>NC_072858.1:38159844-38462874 GCF_028858705.1 Grus americana
ACTTTGGCAAGTGGAAGGCACTCATGGTAGTAACTACACACAGCAAAATATACAGTTAGTTATCTTCAATATGCGCGTTTCAATAACTCCCAAACCTTTTAATCTGTTTACTTCACCACAACAGCAGGAACAGAAACCTCTCCGTTGTTTGAGCTGTGGTAGTGTGCCTTAGTTTTAATAGTAGCCTTTGTTTCTATGTAGCTGTGCCAAATAATAACTACTGCATTGAAGTAAATCTTGGTCGTCTTGGTCTCTATACTACCACAAGAGTTGTCTTTGCTATATTGGAAAAGGGGATTAGTAGTCCTCAAGGATTGAGACTGGTTTGTTTGGCTCTTATATGGTCTCTTCATAAGCAAAATCATGCCAAGGAGTAGCTTTTTCAGCAGGTGAATAAGTAGGATGAAACCTATTGCTATGATGAGTTTGTCTGAGGAAACTGTCCATCCCTTAAGCGTTCCTTCTCTGGAGAAGAGTTGCAGTTTTGGGAAGAGGCAGCTGTGGGTGACACGTGCTGTTCTCCCAGCATCGTTGATGTCCTTGTCCTTGTGCGATGACTTTCTCACTCATTTTTCCTGGCCTGTGCTCCTATGGCCTTGGTGTTGGATGTGATAATAGTGATGTCTTTCTCCTTCTCTCCTTCCAGGTCATCATTACTTCTCTGATGTGATGCCTTCTCATTTCTGTTGGCACTGTAACCTAGCCTAATCTCATTGAAAAACCTTAACATTGCTCTGCTTCCACCTTTCTAAACAGGATGGAAACATCTGTACGACCCGATGACTGCCAGGTCATTTGATAGCGTGCCGTTACGTCAGGTAATAAGCCCTTGTCTATGGTTAAAACAGAGCTCCTGTCAACACAGAAAACTGGGGAAGTTTGTAGTTCTGTGCCAGTCCTGAATTTAAATAAATGGTTCTGCCAAGGAAAGGTTTTAAGGAGAGAAACACGGTCAGTATTTCCAGTAGGACTCCCTAAGAGTCGTCATGAATTTTGGCATCTTAAAAGTTGGAGTCAATCATGCAGTACTACTCTAATTAGAAGTGATGAAGGATCCTTGAGTGTCACCTATCTGAAGTGAGTGGCACCTTAATGCCGCTCTGGCATCAATACATCAGGTCAGGATATTTCTAGGAACGGGTAGAAATAGCGGTCTGATTACATCCCTTTATTTTTTCCCTGGCAGATTTGAACCTCGAGGGGTATGTTGAGGCACGTTGGGAGCGGCAGGCAGCCTCCCTCGCGTGGGCTCCTGCCCAGGAGGTTTGCAGGGCAGCCTGCAGCGTGCCGCCTTGCTTTGTCGCAGCAACATCCCTTGGGCTCGGCATCACGGCATGAGCGTGGGTTTGGCCAATCAGTGTTGAAGAAACCAGCGTGATTTGGGAGAAGCCCTGACTTGCCTCTCTGCCCTTTTTCTCAGGTTTAACTCTCTAGTCTGGTAACGTTTTGATCTATGTTGCTGTTTGGCAAGTGCCTTAATCCAGAGATACTTTTACTTAGCCTTTGGATGTGATACCTGTTGTGCTAGACTGTAAATTTTGTTCAGACCGTAACCACTGTTTCCCTGTACGATTAATCTCTTGATTAGAGAGCAAGAATGCGTTGCTTTTTTGGAGAAAGTGTTTATCTTTGCAAGAGCCAATGCTTCTATTTCCTTCCTCTCCGTGGAATTGTTGACGTGTCTTGTGTTCATGAGAGGTGGCAGCTTTTTCAAGTGCTGCTCTCCGTTGCTTTTGCTGTTTATTCCTCCCCGCGTGTGGTAGTATTCCCTGGTTCAGAATTAATTTCAAAGCTTGGAACATTGGGATAGGTGATGAGGAGTCGGACAGGATTTCCCAAAAAGTAGAGAATGTTCTTATTCCTGTTTTGTGAGCAGAGGTGAGTAATTTTATTCTCTTCTCCTGAAGAGAGAAAGGGATTTTGTTCAATTTTTCTAAATGTAAGGTATATAATCCACACTTGGAGAAATGTCTTTTAGTTTTGTCATCTAACAGAATTCTGAAGTCATTTTGGCCTTCCATGCACCGATTAAAAGGGTGGGAAAGGCTTTTTGCATTCCTTGAGCTTTGCCCAGTCCTTTTGCTCAGCTGACTTACGATGAACCGTACTTCAGAGATGATAGCTGCTTCTTTAGTCTCGAGGCTTTGCTTCTGGCTGACACAGGAGACCTGCTATCCTTTGGAAGCTTGTCGTGTCGCCTTCATGCAGGGAAAGGGTGGGGATGAGAAGCGATACGGCCAAGGTCTTGTTTATTGCTGGGTTGTCCGTGGAAAGTCAGAGGTTCTGCAGAGGAACGGAATCGGTAAGCCTCTACGCGTTTTAAAAATGAGCATTCAGAACGTACTAAATAGCAATGGGGAACCGTTTCTTCCCCTGTGCATCCTTTGGTGCGCATCTAGAGAACGTTCCCGTTTCGTCTCTTAAGCTGCTTTCTTGATGCTTTGCTGATGTCTGTGAATACCGCACTTCGTGGTTTTTAAGTTCTTGTACTATGCTGCATTTTTTAGTCAAGCTTCACAATTTTGTAAATTTGGCTTAAAATCATCTCGCAAAAGATCCAGGCAGAAGAGTTTGAGTGCAAGGAATTTTTGTTGTTCAGATAATGTATCTATTAAAAGATCTGTCTTCTGATGAATAACGCCCTGTGCTGGCAGGAGTTTGAGGCTTATCGTGGCTCTAGGAGGGACGTGGATTGTGTAAGTACTACTAGATAGTATTGCCTGGGTGCTGCCCCACACCTGTTGCTGTATCAGCAGATGCGAGAAAAAAATTCAGATCCTGTGGCATTGCTGAATGTGCAGTGGCTAATTTAGTGTATTGGTTTCTAAACTAAAGCATGTAACATTCTAATCCTGGGAAAAATGTCTGCAGCTGTTTGAAAGAGAGAAGTTTCTATCAAAAGTGAGGCAAAATACTGTAGGAACCAAAATGTTTCACTTGGGTCAGTAGATTGTCTACAAACTTACGTGCTATTTGTATAAAAAAAGGTGGTGCAGGCTTGCAATGTGCCGTGAGGCTTTGATTACATTGAATAACTAATAATAAACTGTCCTCTGAAAGCCATGACTTGTGATGTAGAAGGCTGAGGAACAAATAATAGTATACTGTGAGTTAATATTCTATTAAAGGTCTCATGACATTCAGCTGTGTAGCAAATTGAGACCTTAATGTATTTAGTTCCTTTGCAGGGCTCTGCGTGCTATGAGAAAATGGACAGACTGTAGAAATGCCGTCAGTGCATCGGTTATTTTGTCTCCTGCTTTAAGAGTTTGCTGTTAAGAAGCTGGTATACCGGAGTGGCAAAGGTATGAATACGTTCCAGCTTCAGACGCTGCATCCATGACTTCAAATCCAAGCGAGCAGCTGTTCGCGTTGCCTTCAAGCTACGGTTTTGGTTGCCCTGGGCTTGTGAACTCTGCGACGTGCCACGTGAGAAATGCAGGAGAGCCTTACAGTCGCTATAATGCGTGCTTGTGATATCATTTGAGTTTTCTGTAATGCATCTTGCTATCTCATCATCTCTGCTGATTTGAAACAGTCATACGCTGGAAGAATACTCCTGGGGACAAATCTAGATGTGATCTGTTATTCCTGGAGAGACAAGAAGAAAGCCTTTTTCTGTGTAGGGGAAGAAAAAAATCTAATTAGCTGGGGTCTTTGATACCTGAATTGTTTTGGAATAAATTTGCTGCACTTGAAAATGTAGGTCAGTTGAGGTACCAAAACTGCCTGAACTGGAGATCTAAAACTGCTGGAACCTGAGAGGGAAAAGGGAGATAACTTGTTGTTTCATGGCATCATCCTAAAAATTTTGTATTTCAACCAACTTGACTTTTGACATGATGATATTCTTTTTCTTTAACATTATGGACTATACGCTACTACCCAGAACAGCTGAGGCTATAAAGAATATTTAAAAAAAAAAAAGTGAGGACTTGGGGATTCTACCATGAAATTAGGAAGAAACAAGTAACCTGAGCATTACTTGAGTCCTGTTAAAAAAGGCATCACTGCATTTTAAAATTTTAACAGTATTTGGTGGTTAGCCAAAGAAAAAAATGCTTTCTTGATGTGCCCTTCCTATGGTGTCAGTAACCTGATAAAAAACCTGCAGTTTGTCTCCCTCTTCTGAAAGTATTGCACCCATAAACGCTGCTCTGATGGGCTTTGTGCATTATATTCTTGGCTCTGTGTGGCTTGAGGATACCTAGCAAGAAGTCTTTGGTCACTGACGTTGCGCTGCTGGAAGTCTGCCTACTCTTTGTTTTGGCTGTTTCTCCTGACAGCAGAGTAGGAAAATGCTCGGTGTTTAATGTGTAATTAATAAAGAAGAGATTGACAATAAAAATAGATGCCTTGCTGTACCGATCTAGCAGTTTGCTTGTCTCGTCCATCAACGTGCCGGTGGCGAGATGCCTTTCCAGCCATTTTGGCAGAGGGGGGTGTGTATGTACCCTTTTGCGCTCGCTGGGAAGAGGGAAGCAATGCAAACACTGCTGTGAGTGTGCTTCGGGCACGCCGTTGAATTGGTGTAAGGGGCTCAGTGGAAACGCAAGGGTTTCAGCTTGCGCGCCTGACAGCGTGCGAGACTAGCGTGGCTTAGAACAGAGGTCGAGCTGTTGATTTCCAGTGTTAGAGCTGTTGAATACTTATGCTGACTAATATTTAGCTCACAAAAACACCCTGCAGCAGTTCTCTGTCTCCCCTGAGGACGTGGAATAGCAAGGATAGAAGAGCAGCAGCTGCAACTTCATGTGTAACTGGCTTGTGAATTGTGCAGGGCTATATTGTCCCCCCTTCCCAGAAAAAATATTTTGCTTTCTCTTCCTACAGTCAAAATTTCTAATTCTCGGTAGCTTTCTTAGCTGGCAAAGATTTTTTTTTTTAGGCATAGGTACATAAAACTGGGTGTAATAAAAACCAAGATGCAATCAGTTGTGCTAACAGTGGAATTGATGTGCTCTGCTTTCCAAAACGTACGCTATCATTTTTTTTCCATAATGACTTGCATAGTAAGTTCTTCTTGCACGTCATTACTTATAAACACTGATAGTAATGATGGTAAGGCAAAGTTAAGATTTACTGGGACTTGGTTCAGCAAAGCAAATATGGCAATTTGTTGGAAGAGCTGTTTCTATAGTGTATCTGTAATAGGTGGGATGCTTACCTAAGTGACCTGGGTTTGAATCTCCGTTCACAGAACTGAATAGACCTTTTGCATTATTTATTGAAGAAAATGCGTAATCAGGCCTGTTTTTCTATTTCTGTCTTAAAGCAACACCACTGCCACAGTAAGGGTAACCTTTCAGAGCTCCAAATGCAAAATGAAACGCTAGTATTGTGTCCGAATCTGTTTAATCTGAGTTTTGTTACGTGCAGTTTATTCCTCTAAACCCCAGGGTTCATAAATCACGTATGGAAATATTTCTATCTCTTAACACATTAGTTTCCTGCTGCGGTGGAAATGATGAAAGCGTGCCACAACCCTCCTCCTTAAAACACACCAAGCGAGGACAGCACTAATGCTGCTTGTCATCTGATTTGTAGATTCCTTGACTTAGGGGCTTGACAGGAACAGCTTACCTTGAAGCGAGCTCCATCGAGTGTATTTAGAATAAATAAACCACGGTACGTGTTTTGGAAGCTATATTGGAATTGAGTATAGCTTTAAGCTGTAGGCTCTTCAGGTTGGGGCTTTTTTTATCCTGTACAGCCCAGAATACAATGGATCTGATAACCTGTCCTGGTTGCTATGAGAGGAGATGTAAAGACTTGCTTCTTTCTAAGCCGCTTAGATAAAAGACAAAGCTGATGGACTCATTGCTGCCTTTATGTTTTGCCATATGCTGCTACTCTGGATTGTTGTTTGCTATTGGCACTTAGCATATAGAATTAAAAAAAAGGTCTCTTTAAAAGGTTGTCTCTGGAGAAGTATCTTCATACTCAGGAGGTGGCTAGCTGAGACAAATAGTTTTGTATGAACCCTTGCAGAGGGAGAAGGTGACTGTAATTAAGGGATATAATAAAGAAAAATCATTGTTTGACTGGCCAGGCAGCTGCCCAGCATAGAAATTTGGCTTCTAGTATCTTTGACCCTATAGGAGTTTGTTTTGGACCATGGCTGGCTTTTCCGTGCGAGCAGCGTGCTTGAAGAGTGACGGGTGAGTCATTCTGGAAATTGGGAATGCCTTCTGATGGGAACTTTTTTAATGGTACTAGATAGTTTTCAGCTTGGCTTTCTGAATTCAGCTGCGCCACCAGGGAGCTGAAGAACATCACGTGGAAAGGACTTGGATGGCTTTCTAAGCTTTAATGAAAAGAGAACTAAAATTGCAGTTTTGCTGACACTGCCTCATAATATGAGACCATTAGAGTGATCAAACAGTCTAAGAAAGCAAGCCGGAGAAAGAGCTATTGCTCACATAATGACAGATCTTGCCTAGGAGCAAACTGAAGAATACAATGTGTTCTGCAGTTTAAGGTCTGTAATGCATACATATGCTCGTAGCTGTGTACGTGAAGGTATGGATCCTCATATTCCATGGCTGGTGTGAAGAAGGGGAGAGTACAGCCAAGGAGAGAAATAACCTTTGCTTGGCCCGTTGCAACGTAACAGGACCTGCGGCTGCTCTCCTGGCTATCGTAGGTATTACAAAAACAGGGGGAAAAAGCTCACAAAAAGATTATTTTTAACCTGCTCGTGTCATCTTAAATTGAGACCGAAGGCACAGAATGCTTGGAGCTGTTAAAAATGCAATCAAACACTCTTCAAATTCATCAGCTCAAAAGCTGGCATCACCGTGGTGTTTTTTTCCAATGTCAAGAAAATCCTTCAGCTCTTGGGATGGGAAGGAGTGAGGCTGGTTGCCCTGGATGGATAGCCATGCAAACAGGGAACATAAACTATGGAGGAGAGAGTGACTTCAACTGTTTTTGCTTAACAAAGCAGTCCCGGCCTAAGACTTTGCTCCCCAAGTGTTTATGATTACAACTTCTTGCCATAAGTTTAATTTCCATTGTCTTTTCAGAGATTTTGTATGAACTAGTGGAAATAAGATGATGGGTAGATTCTTGCTGGCAGCTTTAACTGCACAAAAATATCCAAGTAAGATGACCAATCTGAAATCCCTTGGCTTCAGGGCACAGCCCCACAACGTGTGGGCGTTCTTATTTTCCATGTATTTTAATAAACCTCGAGAAGACTCAGTGTTTTCCAGGGTTTGAAGTGCATTACCGCTGAAGTCAAGACCATCTTCTCAAGGTTTCTGGAGGTCACTTGGCTTTCCTCTTGGCCAGACAGCCTCATAAAAAGGGAAAGCTTTCTCCTGCAAGGGAGGAGAGAAGTGGTAGTTGTGGGGCACGAGGATTCTGCCGAGCTGCTGGACGGCTCAGGGTACAACTGCCCGGTTTGTGGGAATCGTGGTAATGAGGAGCAAGTAGTTTGCACAGTAATCGTTGGCTTACTTGAATATTTCCTGTGTGCTAGTACAAGAACTGAAAACTGTTGCTTTACCATTTGATCTGAAGGCTAACGTTCCTGTACGAGCTGGATAAAATTGTCTGAAAATCTGGATCTTCGTAGAAGAACTGAAGACGCTGACTACGTTGTAGCCAGCATAACAGGATCATATCATACGTTGCAAAGTTGCCCTACACAAATGCGTGTTTTTAATGTGAGCGTACAATACTAGTTGTGTATGCTGCTAAAAACTGCCTACAAACCCTTGCCAAAATAATTCAGGGTATGTTCTTGCGTTTCCCATTCTACGCAGCTTGTTTTATAAATATCTCGAAAGCCATTGTTTCGGCGCTGCTGTGTCTCAAACTAC
Source organism: Grus americana (assembly GCF_028858705.1). Classification (NCBI taxonomy): domain Eukaryota; kingdom Metazoa; phylum Chordata; class Aves; order Gruiformes; family Gruidae; genus Grus; species Grus americana. The sequence goes on from NC_072858.1 coordinate 38,167,674, forward strand.
GCGAGGTTGCTCTGAAGAATAATAGGCGCCAGGGTGCTCCGAGAGGCTGCCAGCGCAGTGGTGAGAAGCGTGTTGGCACAGTCTGCCGTGACGCTAACGCAGCTTGCACGGAGCAGACGCTTAACGCGCTTTCAGAGCAGATCTAATGGAAACCACTTCTGGTGTGCGCGAGTCATCAGAGCACGTGAAGCGGGTGCAATGTCTCTTCTAGAAGCGTAAAGGCAGTATGGGATGGACAACTGTGGGTGTACGCAAGGGGAAAGCTGCTGAGCACTTTTTTTTCCTTTCTCTTCCCTGGAGCTGATCCTTTAAATTTGGCTGATGAGAGAGTACGGCTATAAAGTGTCGTCCCCCCTCCCCCCTGCCCCATGTTATCATCTTTCAGTATATTATCTTTTAACTGCATATCTGTTAGGGCTTCTTTAAGTGAAACCAAAATGTCATCTGGAGATGATCACTTTCTTAATACAAGTGACTAGTATTAAAGTAGCCCTTTCTATAGAGGGCTAGAAATGTCCATAAGGTGACTTGTGAGGCACTGAAAATGGTTTCACTTATAATGTCTCTGTCAGACAGCTGACAGCAGCTGGCATTAATTTGTGTGAAATGCCTCTGGTTTGACTTGCATGAATGTTGGGAAGTCAAATTGAAGAGCCTCTTGCAAAAGCAACTTGGAGATGGGCTTTCTGTAATGATGGCTATAAACCCCGTTGTTCAATCGAGCTTTATAGCGGTTGTGGTCCAAGTTAACTTAGCTCACAATTTGATTAACAAGAAGGTTTAATTGCCCAGAATACTTCCCCATGTGGAGATCTATTTGGCCAGATTTCTCATGTAAATATTTCCAAATAAATTCATGCTTTTCTTCTTCCCTTTTAGCTGTATTACAGAATGCTATGTTCTTTTTCACAGCTATTGATTGAAATATTTTGGTATCTTTGATATTCCATTTAAAGCCATAGTAAAAAAGATGCTAGAAATAACGCTTAAAAAGCAGCAGCTTGTTCCTTGTTTTTTTCTGAACCCAAAAAAATTTCACATTGGAGCTATATCTGCCTTGGATTTGATTAAAAGAGTAGCAGCAGCTCCAGGTGATAGATAGTCACTATCTGAGGAGTTATGAAAAGGCTAGCGGTTTATAATCCGCAGATATATCCCACGCTCATCTTGTTCCCATTATCCTTGTTACCCGACCATTGACTGAATGGCTCTTTGGGGATTATTTTAAAGACAGAAAAATTCTTGACTGGTTTTTTTTGTGACCGACTTCTGAATGTTGTTGGTATGGAGCTCAAAAAACCTGCTGTGGTTGCGATGACTGTGCTTACACAGGAAGGTGATGAAACTGCGACCGTGTGTGTGTGTGAGTCCTGATCTCTGTTTCCCTCTGTGCCCTGTAGTTTTGCTTTAGAAGGCTGCTGGCTTGCAATGGGAGTATCTGCTGGGAAACCACAATCTCCTCGAGGGCAGAAGAGGTCTATCAATGCTACAGGATGAGTAGGTGGCATTTAAATATACTCACTCAGGTAAACGAAGCCCTGCAGATGCCTCTGAGTATTCTGGAAATAAATACGTGCGTTCCCTTCCCGTGAAGGTGTTGATGTTGCATTTTTAGATGCTTTTCTGGAGAAGATAAAACAATGTTCGATTAATGAAATGACTCAAGAAATTTTTATTAGTCTAATATCTGAAACCTCAGCTGATTTCACTGGAGATTAGCCCTGGCTGACCTACGTAGGGCTTTCCCTATTTAGCAGTAGGGACATATGATGTCTAGGGTCTCAAACATCGTGGAAATTAATTGGTGAGAATTCATTGGGACTTGCCCTTCACAGCCTTTGCTGTCAAAGTAGGTGCCTATTGCTGTGGAAAGCATCGCTTTGAGTGGAAAACGTGTCTACCTCCTCATTCTATTATAGAAAAAAATAGCTTTAATATTAGAAGTGATGCTTTCATGTATCTTCTGCCTGACGTCAAGGAACCGGGGCTAGTTAAGCCTCGCAACAGGGAGTGAGATAAATTCAGAGACTGCTTCTTGTCTGAAATACAGATGCTCTGATGGGATAATAAAGCAGTGCAGATTTCTGGTACAGCAAAGCTGGGAAGTTGTGTGATGTAAAAATAGTCATAGGGGATGGGAACAAAGAGGAGATGTCTGTCTTGCCTGCTCATCAGAGTGTGGAGTTGAGGGGAGAAAAAAACCCAAAACACCACCACAACCGAACCTTGAAGATCTCACAAAAAAACCTGCAAGAACTCCAACATTTGTTGGCTGGGTTGGGGTTTTTTTTAGCTCTCTGTTGTGACTGACATCTTTCTCCAGTGGCACTATCCATTCAGCTCCACTCTGTAAGGGAAAACGCTGGTGGAATACGCTGATCTCGCCTCAATTTGCCTGTGGGAGAAGGAGCAGCGTAGCCTTGAGGTATGTTACCTAGTGCACGAGAGTCCCTGATCACCTAGGGCAGGTGTTATGGGGTCTCCTTATCTTCTTCTCCATTATACTTCTGTCTGCACGTTGTTCCTGAAAATCTGTCTTCAGGATAAAAAGAAGTTCAAAACAGCTGCATGTAGTTGTCAACTTCAGAGACAATTAGAGCAAGAGCAGTGTGGACCTGGAGTAACGAACGTGGTTTTTCCTTTCCCTGAGATTGGATGGAAAATCCAGTGTTTTCTGCCAGGTAGACTGTGGAAACATCTCTGGAGGTGGAAGAGAAGTGTTTGAGAGTCAGCTCTGTTAAGTTAATAAACAGCGTCATGCCACAGGTTCTGCGGCTGTGTGTGCGCCAAGGAAAAGGATGGTGGTGGCTGGGCTTGTTTGGTACTGGCACAGATTTTCTAAATGCATATCAGAATTAGTAGTTGAAGAGGGAAGTGATTCTTTAAATCAATTTCTGATTTATAAATGGTCTTGACATGGGGAAGAAAATACTTTGAGATGTCACAAGAGACTGTAGCTTGTTCCCCGTTTTGGCACATCTGCAAACTGAAATGCCTTGTCCTGAGGCTCGGGAGTCCCAGACTTCTTGCTGTACCGTCCTTTAACAAGGAAGGGAAGGGCTGTGTTTTCGTTCATAGGTCATGTAGGACTGAATGTTTGAGCCCAGCTTCAATAAAACTTTTGTATTTCTGGTTGCTATGAGCTTGTGAATATGAGTTTATTTCTGTCTGCACTTACAAGCCCTGCCACCTCCGTAAACGTGGCTCGCTGCTAAAAAATGGGAGCGAAATTGTGAAGGCTAGCAGCAGATCTATCTGTGCTCTCTACGTGCCGTGAAGCTCGGCGGCGGCGCTCTCGTGAACGTGCAAGAGTGGTGAAAAGGGCTTGTAAGCAAGGCTACGGAGCTAGGGAGATTTAATGTATAGCGTCGCTCGGAGACATTTGCTGCCTGTCATGCAACCTGCAGAATAAATGTGTTGGGTTTGCGTGGCAGGGTTTTGGTAGTGGGGGGGCTACAGGGGTGGCTTCTGTGAGAAGCTGCTAGAAGCTCCCCCTGTGTCTGACAGAGCCAATGCCAGCCGGCTCCAAGACGGGCCCGCCGCTGGCCAAGGCCGAGCCAATCAGCGCCTCTGTGATAACATATTTAAGAAGTAGAAAAACACTTAGAGAGAGAGAGCTTTTGCAGCCGGAGAGAGGAGTGAGAAGATGTAAGAAACTCTGCAGACACCAAGGTCAGTGCAGAAGGAGGGGGAGGAGGAGCTCCAGGCGCCAGAGCAGAGATCCCCCTGCAGCCCGTGGTGAAGACCATGGTGAAGCAGGCTGTCCCCCTGCAGCCCATGGAGGAAGGATGAGGGGGTGTAGCGATTCCACCTGCAGCCCGTGGAGGACCCCACACCGGAGCAGGTGGAGGCACCTGAAGGAGGCTGCGGCCCGTGGGAAGCCCACGCTGGAGCAAGTTCCTGGCCGGACCGGTGGACCCGTGAAGAGGGGAGCCCATGCCAGGGCAGGTTTGCTGGCAGGACTTGTGACCCCGTGGGGGACCCCACGCTGGAGCAGTTTGCTCCTGAAGGTCTGCACCCCATGAGAGGGACTCCATGTTGGAGCAGGGGAACGATGAGAGGAGTCCTCCCCCTGAGGATGAAGAAGCGGCAGAAACACCGTGAGATGAACTGACCGTAACCCCCATTCCCCGTCCCCCTGTGCCGCTGAGGGGGGGAAGGTTGAAGCCGGGAGTGAAGTTGAGCCCGGGAAGATGGGAGGGGTGGGGGGAAGTGTTTTAAGAGTTGATTTTATTTTCTCATTCCTCTACTCTGTTTTGCCTAGTGATAAATTAGATGAATTCCCTCTCTAAGTTTGGTCTGTTTTGCTCGTGACAACAATTAGTGAGTGATCTCTCCCTGTCCTTATCTCGACCTGCAAGCATTTTGTTATGCCTTTTCTCCCCTGTTTGGTGAATGAGGGGAGTGAGAGAGCGGCTCTGGTGGGCACCTGGCCCCAGTCAGGCTCAACCCACCACAATAAAATACGTGAGGTTTTTGCCTCTGCTTGCGTGATATTAATATCACTCTGACACAGGCGAAGTGTTTTGTTGCAAACGTGCTCCCCCAGCTATGTAATAGCCTGTGAGGTGTTGTCTTTAGGGAAATCATATAGCAGAGCCTTGGAGAAAGAGGGAGGGCAAGGGTGTGTTTACTTTTCCTCTGATCTATAAAATTACTTAATAGAGACAGAAATTATCTCATTGTGGAGCATATGCATTTTTCTTAAACTCATTGATACTGTGAATGTGAATTTTCCACTCTTCGTAGTGGTACCACAGCTGCCTAAAGAGACACGTTATTTCTTGTGAAGAATGATTACAAGTATTCTACCTTTTTCCTGCCTCCCAAGTTATTTTTTTGCGTGTCTGGTACCCAAAATGTGGCTGACATTTACCCCTTTATCAGTGTCGTGCTGCCATTCTCCCCGGGTGTTCATAAAACTAAGTATATAACAGAATATTGGATAAATACATCGAGCAGGATACTCCTGCAGCTAATAAACAACCAAATTTAAGTTGTAAAATGTAATTTTGTGGTTTGCCTGCAGCTTTTCCTTTCGTGTACTGCTGTCCTCCTTGTCTCTGAGGTGCTGAGCATCCATGTAAAGAAAGGCTGCTTAGTGTTTACAGGTAGAAATTTTGCGCATCGTAACACAGTATGGTTTATTGCCTGCGTTTTTCTTGTTTTGCATTGGGAGAGGTGTTAAGAATTAAGCAATTCATCACGGTTAACACTGCTGCTTGTTGTCAAAGAAGCTGTACTTCAGTTAAATGAGTGGAGGACTTCAGGGGAGAGCGATTACTAGACCTAGACGGTTCCTACAGGTTTACGCACCCAGCTTTTGCGGGTGGGTAGTGGTCTCATGGGCTGGATTTGTTGTACTCACAGACTCTGCGTGGGTCTTCAAATTTGTCCCTTCTCGAGCCTTTTCTGTCTTCAGTGCAGCAAAAGTTAAAGATGGTTTTCTTCTCCTTGACGACTGGGATTCTGACCTGGAGGGGAAAAGCCGAGGAAAAGCACTCTTTCTGAATGCAGCGACCTTCTTGACTGCATTGCTTGATTTGGCGAGGTGTGGGGGCTGCAAGGCTGCGTATCTCCTGGGTTTGCTGTGAAAGCACTGAAGGCTGATTTTTTTTTTCCAGATAAATTTATTGAAATAACACACAGTCCAAATGGCTGATGTTGCATCTTTGTATAAGGTCTGATTTCAGCCCTGTGCTTCTGTAGTGCTCTGCCGTGGCTGGGATATGGATGAGAAGTCGCATTCCCTTTAACCACTCAGGTTGCCCATCACGGCTGCCTTCCTGCGCAGAGCTTACCGAGAGGGGTGCTGAGGTGCGTGGTTTGAGCGTGAACACCCTGGGTATGTCCGCAACAAATACGTCAGTCTTAGGAAATTCAGTGGGCAAATTCAAGTACTGAGTGCGATGGAGCTGCCAGTTTGGCATCTTTGCTTAATTGAAACGTACCTATCTCGAATATAACTAAAAGTAATAATTCAGACTGAATTAATTGCAGAGTATGGTACATTACTACCCAGGAAAGCAGCCGTTGATGCAATCCCATGGACTCGCGTTGCCGTGTTCTGCCTGGAGCTGAGCATGCTGTCTGGGCCGTGGCTCTTCCCCTGCCCAGGGGATTCCGGTGCAGGTCTTGGGCGCTCTTGTGGCTGGTGAAACAGCACCTGTAGGAAAAGTACTGCTGCTTCTGTTCTCCTGTTGGAGAACTGGGCTTCTGAGGGGAGCATGGATGTTCAAGAGGAAGTAAAATCTCCAGGCGCTTTGTTTAGTGTAAAGACTGTGGTGTGTAAGTTTGAATTTTTTAAATTTTTTTTATAGTTAAAATCCCTGCTGGTGTCTCAGAATTAAAGCACTCTGCCCACCAATCTCAATTTCTGAATGTAGTTAAGAACGGTCTCATTTTTCAAGCTTGATTATTTTAATTTTTTGAAGGAAAAGACATCTGTTGGAACAGAACCCCCCTGTTGGTTCTTTCATGTAGCTTCCATAACTAGTTCTGCTGCTTGGCATTACATGTGGACAGAAGATGTTACATTGATAGGTGCACTGGACTGAAAAGAATTAGTTCTTAATTTCAGCAAATATGTAGCATATTAAGATGATTTCATTCTGTAGGAATAGCTACAGTAGAAGCATTTGGCTGCAGTAGAAGAGCAGAACGGTTTCTACAAGAACAACTCATAGTGTTAATGTAACTCTGGCTTATGCTTGCACTTAGGTAAATAATATCCCTCACAGAGGAAAATTATTCTTTGTTTAGCAAGATGGGTGAATGCAAAGGATCTTGAAGGGTTAATATTTTAAGGCTAACTTTGCCAACTCCATCTATGCTGTGTAAATACGCAAATTACTTCTGCGTGAAGAATTTCTGCATCATTTTGGGTGGGTAATTTGTTGCAGTCTCAAATCACTCGACTGCTTTTTTCAACACTATCTCTTCTATATGCTAATTTTCTGGTATTCTGTGGATTTTCTTGCTTTTGCTCTTAGAGCAATGTAATTACTTCTGGGAGCAAATTTCCAAACAGAAAATTGATGAAGTAGGAGTGTAAAAACATTGATACATCTGCTGGTATCACACGCTGTAGTACGCTAAGAACTGGGGGAGTCGACAACAAAAAACATTCGGATCTGTTCTCATACATCCATGCTTCCCTGCAGTCGCTTACGGCCGTAAATGCAATGCAGAGATAAGGTTCTAATTTCAGAGCATCAGGGGAACCCCCTGACACGCGCACATGGAGAGCAGCGCGTTGAAAACGAGACTGCGGAACTGCCTCGTGCTTCTGATGCTCAGTGTGGGAGTTCCCTGCAGCAAAGGTAATTCCCCGAAGCAGCAGTTGTTAGCGGCGTCGAGAGGAAGGAAAAAGAGGAGATGGGAGATTCAGTTTAACTTTAATTTCAAAGCCTTGATTTATTACGCCTTATTGAAATCTGTTCAGCAAAGGCATCTCGTTGCCAGGGGAGCTGGGATTCCTCCTACTGCATCACTCTTCCTCCACCTTCCCGCTTAGTATGCAGGGGAGAGCTGCATCATCCAGCAAGGGTATCTCCCGTCTCCCACCTCCGTCTCTTGCTCAGCAAAGCAAGCAGCAGCGGTCACAGGCAGCCCCGGCTGCTGATGCTCTACTAATAACCTTCAAGCTCCTGCGGCAAGGTTGTTGGCTGTGTCGGCTGAAAGCTGCAACTTCATTTCCCGTGTCGGCTTCTCTGGGGTGTCCTTTGCCTCTAAAGCAAGCCCGCTTTTAAATAATATAAAAAGGAGGGATTATACTTTCCTTTTAGAGCATGCTGTTGAAAACGTTGCTGCTGGAGTAGCAACATTTGTACTAAAAACCTGCTGTTAACAAGTAGCTTTCCTCTCTTAAGAGAGGGAAATGCATATGTGATAAGGAGACCGAAACAGATGGGCTCAGTGCGTTTGGTTTGATCAGGGAATTTAGAAACAATGTGATTTGGGCGCTCTTGTCCCAGAGCGTTAATTATCCTGGGGGTCTGCAGAGGGGGGAGAGAAGGGAGGTGTCTAATCACAAAGACTTGCTTCCCATGCGGTGCATGTTAAATGGAAATCCCTTTGTTTGTATTTGTTGCACCATTCAAGTAATCTTCCATGCGAGATGTGAACCTTGCTGTGTGATTTGGCTGGTTAAAGCAATTATTACGTGTAGGGCTTTCCCAGAACAGCAGTCTTTGTCATCATCTCGCTTTTCAAAGCGACTCAAGTATTTTGACCTGTAAGCAATGTGAGAGAGGGGAGGAAAAAAAAAAAAATCACTGCTAATTAGATTATTGCCCATCTGCATGTTAAAGTCATTGTCTCGGCTTTTGTCCTGTGTGTTACTGATATTGTGTAGTGGAGATGAGAGAATCTTTCCGTAGCCCTCTGCTTAGCTATAGGCTTCGATTCTATTCTCTGCAGCCAAACTGTGATTGTATATGATTTTTAGACTACCTGAAATGCAAATCTGAGTGTCAGAGGCTGTGCGAATGAACCAGCGTCGCTTATGCAGATACTAAATACAGCATCTGCGCCGAAAAATTACCCTAGAAATGTCAGAATTAGTGGGAGCCTGTTTTCAAGCTAACCTTGTTGCATAGAATATATTGAGGTTTCAGTTCCGTTTCTCTGTGTGTGGATTTTTACATGTTCTAAATATCAGCCCAGGGCTTGGTGACTCTGCACTCAGACTTGGCTCTTGCTGAGTAAATCATGTCAATCATTAATACCTGTGTGGTTTTGCACAGCCTTCGATGAAGGCATTGGTGTACCAAAAAAAAAAAAATCTATTTTTATCTAGTCTAGAGTGAGTTCAGCATAAGAACACTGGAAGTTATGTATACTGTCAGCCCTTTAAATAAAACTAGGAAAATTGATTTTTTTTTTAAAAGAAAAAGCTGTAGGGAAGCTTCTAGTTGTGCTTTTGGATAGACTGTGTGTAAAAAGCTTATGTTGAAACTTTAGGCGTGTGTGTATAGAGATTTGCAATATGAATTTAACTGCTGTACACCTGAGGATATTAGCTTCTCTGAACTGTGCTACGTATTTTGACGCGCTATGGCCAAACGTTCCTGGATGTGAGGTGCAGCTTGATCAGTAAAATCCCTGTTAGTGAGAATATTTTCAGTTGCATCTTTTTCCAAGTCCTTTGTGTTTTTTTCTCAAACACAAGGCTATATGCAGGCTGTTCTGTATGTGAAATTGTTCCCCACACGTGGAAGAGAATATCAGTCTGTGTTTCTTAAACCGCTATGAAATTAGGTGGTAAAATAGTGCTGAGGTCCTGTTAAGGAATTTCATGAGCTGTATTTTCCAAACAAGGCACTATTTTCTAAATAAATGCTGCCAAAAACACATTTAAAAAAAAAAAAATCTATGGTGGTTACAGTGCTGGGATGGGACCAGGCAAGCAGGGAGGGAGAATGATTTTCTGCTGTTTTGCCCTTAGGACTACAACTTTAACGTTACTTCCATCCACGCTGCGTATGAGAGGTGCTGTGCTTCAGTCCGTGCCGACTGAAGTGGTACTTTGATATTTTGCTAAAAGCCGCAGTACTCTGCCTCCTGCGGATGACTGAGAATGCGTATGGTACCAAGCCTGAGTAAATGGCTAGCAGGTACATGGGGTGGATGATTTATTGTATGGCCTACGTATAAGCTGTGCTTACCGTTTTCTTTTGTATATACCAGAAGAAACTTTATTTGTCTTCAACAGATTCCTTTTGAAAGCAACAGCTGCTCTATAAAACCAGATTTTTTCCTTACTTCTCTCCTACTTGCCAGGAGGAAATAGAGGTCAGGTGTCCTACACCTTGGATTTTCCTGGGCAAATATCTGTCAAATGTACCAAATCACGGCAAATAAAAGAAGGCCCACTCTTGACCCAAGGAACCCAAAACCAGGCAGTTGCCTTAAACCCAGCCTGGCATTGCGTGTCCCGCCGGTGCACGGCGTAATAATTGCTGGACTCCACTGTTATCAAAAGGATTAATTAACAGAAAGCTTTGCCGAATGGTTTAGGCGAGTCTTGCGCTGGAGGAAAGGCTGGTAGCCAGAGGTTTGTATTTATTTGCATTGGTGTTTCAGATGGAAGTTTTATCAAAACTTCTTAACTTGTTTGGCTTTAACGGTGTTTCTCAGCTTGTGGCCTGAAAAAGGAAATGAAGCAGAAGAAACACTCCCTTGGCTCATCGTACAGGCCAGCCGCTCAGAGGCATACTGAAAGTGGTTGTAACTTATTTTTAAGCACGACGAGAATTTGATGCCTTAAAACATTCTTCTAGAAGGCTGGCTTCCGAAAGCCCAAGCTAGTCACTTGGGGACAGCCGTCACGCTCTTTTCCCCCAGGTAAAACCCCTGTGTAGGTTGACCGGCACGAAGGGGTTTGTTAGGCAACGAGCATGCTGGCAGGAGCAGCCCTGACTTTCAAAGGATGGCACTGAGACCACAATTATTTGAGGTGTGTGTCCTCCTGGAAAACCTCAGCCTTCCAGCTGACGTGAAAAGGAGAGGCACAGGGAAATTACTTGACTCTGTGTGAGAGAGAGCTGAGGTGCTGGGTAACTTTTAACTGTATTTTCCTCGGAGGTTTATGGTAAGCTGGTATCTTAGCGCACACCTGCAGACAGCAACAAGTAGGTGTAAGTGACGAGTTACATTACTTGGCTGCCAGCAGATTTAGCAGTCTTTCAAATTCCATTTTATTCTTTTCCTGAAGCGCCGAGTCCCAGCGTCTGGACGTGAAGTTCTCCTGCCTTTTCTAGCTGATATAAAGCACGTAAGCGCAATGTTAGCGGAGGGAGAGATGAGCCTTGGGAGACAGCTGAAATGTGGCAGGACTGATCTCTTCGGTAGAAATTCAGTAGCTATTTCAGATAAAGGTACTTTGGTTCCTCTGAAAGATAGATGCTTTGCATCTCTGGCCCGCTGAACTGTGGGAAATTGGACTGGGGAAAGAGGGGAAGGGTGTGGGATTAATTTTGGGTGATTGTAACCCTGAATTTGGAGTGGGGGGCAAGCTCAAGGGGCTCAGCTTCTGTGCTGCTTAATATGGATTTAATTTTGATTAGATGATTGCAGCATTGTCAAGCCTTCTTCTGCCTAAGGGAAAGTTAAATGCTTGCAGAAAACACGTGCAGGTTTCTGAAGAAAGATGAATTTGGCTGCAAACTTGAGTTTATTACTGTGTTGGGTTTACGTGGCAGGGTTTTGGTAGCGGGGGGGCTACAGGGGTGGCTTCTGTGAGAAGCTGCTAGAAGCTCCCCCTGTGTCTGACAGAGCCAATGCCAGCCGGCTCCAAGACGGGCCCGCCGCTGGCCAAGGCCAAGCCAATCAGCGCCTCTGTGATAACATATTTAAGAAGAAGAAAAACACTTAGAGAGAGAGCTTTTGCAGCCGGAGAGAGGACTGAGAAGATGTAAGAAACTCTGCAGACACCAAGGTCAGTGCAGAAGGAGGGGGAGGAGGAGCTCCAGGCACCAGAGCAGAGATCCCCCTGCAGCCTGTGGTGAAGACCATGGTGAAGCAGGCTGTCCCCCTGCAGCCCATGGAGGAAGGATGAGGGGGTGTAGAGATTCCACCTGCAGCCCGTGGAGGACCCCACGCTGGAGCAGGTGGAGGCACCTGAAGGAGGCTGTGACCCTGTGGGAAGCCCACGCTGGAGCAAGTTCCTGGCAGGACCGGTGGACCCGTGAAGAGGGGAGCCCATGTCAGAGCAGGTTTGCTGGCAGGACTTGTGACCCCGTGGGGGATCCCACGCTGGAGCAGTTTGCTCCTGAAGGTCTGCACCCCGTGAGAGGGACTCCATGCTGGAGCAGGGGAACGATGAGAGGAGTCCTCCCCCTGAGGATGAAGAAGCAGCAGAAACAACGTGTGCTGAACTGACCGTAACCCCCATTCCCCGTCCCCCTGTGCCGCTGAGGGGGGGAAGGTTGAAGCCGGGAGTGAAGTTGAGCCCGGGAAGATGGGAGGGGTGGGGGGAAGTGTTTTAAGAGTTGATTTTATTTTCTCATTCCTCCACTCTGTTTTGCCTAGTGATAAATTAGATGAATTCCCTCTCTAAGTTTGGTCTGTTTTGCTCGTGACGATAATTAGTGAGTGATCTCTCCCTGTCCTTATCTCGACCCACAAGCATTTCGTTATGCCTTTTCTCCCGTTTGGTGAATGAGGGGAGTGAGAGAGCGGCTCTGGTGGGCACCTGGCCCCCAGCCAGGGTCAACCCACCACAATTACCAAGTGATATTGGGCTTGATGAGAACAAATCAGCTTTTTTCTGTGTGTCTATAGAGGGTTGATGTATTGTCTGTACTCCAGAGTGAGTTAAATCCCCCAGATTAATAGTGGAGCTTTTATTGAAATGAACGTTTGTAGTTCATTAATGCAGTGGTTGTCTTTAAGTGATGAGAAACACAGGTCTGACACAGCCACGTGGCAACGTCCTTGTGAGGGCTAAAAGTTACCACTGTGCCTTTATGGAAGTGAAGTTAGAAAATGGATCTGAGGAAGCCTTAACGTGATATTCAAGGCTTTATTTTTTCTTAGCTTTATTCAATTGAAGCTATCAAAGCCTCAGGTGCCACTTTTGATGCCACTTCTGTGGTTTTCACTGGGAAACAAGGATGAATGCAAACAAAGGTCTGCCAACAAGTGGTACGATGCTTAATAAGGTTAAGCTTCCACTAATGCTAGCCTTAATTTTTACTCGGAAGGAAAACATCAGCCCCAGATGTGAGCAGGAACGATGGGGTATTTCTCATCTTCTGGTTGCAAATGCCACAAGCAGGAAAAACACTGGCCACATGGCTGGGCAGCCAGTTGTATTGATTGTCTTATCTGTAAACTGTCCTCATGGGGGGAAAAAAACAGTTGAGCTCGAGCATACAAGAGGATGTCAGAGCACTGTCACGGGCAGGAGTTGGGAAGGCAGCACGGCCTGGGGTCTCCTTCATTAAGGTAACGTGACAGATCGTGTTCGGGTAGTCACAAGGCTTCATCCGAATAGTAAGTTGAGCTTATTTTATAGCAACAGCACTCGGGATTCACGTAATCTGTGTTTGTGTTAGCATTGACTGGTCCAGGGAAGCTTCACTGCGGGTAAAATGTTGTGTAGACACTTCAGACCGGTGCGAGATGGATGGCGCACGCTGACAGCCTGTGTGGAATGTCCTGGCCAGCAAGCAGCGGAGACTCGGAGACGATATGTCAATGCCAAAGCTCGGTCTTGTTTAAAACGCAGCCCTAAGAGGGAGATGAAGTGTTGTTTCCCTGGATTTCCTAATGGCTGCACTGTTGGGCACGATTCCGGGTCCACCTTGCTTATCTCACCGAACACCAAGGTAAGCGTCTTGGAAATTAATGGGAAGGGTGAAGAACTGTGGGGTTGCAGGCAATTTAAGTGAGTAAAGATCAAAATGACGCTGACTACCGGATGTCATAATAAAGGTACAAAATGAGGGGTATTTCCTAAAGGCAGAGTTTGGTGGCGTTGCACAGTCTGAGGTTTTGGACTGCAACGGTTGGAAGGTGCGTAAAACCCTGCCATGCAAGACGGGTGCTGCTGGCATAACTGCCACCCACCAGCAGCGTTAGCAAAGTTTTGTCCTTTCTCCGAACGGTGGAGCTGCTGTTGCTGTATTTCTTAATCTGGGAGCAGTATGGGCAAAAAGCAGGGCTTGGGATGGAGGCGTCTGGAGGGTGGGAGTCTAGTTCTGATGCTTGTGCCCCTTGGCTGTGTTTTCTTTTGCGAACAGTGTTCATAAAAATAAAAAGTTGCCAACCTGTTGACGGAGTTGGCTCGGTTCGGGAAATACAAGGAGTGCTTCGCCGCAGCAGTTGGTGTACGGCGCTTTGAGCCTTTTGGAGAGACGGAGGCAATCCTGTACTTCTGATTTTTCTGTAGCAGTTACATTAACTTTCCAGGATGCAAGACACCTGTGTTTTTTAAAAACAAACCAGACAAAACCCCAAGGAATTTCAGCTTGTTCGTAGATGGGATCTAAACAAATCTGTCTTCAGGTGAATGCCTGAACTATCATGGTACAGGGTTTATTCGGTCTCTGCTGTCAGAGCCACTGGTACAGTAGATGGGACGCTTGTGGGGCTGGGCAGGAGCGTGTCTGTCCCTGTTACTGGGATCCTTCCTATCCTGGTGCAAGCACAGGTGATGACTTGATGAGCAGTGCCTCTGTCATTTATGAAGCTAGCCCATTTAGAATTTTCTGTATCTCTAAGGCTGTTCTATGCTGAAATACAAAAAGGTGAGATCCAGTCTGTAGAGTCAGTCTTAGACCACTAATATTTAAAAAAACCCCTAAGCCCTGCTTGTTCAAAAGCTTGTGTTTCTCCATCTGCTCACCAAGATCTTTATACCCCCTGACCACTGTAACTACAGAAATGCTTTTGCAGGTGGCATCTCTTGACAGAATCCAAAACTATTTTAATGGATTTGTTAGTTCAGTGCAGAGTTGGGAGGAAAAGGGGTTATTTGAGCAGCCTTAATGTCGGGTCGGCATTGCCCGGGTGAGCAAGGCTGCTGAGCTGGCTGGCAGCTCCTCGTGCTTCCCTCAACGCTGCTGGTATAGGCAGATGCTCTCCCTGAGCATTTCGGACAAGATCTCCCAGGGAACAGCTTAGAGTGGGGGAAACGTCCACTTTGTGCGTTCGCTGCTTGTCCTCGCTAAAATAAAACCAGTGACGGGCATTCACTGTGAATGAAATCTGAGCTGTGAGTCATTCCCCCGAGAAAGACCTTGCTCAAAATCATAACGCTGAAATGAAATGTATTTCTTCTGGGCTTCTCCTGCTTGCATCCCTTTTGTGTGCTGGTAGTAGGGAGGAGGTCGCCTCGAGTCGAAAACAATTGTTCCAGTTATCGGCCTCGCTGGCAGAAAAGGCAATTGCAGAGCCCTGAGCGTTACTGGGATTCCCCGCTCTTTACTTATTTATAGGTCTCGAGCACTGCTGAAAGCAACCAAGAGGAGAAAGTACTGGGCCTACGGAGTGGCACGCAGCTCGCTCCGAGCAAAGCATGAATGGCGTGGTTGGCTTTGACATCCTGCTTAATGCTGAGGCAGTTAGCGCAATAACAGCACCCCCCTCTAAATCATTCCTTTAGCATAATCACTGGCAGACTTTGCACGGGTTTTGCAGACAGATTAAAGTCACTGTCTGAAGTGTGGGATAGATGGGATAATGGGTCTACTGAAAGATGTCAGCTTATTTATTAAAATTTGGGAGGGTACCAAATAGAAAGAGCTGATTTCTGTGGAATTAAATGGGCAATGACTATTTTTTCTCACTTGTAAGAGACTCCCTCTGCCAGAGTGAGCGAAACATCTGTTTCTTTAGTCTTGGGCAGCTACAGCTCTATTTTTTTGATCACAAGGCAGGTAAAGCCAAATGCAAGATATCGACTGTCAAAATCAGAAGTCAGGTCTTAGGCTTAGAATATTTCGTGATAAGGATGCCGAAAGATCTACTGTTGTGCGTGTTCGCTTGATCAGACTCATTTCTTGATGGAAAATAAGTATAAATAGTCTTAAGTATGCCAAAGTCTATTTTAATTACGGTATTCTCGTAAACCTTGAAATGGTAATGGTTTAAAGGGGAGCTGCTTTTAAAATACGGGCTGGGAGAAGGGATTATAGCTCATCATTAAGATCACTTTCCAGTCTGTAAAAGTCAGTGACGTATACCATGGTAAATATATTTTCTGTACTTGCAGCAGGAAATGCAGCTATTCCATAGTTTTTCCCAGGTGTATATGCTTTTTTTTAAACACCCTGTAAAAATCCAGGGGCAGATTGGACTCGATTTTTAGGTATTTAGGCATGTAAAAGGCAAATAGGTTTACTTACGCTCATTTTTGCTCCTTTTCGGTTTCCATGGAAGTCAGACATCAGACCTCCCTTTCTTCTGGAAGTTTCAAAAGAATGGGGTTGTGGGGTTTTTAGCTGGCATATGCTAAATTTTTATGTCTATTTATTATTACAGTTAGCAGTAGCTTCACATTTCTTAACCAAAATGCTACGAATAACGTGTGTTTAGAGTATTGATCTGGTAAGTACCCTTAAGGCAGCTACATTTGACTTGGATATTTATATTTCAACTTCAATTTCAATAAGTCATAAAAATGTCTTAGTAAATCTCTTTGGCTTAAATAGATCTGAAAGTATATGAACTACATAAATATTTACATGCTGTGTGTATTTTCTGAGATAAGCATAGTATTAAACTGGGAGCAATGATTACACAGACTGATAGCTGCACCTGAGTTGGAGGTAGACCTCATGTCACTGGACATGAGTGGCATTTCAGGAAAACAAGGTAGAAATGGTGAATATATTTTGGATTGATTATTTTAAATGACTTGGTGATTTGACTTAATTGAAGCTGGAGATTTTTTGTTTTGAAGTCATACATCCCAAAGTTAATTTTTGTGTTGCAGTTTTGCTGAACCAACCACAAAGAATTGGGAAGTGGGTTTTGCCAGGCTTGATGAAATCCAGTAACGTTTACTTTTTCCGTAGTTAAAAGTGGATATAACCAACCTTTCTGCTCTTGAGTGCCTAATCCTTAAGAACTGCAGCTAAAACCAACCCAAGCATTGATTGCTGCTCCCAAACTCCTACGCTGAAGCTTTATTCCTTTTCCCTTCTGTGCTTTTCACACTTAAACATATTTTTCTTTTTATCACGGTTGTGCCTTTGAAGGTAACTGGATTCATGTAGATTTCAAATCTTCATTTTCCAGATATATCTTTGCTGCTCCTAGGTATTGGGGGCTTGGAGGGAAGATGGGGCTAAGAAGTCATAATTTGAATCTTACTTTTTTGCTAGAGCAAAGATTAGCTTTAGTGAACATATTTCTTTCCTTGTCTTTCCCAAATGCGGGCTGAGAGTTGCTGTCAAGTTCCTCACAGGTATAAGTCTTTCAGGAAAAATACTTAAAGTCTGGACAGGACCACAGTTCCATCCTGGACGGTGCGTAGAGGTGCTGGCCGGGATGACCTGCTGAGCCAAATTCTGCTCTTTGCACAAATTCCACCGTTTTCTCCTGCAGTTGCTGAGAAATACCTCCCTTATGGCTTGATGGCAATTAAGAATATTTTTCCAGAATTCCAAGTTGCTCAGTTAACAAAGCACCCAATCCTTCTCTGAAACAAATTGCATGGGAATAACACAGATCGTAACTGGTTTAAGTGATTTACCTTGGCATTATCGGGTGGCAGTTGTGTTGTGGTACTCATCGTGCTCCCTGGAACCGCTGGATAGTGCAACGATGAGGCTAAACGAGGTGGGCAAATGCAAGTTAAATGGTCCGTGATATCTGTTCTCTGGACTCTAATTTTATTCGATAGCTAAAACAAGGTGGAGAGGAGGATGACGCTTTCCCAAAGCGGCACCTGAAATCATACCTTCGCAAGCAGAATTAGTAACTTCAGGTTTTCTCCTTAACAGATGTCTGAAGCTAAACGTAAGACGCTAACTTGTGAAGTGGCGTACCAGTTTTGACAAGGTTTTTGTAAGCTCGTGTTGGTGAAATGGCAGCGCAGTGCAAGGCTGGTGAAAGGGTGGTAACTGCTGAGGAGGGTTATGGCCTCAGCAAAGAGCAAACTCGCCGGGGGAAGCAAGTAGAAAATTCCTGTCGGTTCTCGGAATGTGTTCCTTTTAGCTCTGGTTACGGGAAGAGGGGCCGTGAGCACGTTGCACTGAAATGCATCCTGGCCTTAGCCTTGTTTTCAGCAGTGCCAACATGTGGCGTGGTGGCAAATAGCTGCTGAAGTCATCGCTCTGGAAAAACCTGAGCTTTTTGCTTTTTCCTTAAATCTGTAGCCTCGCAGCGACTGTTAGAAGCATGACCAGCAGCCTGCCAGTATATCCCATGAATGGTTATCCCCCACCTTGTGCACCCTCTGGGACTACTGCCTTTGAAATGGTGCGCGTTCTTGGAGAAGTTTTTTTGCTCGAAGCATCCCGTTAGCTTCAGCCTTTCTTTAATGCAAGCTCAGGCTTATAGCTGGCTGCCCTCCCCTAGTGTCCTTGGGTGAAATGCAGGCTAGCAGATGAATTCCAAATGTTTAACAGAAAAATTGCTCTAAAATATTTATTCAGTAATTGGGTTGAACAGCTTTTGCTCTCCAATTTAATCAACTATTTTATACCCACTTCAGGCTGCAGGTAATAGACTGAACTGAATGTTTTGTATTTTACCTCTTTTGCATTATTCATAGCCTATTGTCTCTGTTCTCATCTTGTGAGATAGATGACCTCTGTTTTCAATAGTTAGGTTTGATTTATTCTTTCTTCAGCCTGTATAATATTTAAACAATTCCCAGACAGATTTGGAAAATAACTTTGGAAGACACAAAGTGTAGGATTGCATTGATCTGGCATCCACTGATGCATCAAAATGACAGCATCCATTTGAGGGGAAAGCAGACCAAGAAGAACTTATATTTGAGGATTATAAGTTGTCTTTTCCACAAACCAATTTTCTTTTTACTGGCAATATTAGAAAAGTGGTCCCTTTTAATCTTACCCTGATGATTCATCTACTCTTTGATACTATAAGGCAACGGCCTGAGGGGCTGCGCTGCGAGGAGCGCCATGGATAGAGGTTAAACCTGAATCATATAAAAGAGAATACATTTTTATTAGGGGGTTTAATTTCAGCAGTAGTGAAGTCCTGGCAGCGTACCCTCCTACAGTGATAGTAGGATGGCTAAGGGTAAGTTTAGGGGAATACAGCAAGAGCTGGTAGCACTGAGAATTGACCCTTAGTATAAAATGGAAGTTTATTTTACTGGGAGCAAGGCAAAAATAAAAATGGTGATTTGGGGCAGGATAGCGTGGTTTTTTTTACCTCCGTACTTCCTGCTTTTAGAGCTGGACAATCTATTTGTGCTTGATGTCCATGTCAAATCCTGCCTAAGGGGGAATAAAGTTTATTGCCTGGAAGAAGAACGCTTCTGATGTGCAGGTACACAGATAAATCACTTGCTCTTTACCTGAATTACCTCTTCAGTTCTTTCCTACATGAAATCTTTCACTTGAAAGAACCTAATGAGTAGTTTAAGCGCTGTGCAAACAGAGAGTAAGGCAGTAGCCACTTGTGAAGTGACACAGCTAGTTTGCACTCACTGGTTACTTTAAATGGGGGGGAAAAAAAGCTGGTTTCAATCCAGAGATGACTTTTGAAGAGTTTCTTATGCAGGAAGATGAAGAGTGAGAGTGTGTGGGTTCACACCCATGTGCATGTGTCGGGGAGCTGTTCTGCAGTGTCTGTTCCATTATTTCTCCATTTTTGGCAAGTCCTTGAAAATAGTCTTGTGCTTAATCAAGCTGTTGATGTACATCACAAAGCGGTGATCTCATGGAGAAACTTGCTTAGAAAGTACTTTTTCAACTATTTTAGCGAATTTAGCCAAGCATTGAAACACTTTAATTTTTTTCTTGTTTCTGTGCCAGAAATATTTTAACCGCATTAAATATCCTTGGATATCTTTATATGAGCCAGTGGTAACTTTTCTTATGTCTGTGAGCCAAGAAGCTAATGAAGGTTGCACAGTTCAGTAAAATATTTTCCTCAGCCTTGCTGCCGTAAGGAAACGGTCGCGGAAGTTTCCCTGGGTTGTAATAAAGAGCAACGAGCGGTGGAATGAGAGGAGGCAATTTCCTCCGAAGAGGAAATTTGGGTAGGAAATATGTGCGCAATACTGGGGTTTGGCGATTCGCTGTGGGATGTACGCGGTCCAGTCACCTGGAAACTTGGGGCAGCGGAAGCAGGTATTGGTTTCCTTCTTCCGTAAATTTGACTTGTGGTTCTAAAAAGTTAAAAATACTGTACGGTTGGTATCTGGGAACAGGAAGAGCTTAACGTGAGTGAAATAACAGGCGAGGCTGTCGGAACATAGCCTGCTGGGAGGGGAGGTTTTTGCTTGCTGAGCATGTGCAAATGTGCTAGTGAAAAAGAAATGCTGAAGCTGCTTATTCGTGATCGTCTGCTCCCAAAGGATGGGTTCTGGGTTCAGTTGCTGCACTCGTTCAAGCACTCGAGCCGGGCGCTCCGTGCAAGAGGACGGGAGTGCCTTTGCGCATCTTTTCGTGACCTGTTAGCTCACCTCATTTCAGGGTTTTTTTTAAGTGTCAAATGAATATTTTTTTCAGTGCCATACAGAAACAGGTTTCAAGTTTGTACCTGATTCCGTTTAGAGTTGGGTTTTGATCCTTGTGTTTCGTACTCGCTCCATACTGCTGAGCCTGATGCTGTGGATTTACTTCCTTCTGCACACCTCACCACCATGAACTTGCTCCTGGAGAACTGCAGCTGAGCCACCGCTTCTGATGGAGCAGCATGGAAAATTCTTTTCCACAATTTTATTCTCCCAACAGCTTTTAAAAATAAAAACCAAAAAAACCCACAACACAAAAACCCCACCACAACCAACCAAATTCTCCCAAACCCCAAATGAAGTACCTGAGCCTTTTGCTTCAAAGCAACTTAGTATTTCTGCATATAAATACCTCCCTCCCTCTTATTTCTTTTCCAGGAACGCAGTTTGTTTTCCCTATGCGATGTGATTTGAGCTCTTAGATACATTATTCTGTAAACTGGTGACTAGCAGAGATGTCTTTCATTCAAATTTTAAGCCAAAACTGGTAGCCTCTGACAAAACCACATAGGTTTTCACTTTGACACTAACCCTGTAAGTCTTGACCAGTCATGCAGTTATAAAGAGAAAGTTTTAGCTTTTTTTTTTTCATTTCTCCCTGTCTGTACAGAGGAGTGCTTCTGTTAGCAGGGTACGTATAGTATATGGTGTCATGAGCTGCGTTTTGAAGATGCTGAGGTCAGAAACGTGGGTGGGGGAAGCTGGTGAAGAGGGCGAGGGCAGCCTCTCTCGTACATGAGAAGTTGGTAGATGACCGGTGACAGCTGATGAAACAGCTGCAAATGTAATGTATGAGGTTGCCTAGTACATGGCGTAGCCCAACCATGCATCACTACTTGTATTTTGGGTTTGCTCTGAAAAGATATTATGAATGAATCCAGAGGACTGTGCTGTATTAGTCAAGTTCAAGACATGCATGCTTGCTGCCTTTCAGAGATGATTATGGCTTTGGGTTTAGGGACTCGGTTGGGGTTTTGGGATGCAATGGAAATGCTCCGTAAAGATCTCTGCTTTCAGCTAGCTTTGGCTGCGGAGAGCTCGTGGAAAGGTCCAAGGTGACAACAGAGCCGGTGTGTGTAGGAACTGACCCCCTTCCGCTGTGCTGCCTGTACCCGACAGACACGTGTGGGTGCTTGGAAGGCACTTGTCACTGCTTTATTTTGCACAGAAAGGGATTACTGATCTGAAAGCCTAGTTACCCCCGCTTCATGTTGGTCACTAGTGGGCCTGTTGCTCAGAACCGCGGTACGGCTGCAGCTTTAGACACCTTCTTGTGTGTCGGGTGTGGA
The DNA here is from genome assembly GCF_028858705.1 of Grus americana. Lineage (NCBI taxonomy): Eukaryota > Metazoa > Chordata > Aves > Gruiformes > Gruidae > Grus > Grus americana. Next base: position 38,189,133 of record NC_072858.1, read on the forward strand.
TGCTGCATGGACTGTAAAGATTTGTTTAATTTGTACCGAAGCCCTTGCTGCTTGTTGCAAGCTGTGTTTACAAATAAAGAGAGAGCACTGGAAAATTACAATCTGAAATATGTGTGAATGGTTGAATAAAATCTCCCTGGTCCTGTATGCGTGCATGACTCGTATCAGTTGCTATGTGCAGTAAACTGAATGGTGTTCTCCTTGATGGGGGGTGTGTGTGTGGAAATCAGGAGTACAAATGCACTGGTTCAGAAAAATAAACTTATAGTAAAATAGTCCTCTCGCTCATCTTTGGATTGTTTTGTTTTGGTGTATTAATGTTTAGAATGCTTGGGTGTTACCCAAAGCCCCTAATTTTTCTTTGATATTTAAAAAAAAAAAAAAATCTTGGCATTCTCAGCTTGTGGAGGGTTCTAGGAAATTGTTTGTGGTTTAGTGGCATGGACATCTGTGAGCTGCCCTAATAGTACCACCTTCGATAGCTCATGAATTTGCTATTCATCTTGTTGTTAGCCATTAAAGCTGCACGATGGTGGCAGAAATGCCGGTGGCAGAAGCTTGAAACGCTACCACTCCCTTGCAAAATATTGTTGTAACTACACAAATGATATGTGCCATCAGCAACAGTTTTAAAATAAGCCATTTGAGGTTGTGTGCTTTCTCCTCTTCACACAGTTTGTTCTGTGGCTGTAGTGATCATTTCGAAGATGACTGCGGTGATGTCTACAGAGATGCTCTGTAGAAGTGCCTGTAACTACTTGGCTGACATGTTAAGGCAAATAGCTGCTGCGATGATCAGCAAAGCACTGACAGCCTTGTATTTTAAGGTCAGCTCAGTAAAGGAGACCTTTAAAAGCCCATCTGGAATTTGATTTGGTTCCCCAGCTTTGCCAGGTTAGCTGCTGCTTCATGGCCCAGAACAGCAAACTCTGCTGTTGTGGCAAAAAGGATTCTCAGGATTGGCTTGCAAGAGAATGTGGAGGTTTGTTGGTTTGGGGGTTTTTTTTTTTTCCTCCTTGTAATGTGGTAAAACAGTATTAGAAGCGTTTGTTATGTTAGAAATTACTAAAGCATTATCATGTGAGATTGCTTTTAGGGGATATGGAATATCTTTGTTTGGTCTCTGTATCAGACTCCTCTTGTTCCCAGGTGCTGTAGCACATAGGAGAGGAAAAGAAAAGGTGCCAGTCACCCAAATGGCTGTTGTGAAACATACCTTCTGTGAAGAGCAAACACTGACACTACTTTAAAGCCTCCGTTTATTATCTCAGCCTTTGCTACAAGCAAGCTCTTTGCTTTTTCTTACTGTTTCTGAGGACCAAAGCCAGCTACTGCACAGAAGGCAGCTAATGAGGGACGCTTGTCTGCTTGAGTGAGCTGATGTTTCCAGGTCTTCACAGGGTCCACTGTTAGAAAGAAGCTTCATGTCAATCTTGCAGTTGGTAAAGACAGAAAGCTGCTTAGCCCTGCTGCTGTACGGACGCTGTGCAGGTGTACATCTTCAGGTGTGTGTCTGTTTGTGTCACTTTGGTTTCCACTGTCAGCAACAGCCCCATCTCTCTTTGAAACGGAGGCACGCATGTCTGCTCTCTCTGTTTATAGCAATAGACTTTCATTGCAACGTAGCTCGTGAGAATCAAACCAAATAGCTAGGTGAAATTTTATAGAGAACAAAGTAGATGTGAATTTTGAGGAAGCTCAGCTGAGCAAACAGGACCTGATTGAAAGAAGATACAGCTCAGAAATAACACTGTATTTTCAGGTGCTACACGGGGAAATGCCTGCTGTTGTATTTAGAAATCCACTGCAACAAAATCTGGGCTTTAACTGCCTTTCATTCTCACACCAACACAGAAGAAAGACTTGGTGGTTCAGAGACAGCAGTTCTGCTGCAGAAGGCCTTGGTGTCACAGACTTACAAATTTGCACGGAGGAACCATTTTGCATTTTGAACAGAAGGTTTTCCTAGAAGGAGAAAACAGCTGTCTTGAACTCATCTGTTTATGACTCCTAGATGCTCTGACAATTTGGGTACAATGACTTGTTAAATGATTTCTTACTGTTTACTTAACTGCTTAATTTGGGAACCTTGAAGGAATCACCAGGTGGAAAAACATTCCCTTCATAGAACTTAGCCAGCTGTCATGCGTTTTTTTGAAATAAGCATCACGCTAGACACTGTATTGTCTGACTTCATTTGAATTAGTCTGCTTCCAAATAGACGTGAGGCACAGGAGCCTTTTTCAGGTAGCAGTGAATGACTGAACGTGCTATGTTTTCTCCTTATCTGATAAACACATTTAAAGCAGCATTTCAAAGTTGGAGCTGATGGGCTCTAACACCCTTTGCTAGAACATGTCCCAGGAAGTCTCAGGCTTCAGGGTTGTAAAAATGAAGTAGAAAGGGTCTTTGCACAGTCAGTGCTCAAATATGGAAAATCGATGGTTGTCTACTTGGCCGTTAAACTCGTACGTCCAGTAGTGCTGCTGAAGTTACCCGGTGGTGGTTCCAACATCTAGCTGTCGCGTTGTCCTTCGTAGGTGACCTTGGACGCAGGATGCCAAGCAGGTTGGTCTAAAGTTACAGCTGCTTGTCTTGTCTCCGTTGTTAACGTGCATATGGTTCCCGAAGCAGTGCTTTAACAGCTGCAGTTGTGTTCCTATGCCATCTAAGGATGGGTGGTGGTTGTTTCTCTGGAGTCGTCCCCTGTCACGCTAAAATTGAGCGTTGCTCTGTCAGATGGAAAAGATACCACATGTCAGCTAATGATTTGCTTAATAGCGCAGTTAAGCACCAGTGCAATCAATCTAGTGACAGAGTTAAAATTATCTCCTAATTACATTGAGAATCAAAGAAATCCTGGCTTGTGGGGGGAGGAGGGAAGCAGGGAAACAGATTGCATTTAAATGCGGTTCTAGGAAGGTTTGGGGCATAAGAGGAAACGTGTCACCCCGTTAAGGTGAGCCTGACATTTGTGTGAGTTACCTCTAGCCAGATCAGAATGAGCATTTTAAGCCTCTTGCTGGGCTGAAAATGGTGTGGGAAAGCTTGAAATCTGTTTTGGACTATGCAGGCCGTATTTCTGTTTATCTTTCCAACTTCCTTTTATGCAATGTTCATGAGTATTTGGGTTTGGTGGGGTTTTTTTTACCCAGAAATAAGGCACTGCCTAAACTAGCAAGCGTTAGAGGTGTTGATTCTCCGTTTAGTTATTTTACAGAGGGGGTAGTAGGGCTGTCATACAGCACCTCGCTGTAAATCTCCAGTACCCACAAGAATACAAGGTACCCAGTGGTCCCGGTACCGCAGGATATCCCCACGGAACCGCGGGGGCTTGTTTGTGACTTGGCACCGTGGAGGTGGCAACGGAAGAAATGTCCACAGGGGTTCCTGCAGCCGATACCAACTTCCTGGTACGCAGCAAGGGCCCGTGATGCCGGTGACATCTGTACCGTGGATCGGTGAAGTAACAGCACCGCAGCGTGAAGCTGAGTTGGCTTTGCGTGCCTGTGGCTTTCAGCCAGCAGGGATGAGGAGCGCTCTAACTTCCTGCTGGGATTTCGGGGGGGGCCTGGGGGATTTAAACATGATAGGAGCTGCCTCTGTCCAGGGAAATTACATATGGATCTGACACTTTGGTAAGAGGAGTGATTTGGACAGGATGCTGCCCTAGAGAGATCTCGCTCCTTTGGTGAAACCAGGTAATTAATCTTCCTTTATTACACAGACAAGGCTTTCTGTCTGGAAGATGTAGAATTACAAAACAGGAGTTTCAAATTAGCTGAGTTAAGAATAATAAACATGCGTGGGAAAACTCTCTCTCTCTCCCAGAAGTAGTCCTCTCAACTGCCGCATGCTTTCCTACAAACTTGTCAACAGGTTTTCCCGCAAGCCCCCAAAACCACAAGGGGTTGATCAGTTTTGGAGATGATGCCTCTGTATTTTTCAGTGATCCTGGAGGATGGAGGTTTGGGTAAACCCTTGGTAATCCAAAGGGTCATGATGTCGAACTCATTAAATCTAATGGTCTAAATTCAAATCCCTCTTCCCTTTCTACAATAGGCAAGGAAGAAGGTGAGAACAGCAGTTATTACTGATCAGGCTTTATTTCTGTGTAGTATTGGTCTGTCAAACTTGCTTCTGTATTGTTAGATATACTCTGTCTATTAATCCAGCTTCAGAACACTGAAGTACACCATACTCGCTATGAGAAAGGGCAAGGTAAAAGGACTTTTGTTTGCTCTACAACTCCTTATTGATAATAGCACAAGGTTATTCCAAATGCCACTGCAGAAATTGTGCTTTCTGTGGACAAACAGGTCGTCTTGTCATCCACGTGGGATGTAGTCTGGCTGAGTGGATTTGCTGTGTTTTCATGTTCCTGAAAAATTGCTGTTTGCAGTTGGTGCAGCATCCGTGCAGCATTGTAGCAAGGCTGTGACCTGTGTTCCTTCTGTTTTGTGGCTCTGTGACCATCCTAGCTACTGCTTTTCAAGCCACGCTTTGTGCATGCTTTTGGTTTCTGTCATGACTGTTTTCCCTCAGAAATTAGTGATCTTTGGTATTTAATCTGGCCTTGATGTAGATATTACTGGTTTGTGTGTCTAATACAGCGGTCTACTTTCCCACTGATTTTTCTTTTTGTGTCTAGAGCTCTTATGGAATTGCCTTGTATTGAGCTGGACAGCCACTTACACTGCTTACAGCCAGCTATTTTAGTACTTAATGCTTTCTCAATGGCTAATGCGTTTTCACTGCTGTGCTGAGAAAGCTGAAACGTTGCGTGCTATCTGAATTGGTTCGCGAGTGCTGTCGGGGGACTTGGTGTCTGCAAATATAAACTGTTTGGTTGGAAGCGTCTGGGCATGGTACCTGAAATCGTAACTACTAATGCCTTGCTGCTTTTTGCTTTGATTTAGTAATAAGCTTTGTCTATACTAAAAAGGAAAAAAAAATACTGTGAAAAGAGGAATCTCCTTTCAATGTCTCACAAGAATATTTCTGGACGTGCAAGCTCTTAGCAGGTACGGTTGGAAATAATGATGCCTAGCAGCTGTGACAGCTAATTGTGGTTCACTTACAAGTTGTTTTGATCCAGTTCACCCATCAGCAAAGCAGCATAAGCAGACAGGTATGAAAGAGACTGATCGTAGAGGAGTCCTAACCCCTAAATCACTCTTCATTGACATCTAGACCTTCTAAGTCTGTTGATACGTATTTTGGAGATGATTGCAAGCTGTGCCTCAACATAAGTACGAGTCTGCAGAACTGTGAACCCAGTGGACTTGACCAGCTTTGCAAACAAGGCAGAGTCCTACCACTGTGTCAGCTGTAGAAACTTTCTCTCTCCATTGTTTGTTCACTCAATACAGCCAAAATAACTACAGAAGACTTGGATGGAAACTCTGACCTGCTTTATGATGATGGCATCTTAAAGTGGGAAGTGGCCTTAGTGTATAGGACTTCAGCTTTTCTTGTCAAGGACTGACCCAAACTGATCCTGGTGAAGGTGTTGATAAATCTTTCGGTGCATTTAGCCTATTCTCGCTTGCACACGCGAAGTCCCCGCAATGCCTCTTTAGACTGTCCCTATTGAGAAGAAACCCGGGATTCAAGGTTGAAAGAACTTTAATAACTAGCATTGGATTGAAGGGAAAGTCCTGGTTCCCAGGCCTATTTCCTGCAGAGAAAAAGCATTAAAAAGGTTCTTGATATGGAGAGTATCCTATTCTGCACGAGCTGAGCCAGCCTCCTCGCTTGGATGGAAAGTGTATGTTTTGAAGTCCTTACCTTGATGCCTGTCCCTTTGTGTTTTTCCACGGAGGCTTTTTTACTCTTTCGTGTGTATATTTCCCTATCCTGAGAAGAATGATTTTCATTAACTGGCTGAGTCTGTCAATGAAAATACAAACTGTAAAGGTGTCACCTTTAAATTGCCACCTTCTAGGTCACTAAATGCCTATTGCAATATATTAAAGCCAATTTAATTGGTTTGGAAAAGCTTTAAGGAAGCGACCTAGCCAAGATCTCCCATTACTTTCTATTCCAAATCCCCTCTCCCAGGCTAATCTCTTTTCCCAGGGCTGTTGATTCTTAAACGGTCTCAATGACTAGAAAAATGGTCATTTTTCTAGTGTGTTGTTTGCAAGGCTTCTCAGTCTCTTAATATGAATTAAGCCTCAGGGTTCGTACTGGAAAGAAGTGTGAACTGCAAATCTTTGTAGCGTGCATGTATCTGACACGGGGTTTACAGGCTGTAATTTGGCAAGTGGTTCACATGGGCTTTTCAGGACTGGCTGTTGAAAACTGATTTGTTTTGTGTCGGATCTTTCTTGTGTCTTATTCCTTGGATGAAGCTGCAACAGTTTCTGTGGGGAAAAATTTTTAGATGGTTAGAGGTATGAACATGGTAAATGTTACGTTCTGGATTTTTAAAACAAATGAAAAATACTTGAGCTGAAATGATGTGAAAAATTGCAATTAAAATCCTTCTAAATCAATCCTCGTGATCTGAATGACGTAGAATTAGTAGAAAACAGTGTTTGTAAACCAAAAAGGAACCAAATGTTTTGGAGCTCCTTTCATAATGCTCCCCTATAAACCTAGTTTATCACGTGTACTGGTAGTGGGTAACTTGATAATCATTGAAAGCGCGTAGGAAAGTTTGGGGTTTGGGTGTGGTTTTTTGTCTGTTTTGCTTTAAGGTTCTGTAGTGATTTAACTAAGATGCATTGACTTAATCATTATATCAACTAAAGGTGTGTTTGTGCATAGTGCATGTGCCCATAAACCCAGTTTCAGCTGGTTTCCCTGAGAGAGGAGGGAGGTCCAGGAAGTGACAGAATTAATGGGTGCTAACGAGGGCCTGGTGGCAGGATCTGCCGTTGCACCTAATGTGGAGAAGCAGCCCTGCGTTAGGGCGTTCAGCCTCTTGTCCCACTGCACTCAGCCTGAAGGACGTGACAGAGCTTGCTTGGAGGATAGCACTGAAATGCACATGAAATGATGGAATTTAGTTACTAGCTTTCCTGAAACTTTGTTTAGCTGTTAGCGCCTCTGCCCTGCGTTCGTGCACTGAAGTATAATTACGTTGTTTGGTTTTGTAGCGCAGTAATTCCGTGCAGGAGATGCTGAAATGAATAGCTTTGAGCTAGCGAGTGCTACTGGGAGATGCTAGTACAGTCACTTCCTTTATCAATGGTCGATTAAGTAAGACCCTTTTGATCCCTGGGTCTCCTCCTTATCTTCCCAGAGATGACTGATGGTCAGTGTGGGCACTGGAGTTCCAGTCAGACCCCTTTGGGGCTGGGCTTGGGAGCCGGGAGGGTTTGGGGAGCAGTCCCACGGATGAGAAATGCTTGCCTCTCGCGGGGGAGCAGGACCAAAGCTCCCCAGCCAGGCTGGAACTGTGATACCTCGGTGTTGAGGAGCTTGGGAAATACTGCTAAGCTTGCATTTCCAAAACTACACAAGATGCTGTCGGTACCATATGGCTGTTCTTGTGCTGTAAGGTGAGGGGTCAACCCCCGTTTCCTACCTCCTCACAGAGAGGCCAGGTGAGATGAGCTGAGCAAAGGCTAACTGGGAAACCTTCAGAATTGAATGTAACATGCTGATTTAGATGTCAGGTTCAAAATAAGCGTGTCTGTGCTTACTGCACTTCGTTACTGTATCAATAAAGATCTGCCTTTGCAGAGTGCTGCCTTTCACTTGTGTTTAACTTTGAGTTACCTTCTCTAGGTACGTACCCATGGCACGCAGGAGGTGAGCGTTACACCACTTCCTCTCTCAGGGTGGAGGTGGGAGCCATCCTGTGAAATTAGGTACAAGGTACCTCCTTAACTAAAGGATATTAAACATTAACAGACAGGGATATTAAGTTTGCATGGAAGTTTCCTTGATCTGTGGTCTGGTAGCAAAATGAAACAGTGGTCCTGATGGCTTTAAAATATTAATCTATTTTTGTTGGAATTTTTTTCATTTTCTTCTGTTGCTCTCATATGATTATAACAACTTGCCAGGGAACATAAGTGATCTAGAAGTCAGAATTGCACAGTAACAAATTTTATGGTAGATAGCACATCTGGGGGAAAAAATGTCAGGCATCCACTCTTAATCAAATGGAAGATTTTTTTTTTCCTAGGGCTTCATGCTAAGATGTGTGTGGGACTAGCAAAAGGATTTTTTTTTTTACAGTACTAATCATGCCTGGTAGTGCACTGATGCAAACTGAACATAGTGAAGCAGCACGTCAAGCTGAGTGTATTGGTATTTCTTACAGAAGAAACCTGACCAATGTTATTTGGCCACAGGTATTTGTAGCTGTTTGTCAAACTTACGGTTTTTGTCTTAGGACCTGAACTGAATGTGAGACCATCTGTAAAATTTATCTGGTGCTTCTGGGTGTTAAAATACTTTTAAACTCCCCAGCTAAGTGCTTTATAAAGGATTCAGTCCTAAAGCTAGTTCAGTCTCTGTGCGTACCCTGTAAGGCTCATCGCCTGGGAGAAGGAACTACTTTTTGTCTCTGATGCTTGGACTGAATTGATGTGATTTTGGGTACAAAGGAACCGCCTCTTACTGTTCGAGGCATTCCTCTGCAAAGACTGCTTACGGGTCTGCTCCACCAGTTCCCTTTTCGGACCAAACCCAGGTTAGATAGAGAGATGAGATTTTTTTTTTTTGTGGTGTCCCTTCCTGCAGGGAATTGATGGGCACGGGACTTGCCCAATACTGGGATGTACTGGGCTGCTGTGGCTTGCAGAATATTTTACTCCTCTGTGTTTCAGAGTATTCAGCTTCTCCGAAGCTGTACATATGCTGGCGCCAACTCCGAAGTCTGCGGGGAGCCTGCTGTTTCTTTTCAAGAGCTGAAAGCAAGGTTCCCTTGTTTCTGAGTTTATTTCCCTGGAAAACCAGTGCGAGTTGGCTGCTCCCCAGCACGCACCAAGGCAGAAGGAATTTCCGTGCACTTGTGGAAATCTCACTTCATAACCCTGCTTATTGTTTCATTCTTGATGTTGTAAGTGCCAAGGATGTGTCAGTAAGCTGGGAAACCCTTTATGCGGTATGGCAGCAAGGTGGGAGAAGAGGGGTAAGAGTTCTTCTTTTAAATTGGTTATGACAAAGATGAAAGGAATTGCCTAATGGGGTTGATAAGTGCTAAAGGCAGAAAACCAAACAAAAAAACCCAAATAACAAAGCAATGTTCAGCTGCCCTGGGAGAATTGCTGAGGGGAATCCATCCGATTCCTCCTCTCTCTCTGGTTATAAAATCTTCAGCTGTGAGCGGCTGAGGGAGACAAAATCATGGACCCTGAAATCAGTGGGATCAAAACTCACTAAATTCTTCAATGTGCTTTTTTAAACCAGCGTTGGAAGCCCCTTTATTTGAGAAGAGAGGTACCATCCTTTCCAGTACAAGAAGATTCAAGTAATGAATCTGGAAACTAGGGAAAGGAATCCAGCTCTGCCTTGTCCTTGCACTCAGGTTTCAAAGCTGACACAGGCTTAAATGTATCGTGGTATTTTGTGTGGTTACTGTTTTTCAAACTTTAAGAATGCAAGGGAATTAAAATTCTCAGCTTTTTTTCTTCCAGTAGCCGTGAGGGCTGCATTAAAGAAATGGAATTCAAACCATCCTACTCCAGTAAAGCAAAAATATTTTAATAGTGAAACAGTGATCTGGCATCGCAAACTGCAAGGGAAGTGTTCCAGCCCTGCTTTGGGTTGCCTGCTACGGGGAGGAAGGACGGTGCAAAGTTTACATGGGAGTGTGGTGGTCTGGTTTACCACAGCTGTCATCTGTTTTGAGTGAAGTAGGAATAGTGTCATTCTCTGTAAGTTGAAATATAGACTGAGAAAAGGTTTTGGTTTGGTTTTGTGTTTTGGTTTTTGGGGTTGTTTTTTGTTGTTAGTTTGGGTTTTTTTATTGGTGGAAAATTGGTGTGGATGGTGGCAAAGGCAGCAGCAGCTGTTAAAAGCAGTAGAGACTGCTTGACCACTGTGCTTAAGGTTAAACTTTTCCCATTTCATTACCCCTTCCTCCCTCTCTCACCCCCAAGAGGCTCTATCAAAGCCATCAAAATCAGTGATGTTCCTGTTAGAAAACTCACTGTTGCAGTGTCTCCACAGCAGCGGGAACACCTGGGACAAAGGCGGGATGAAGAATGAGGAGGAATTGCTTCACCCTTTTCCTTTTCTGCAAAGAATGAATCTCCTACCTCCTACCCCCACCTCTTCCAGAACACTGCGGATTACCTGTTTCTTTTTAGGCAGATGGGCAAAGGAAGCAGGATGAGAAGGGAATATTTATAGCTCACCTCCTGTTTATGTTCCCTTCCTAGCAGATGTGACGAAGCTCTGTACTAATGCTGGAAGAAGGGAATTCAGGCAGGAATGAGAAGTGTGGCAAATGAAGACCATTTGCTAATGTGTAGGTCGTACGAAGAGCTTCCAAATGCAAAGATTAACACTTCCCACATTTTGCTGGCATTGCCCTTTTTTGTGTCCATCTCCTCAGCCCGATTTTAAAACAAAAAAAAGAAAAAAACAAACCCAAAGAGGAACAGAACTACAGTTCAGACAGGGGTTCTTATTTGTTTGACCTTGATCAGCAGAGATGTCGCCCTATGGAGGCAGTGGGTGCGAAATGTTCTTTTTGGGTCAAAATCTGACCTCTCAAGTGGGATGCGTGCGAGGGCGTACTGGCAAAGAGAGAAAGAAATGGGTTCGAGCCAGCGGGGTTTCATCAGGCAAGGTCTTGGGTTCTGGGAGAGAAGCCATGTGGTTTAAAAAGACAGTAGTTTGGACTTGTTGGAAACTGGGGAGAAAATTGTGCTCAGGGACGTGGGGCTCCTCTGCCTTGGCTGCAGGCATATTGCAGGAGCACAGCTCCCAGGTACGAGGGCTTTCCCTTTTCAGAGGGACTGCCGTATGCGTCCTTCATGCCAGAGGACTGAAAAGGTCCTGTCTGTGCTTAGAGCCCTGCGTGGGCTCATTTGTGAAGGTCTTTATTTGTAAACTTTGCTTTAATAGTTGCTGGATCGGGTGTCTGGGGGCTGAGGGGTCTCTGAGGAGAGGCTGGGGCTGCCTCAGGCAGGTTCTGGCAGCCCCTGGTGTGAGGCACAGCCCGGCCCCTCAGCCCCACTGCTGGTGCCTTGAGGAATCTGAGGTAAGGGGGAACATGCTGGAAAAAAGGAGAGGAATAAGGAATAAAAAGTGTGAGGAACAGGTCTGTAAGCACTGAGGTGGGAAGAGGAGGAGGAGAGGGGCTCTGGGTTGCTGGGGCAGAGGGTCCCCTTGCCACCTGTGCTCTGGCATGGCACCCTCCATGGGCTGCGGTGCGGATGTTTCCAGAAGGAACCTCAGTGTGGGGAAAGGAGCTGGCAATGAAGGGGTCAGCCGGATCCTGCAAAAAGGGGTGAGGGGAAGGTGTGTAATTTCCCTCTGTTTCTTGCTATTATCAACTTTAATTGGCAGTAAATCAACTTTCCCTTAGTCAGGTCTGTTATGCCAGTGCTGGTGAATGGTGAGAGATCTCCCTGCTTCTATCCTGACCTTTCTATCTTGTGTCCTCCTGTCCCGCTGAGGAGAGGAGTGAGAGAGCAGCTGGCCGCAGTCAATCCACCACAGTTATATGTACTTAAATCCTGTAGCAGCTTATGTGCTGGTGCAAAAATATTAACTGTTTTGATAAGTTACACATCGCAGAGGTCAGACAGCAGATTTCTAGTCAGAATATGGTTTGGGAAAGATTGATAAATGGAGTTGTTCTGAGGTGGGTGGTTTGGGTTACTTGTGATCGCTTGGGGAAGCTTGCAGCAATTTTTGTCACTGAGATCGTGGCCAGGAGGTTTTAGGATTAACCACTGTTAGAGCCAGGAAAGACATTCAGTTTTTTAATGCAGTGAAAGTCGGGATAGAGAGGAAAACAGCTGTTGCCTGTTGGAAAAGGTGAGCTGCTTCATGTCTGACTTAAAGCAGTCTTGTTTAAAGGAAGTCCTTTATAAATAGTGAAATAGATGTTGCGGTTGGCACTTGTAAACATTTCTCTTAAAGATTTCACTCATAGTAAGAAATTTTTACACGGGGAATACTCTGTTTTTCACAAAAGCTTTGCAGCTTTTGCTGCACTGGTGCTCCGGGTAGTGAGTTAGCAGCATGTTTTACTTGTGTTCTAGATTAAGATACCCTTTCCATGCTTGGGGTGGGTTTTTCCTGGACAACTTCTTTTCTGATTTTATTTAGAGTTTGGAGACTTGGTACCCCAAAGTTGTTACTAATCTAGCATTAATAATTGCATAAAATGCAGAACATGAGCTCTGGCAGGTTGCTCCCTCTTTTCCCACCAGAGAGCACTTGCTGGTAGCTAAAAGGTGTTTTTTTTCCAGTAGGACTTTGATTAACTTTGTCACCTGTGTAGAATTGAGATTGCTACATTAGGACCTATAGAAATGCTGTTAGTTTTACCTTTGGATTGTCCAATATAGACCTTGATAAGGCTGGAGGAAGCGTTAGCTTTAGACAAAGGACTGGGATTTTTTTTTTTCCTCTTGCTCCCTTAATCATTCTGGGAGTGAAGCTGCTGCGTAACCCTGAGCCTCTTAACATGCATTTTACTGCAGATAAGATGGGGAAAAAAAGGATTGAAGGATGCGAAAAGTGAATTCCCGCATCTGTTCTGTTGAAACCTAGAAAGTTATTCTGGTGCTTAAAGCTTCAGATTTCAGTGGTCTGGCTTTGGTGCTTTTCACACTCCAAATATCGCTTATTTTGGGAAGTGGTGGACAAGTCTGTCTTGACTGAAACCTGGATATTGTTATTCAGCACTCTGTGGCTGAAGTGGTGAGCTGTCGACTGTCTGCAGGCAAACAATTGTGAGATCTGGTCAGCAAAGCTTAAAACAAGTTCCTCTCCTCCACCCCATGTTGCTTCAGCCCTGAGCTTCAGCCTTCTGACACATTTCTACATAAAGCTGTTGAATTGCAGACATTGGATAAAGGGTTCAGACATTTCTCTCCATCTCAATTTTAAAACAACATTCACCCTTCAAGAATAAAAATGATTGATGATTCCTTAAGCTCTCCCTAGCCTTGGATGGCAGAAGATGGTGTTTAGGTCTCTGACTTTGAGTTCATTTGTTCCCTTTTTTTTCTTTTTCTAACCAGTAGAGACTGTTCTCTTAACTAAGAAATTTCTAACAGCAGCATGTATTGCAAGGTGCAGTTCAGAACTGCAGGAGTGACAGATGTGTATGGTTTAATCTTCCTGTAAAAAGTAATGGCAGCATACTGCTGTGGGGCTAACAAAACAGGGTTTGTTCAGACCTGTATCAGGGTGAAGGAATTGTCAAAGAGGTTAAATCTGGGGATGCCTCAGCTCTTTGAGTTGCCTAATGTGCACTGTTTTTCAACCCGTTTGGCCTTTTCCTGTGTTCTTGCCTGTATTGGTATGAGGGCGGGAGTCTTTTGGAGCTAGCTTATACCTGTCAAATACTCATGGCTTTAAGGTAAAGTCTTTGCAGATGCTAGCTGATAAAATTGTTCAGTTGTATAGTTATTTTGCAATGGGATAATGCTGGGTTTAGTGGGTTTTAGGATTTTTTGAAAACTGGTACTAAATTTTTGGGCTGCTGTGCAAATTTGGTTAGAAAGGCAGGCTCTTGGTGTGCAGTATTTCAAAAACCGATGATTTAATGCCATGTAAAAGGGAAGAGTAAAGCAGTGAAAAGCATGTATCTGAAAGTGCCAGCTCTGCCATGGGATTGGGTAAAATAATTATATAAACAGTTCTTTGTGGTAGTGCTCTCCGACAGGAGGTTTTGTGTCTCGCTCTATAAATTCTGCCACTTAGTATTTCTAGAAGGATTAAAATTGGTCAGACCAGGTACAATAGTAAGTTGCTGGTTTAAAATGGGAATAGGTCTTTTTTTTTTTTAAACTTCATATAGAGGCTTCCCCTCCTTAGGTAAAACTTGTTTCTGAAAACTGGTTTATGTGTGGTGTGGTGTCTGATCATTGAAATTTCTGACTCTTTTTCATAATATAATAGTGATGCTAAAACAGCAGAGCTGGATTTGTCCAGGATGTGAGGCTGTATCTGTGTTTTGCTTGGGTATTTTTGAGTTTTAAACCTGTATTTCTTTGGGGGGGGGGAGAGGGGGGCAGGGTGTCCTGGTTACTCAGCAGTAGCACATGGGTGTTTGTCAGTCCAGAAGACTTATTATTTTTCAAATGTAAAAAGGCAAATTTGCCCTTTGGTTCCCAAAACACAGGCTTGGGTGTTGTTTTTTTTTCAACATTACTTTTGCCAAAACATGCAACTTCCCACTTAAATTCAGTTATAGCTGTTTAATGCCTGGTTCTCTTTTCCTGGTAGTGGCCTGTTTGACTTGACTGTGGGAAGCTGAAAATATGATTGCAAGGAGGAAAATTACTTGACTGATTCTCATTGTCAAGACTGAGGAAGAATGGAGTGTGAATACAGGGCAAATAAGAGTGAATTTCCAGAGCTGTCAATGCACTGACTACCTTTCAAGAAAGACTACTGTAGTTGAAACTATCCTCTATTTGCATAGCAGGCTTCAGAAGAAAAGTGAAGTAGCAGATAAAGCTATTTTAAGTAGATTATTGAAAGCAACCTCACAAAATACGGAGGTCTGGACAATTTGGCAGAGAAATAATCAACAACTTGGGGTTTGTTTGCAAACTTCCATTAGAAATTTACTTTAAAAAAACCACGAGCCCTGCCTGGGAGATGCCTGTATATAAATGCAGGTTTGGCAGCTGTATTTTAGAAACCAATGAACAAAAAAAAAAAAAAAATGCCAGACCATAGGAATACCCATATTGGACTGCAACTGCTGAAAAATCTGAGTGCTAGTCACTGAAATATATACCACCATAGACAGATGAGAGCTGGTGTCATGCTTTACTCTTTTTTAAATTGGGCTCTCTTGTGCTAAAATTGTAATTTCACTGCTGGGGGAGGATTAGTATATAATAGTATAATTCATTCTAGAAGACAGACTTTAAATCAGTCTGATTCTAGGTTTTCATGAACAAGTTAGTCCCTTGCCAAGGTTGTAGAGTACATATGAACCATTCATGAGCTTTTTTCTCTTATTAGGCTCTCTTATTTATTTATTTTTAATAGCTCAATATCACAATTCTTGATTTTTATCTTGAACAATTTGTTTTTCTTTGAACAGGCATGTTTAATACTTGCATCTTAGAATTCGGTTTCCGTCTGTAAGGCAAGAAAAAAAAAATTGTGCGAGCAGAGAAAACAACCTGAGAATGAACTTCGTATTCTACAACTGCCTAATTCTCCCCTGCTGTTAGCTAAAACTTCTTTTTTTAACCTTTAAAGACTGATGTTTTGTGTGATTTCTACTCTCCACATCTGTGTAGTAATCTAAATTGATTTCTTAAAACGGATTAACTCAATGTGGCTTTAAAAATACACTTTCACATTAAGGAAAAAAAGAAATCACAGCTGTTCTGTTATACATTCTTGCTTTAAACTAAGTATGTTGAGAGTGAGGTGTGTGGAGGTGAACTTGGCTGAGGGGGGGGAACCCAGCTGGGTGGCAGATGGTAAGAGAAGAGGCTGTTCTTGACAGGCACTCCTGGTTTGTGGTTACCCTGCGGCAGATGGGAGGATGTGCCTAGCACAGGCATTAGGGTAGGTGATGGGGGCACAGGAGGTGGCACTGGGGTGTGATTCTGCCAGACGAGCGGCACTCAACGTTTGTCCTTTTTGCTGTGCTTGTATTTTCTAGGTGCATCAGAGGCTTTCTCCTTGGCAGAGTGTGAGAGTGGTCTATTGCAGTACAGTAGTGCCCTCTGATGGTGAGTATTCACATGGAGAAACTCCTGGCTCGCTTCTGGCTTCACTGACTGAAGTCGAGTTTCCTGACCACTTTTCTAGTTGAGGTTTTTGTGGCTAGGAGGTAATCCAGTTTTGAACTAAGGAAGTGACAGAGAACAAAGTCAAGAAGAATTAAGGAAATGGTCAACTTCTCTAATAACTGTCCTTACAAAACCGGACAGGCTTTGTAAAGGAACCTGTAATTGCGTGCAAACATCCAAATTTTTTTGCCAGACTCTTTCCTGATGTAGCCGTGAGGTCTGTGTGATACCTACCTTTCGGGGTACTGTGTGCCCTCTTAACTTTATTTATGTAATGAAAGTGAGCAAATAGTTGGTATGAACTGCAAACAGTCAAAAGCACTGTTTGCTGCAGTGAATAAGTTGTGAAGCCAAGGCAATTTTGCCCCTTTACTTAAAGACATTAAGCTTTTTTGATAAGGTTGTCATAACATAAAGCAAAAGAATGTAGTGGTGGAACTTTAAAAATCTCAGTATGGTAGAATGCAAAGAGGAAACCAGCAGCTTTGAGATCGCTGCCTGCTTAACATCTGCATGCTGTGTGCTTTGACTGGAGCACTTTTGACTGACACAAGCGGTTAGTGGATTCTCTCCCCATTAAGGCTTGTTAATAAAGCCTGAAACCTAATAAAGTAAAGAGTTCCGGCACAATTGCTTCTGCTGCCAGGATAGTGAGTGTCTGCAGACACAGAGAACGTGACTGCTGTGGAGAACTCAAAAACTTGAAGGCTTAAATAGATAGAAGTGTAGAGGACACATGTAAGGTTGAGAGGCTAATGTAAGTGTGTAGCTACTTGCCTGATTTGATTTTACCTCTCCTCATATTGTGTTTGACTATTTCTCTTGTTATTTCTTGCAATAATGTCACCTTTACAAGTACTAAATGTTCAATGCTGATTTCTTTGGACATACCCTTTTTTTACTGTACTTTGTTTGGCCAAATGTGTTGCTTAAGTTGTTCTTATGCAAGAACAGAAATCTTTAAAGAATACTAATGACCTGTTACTGATGCACATATGGCTGAGTCAAAACTTTGTGGTGCTTGGATGGCATTCATACCTCAAAGCAGCGTCTTGCTTAGTATAGCGTGTAAAGCTTTTAAAATCATCCATGGTCTTATTTAGCAGCACCCCTGGCCAGACTGTAGATGTCTGTAAATGTAAGTGAAATACACTTGTTTGCAATTACTTTCTTTTGCTTGTCCCATGTATTCAAATACTGGCTTAAAACTTAATTGGTGAAGAGAAGCCAAAATGTTAGTTCTATAGTTAGTGAAATGCCCAAATGCTTTGTCCACTCGGTAAGTTGTAGTTATCCTCATGCAGGGAATCCACAGGGCTGTTGGAGCAGAGGAGAGCAAGGCAGACAGCCATATCACAGTGTCTTGTTAATAACTTTTACCGGAGCTCTCTGTTGCTGTCTGTTAGGTTTGTGTTATTGACGTGTCCTTCAGATCTTTTATTTTTTATTTACCTCTGAGCTTTTCCTTTGCCAATGCAGTAAAAATCTGACCAGACGTTACTTGTGTGGGATGTGATGAGAGGATCAAACTGGAATGATGAACTTTCCTCACCAGTGAATTAGGCTAGAAAATTACTTTTACAAGCTTTTTTGTAAGGAAAACATAAACCAGCTGTAACTCCAGACTTATTGAGCCTGTCCTAAAGAAACAATTTGGTCTTTAACACTTCACCTAAGCTGGAAATCCTTGAGAAAGGTTTTTCTGTGTGCTACTAATGCTGATGAGTCTTGGTGCGGTCTGACCTATTGCATTTATCGCTGTGGTCTCCGTCTGGTCTGCAGAGGGTTAAAATGCTGCAGGGCTGGTGCTGGTAGGCACTTCCTCCAAAGCTGGCAGTCCTGGAGCTGCAGTTGTTGTGTTGAACCAATGGGGATACACAGAAAAGTGTTGGTGCAAGCGTTGTTATCTGTTCTGCTCTGCAATAAAGTGGCTTGCTGCCTGTATGATCAAGGTAGCATTTTAAAGAACAAATGTTTTTCATGTCTTCTGGTTATGTAAGCAGTGCATAAGTTAACGTTGTAAGTTCTGCTCACAGAACAAATGAGTTCAATACTTAAGTGGCTATTTTAAGCTTCTAAATGTGTTGATCATTCCTTCTGAGCCTGCTATCAGAAGTGTAGCTAATGCTGATCTATTTCTTACCAGTCTCTTGCTCAAATACTTGAGTGAAAGAGTGTAAGAATCTGAGAGCTGGTGTCATAATAGCTGCTGATAAGGAGCTTAAAATTCTGTCTAACTGTCCAAGTAAATTGGCAGTTTGCTTTATTTTTTTTTTTTGGTAAATATCTGACTGTTGTCTCTGAGTTTTAAGCTTTGAAATGCTAAAGCTACTAAAAACTTGTCAAGTGTCTGAGTCTTGAGAATAGGCATTTATAGGCTTCCAAATACTGGGGATACTCTTGGGATGCTTTAGTTATTTTAGATGTCCATGCTTGGTCACTTTCACCGTCTTTAAAGATGACACAAGGACCTCTTTGTCATCACCGCATAACAATCCCCTGGAAGAGGGAAAAATCCTATCTTAGAATACCTGGTTGGAAGGGACCTCAAGGATCATCTGGTCCAACCTTTCTTGGCAAAACCACGGTCTAGACAAGATGGCCCAACAACCTGTCCAGCTATACCTTAAAATTGTCCAATGTTGGGGAATTCAGCACTTCCTGGGGAGATTATTCCAATGGCTGATTGTTCTCATTGTGAGAAGTTTTCCTCTTGTGTCCAGTCGGAACCTCCCCAGGAGTAACTTGCACCCATTACCCCTCATCTTTTCCATGGACTCCTTGTAAAAAGGGAGTCTCCATCTTCTTTGTAGCCACCCTTTAAGTACTGGAACATGGTGAATGAGATCTCCCCTAAGCCTTCTTTTTGCAAGGCTGAACAAACCCAGTTCTCAGGCTTTCCTCATATGGCAGACTTCCCAGTCCTTGGATCATCTTCGTGGCCCTTCTCTGGACCCTCTAGCCTGTCCACATCTTTTTTGTACAGCAGGGACCAAAACTGAACACAGTATTGCAGGTGTGGCCTGACAAGTGCAGAGTAGAGTAGGATAATGACTTCTTTATCTCTGGTGATGACCTCGTTGATGCAACCCAGCATCCTGTTGGCTTGCTTTGCTGCAGCAGCACACTGTTCACTCACATTGAACTTCTTGTCCACCAGGACCCCCAGGTCCCTTTCCACAGAGCTCATCTCCTGGATTATGTTTCCCCAGGTGCAAGACCTTAGACTTGTCCTTGTTGAACTTCATAATGTTCTTGTTAGCCCGCTCTTCCAGCCTATCTGGGTGCACTGCTCCCCCCACTTCAACTGAGCAGGTTACTTTGTTGTAGAAAGGAAAACATCTTTGTATGCTTGCTTTAATTCACGAAGGCATGTGACACTAAACTCAAAAGCCCAAGACAACTCTTCAGGCGTTGTAGAAGCGTACTTGGCGCATCCTTTCTCAGCATCCATGAGCCTCCCTTTTCCGAAAGGCATCTGGTCCTAATATGTAAATGATCCTGTGATAAACAGGCAGCAAATAACTGAAATGGGAGGTATAAAGGCTGTTGGTGGCAAAACTTTCTGAACAGTGGCATGCTGAGAAATGGTTTCCTTTGGTAGTTAAAATGACGTTATTTTCTTCTATTTCTACTTGCGTTGACCTCTTTGACCAACTAGTTTTGATGTTAGCTGCTTAAGTTGACTTGGCATATCAATACATGAGCTAGATGAATTTAAGTAGACAGTGTGGTTCACGTAGTTGGCCAAAGCTACAACAGGTGGCAATACTAAGCCAGATGCAGCGTGGGTGGGTGTGACTGCACAATCCTTGAGACATGGCAAGTGCTCTGTGCCATAAAAAAGACCTTAGGTTTTTACATAAGAAAAATACGTAGCAATGTAAAGTGAATCATTTTTAGGTGTGCTGCTATATCTTAGCAACTACTGCACTGGGGGAAAAGTTCAACTTTGTGACTCAGTAGAGGCCTTAAGGAATACAAACTCTTAAATTTTTTTTTTCTATGTATGGATATCCTGAAGCACACGCAGTGGGCTATCTTTCTGGCAGTAAAATAATATCTAGCTTACAGTTCATACAGGTCAGTACCACAAATTTTAGAAAGGTGCACTGAAATCCTTAAGAATGCTTTTGAGAAAGCTCCTGACAGCACTAGAGAGATGGAAAATGTTGTTTTATCTACACCTAAGTAGTAATGTCTGTTTTCTGAAGTACAAAGTGTATTGATTCCATGAATTTTAGATGAAATGACCTTGAAACGTAAATTCAAAGTGCTGTTCCTATAACCTCATACTCCTAACTGGTCTCTTAAATATTTGTTGTGTTAGGACAGAGAGGAGGAAACCAGAACTGAACAAGAATATAAAGGTTTGAAGTAGGTCCTTCCTCAATGTTTCCTAATATATGCAGTCTGCCTTTGCCTTCTGGGCTATAAATCCTGATAAATTGCACAGTGTTTTGTCTTCTGTAGTCCAAAATATTTTGGTTCTCAAAAAAGAATCAAAACGTACTGTGCTGTCATGTTGTAGCTTTTAGATACCATGTTGCCTTTAGTATAAACAGGATTGTGCTTGGAGTAAATATCACTTTTCCACAAAGCACAGAAACTTTAGCAGATACTGCCAAGTTAATGGGAGTGAAAACCTCTGACATCCCTCTGGTTTTTGTTGATGGACACATCTCTTGATAAAAGATGAACTAAAAAATTTAAATTCTGTTTCATGTTCAGCTCATAACCATGTTTGCCTTTTTCTCCATGGGATAAATACAGAGGTATTATGAGAAGATCCTTTAATTTTTAATGCTAAACTTGTTTTTTGTTGTCTTTGTAGAAGTGACGGTGGTTTACCAAAACGGGTTACCTGTGATTTCTGTGAATCTTCCATCCCGGCGTGAACGTTGCCAGTTCACGCTTAAACCTATCTCGGACTCTGTTGGTGTGTTCTTACAACAGCTGCAAGCAGAGGACCGAGGAATTGATCGGGTTGCAATCTACTCAGCAGGTACTGTTGTTTACAAACTAATTGATTTACTTGCCAGCTATTTTCATCTAGCCTTTTGCTTTTTAAGTAAAAGTTTGTTACGGTGTGACTTCTTCGACATTCCTGAAAAAGCAGAAGGTAGAAATGCTATTGCTAGAGTAAGGGTATTGTTAGCTATCCCTGGGTAGTCAGGTCTGCCAAGGAAATCTGACTGTATGGTGAAGGAGGAGGAAAGCTTATAGGCATGAGTCCTAATGAGGATGTTTTGTGTGAATTTCCTACTACTTAGTAGGAAAGATGCAAGCTAGGTAACCCATGTAGAGGTTCTAATTGATTTGTAAGGAATTGGGTGTAAAAGGTAGTACAAGGGAAGTGCTGTCTTGCTTAGCTATGAAAACGCAGTCATGTTTCACTTAATGTCTTATGTCACTGTTTTGTTTAATTGCTATGTGTGTGCCAGCCACCAAAGCTCCAAAATGTTGCTAGGGTGTCTGATGAAAGTGCCAGCAAAGCAGGTATTTCCTTAAAAGCCTTGGCCTGGGAGGGAGGTGTTTGCTAGGTAAGTGATGTCAAAGCTCTCCGATACTAGAGACTGAAACAATTTCTAATGATGATGCGAAAAGATGAAGGTCACTTAAGTGGATTGTATTGCAAAACACAGTAAAAAGTTCAAAGTGTGTGAGATGAAGGGAACTGCTTTTTATAAGATGACCCCCAAATACCACAAATCTAGAAAAACAGCTGCGTACGTAGCTCAGCTGGTATTTGCCATGTAAGGTCTTGCTCTGTGTGTGTATATATATGTACACACACAGAGTGTTGTCTGTGGGGTAAATGAGAAAGTCCCGACAACTGGATTTGGGATGGCATTACAACTTGCTTAGCCACAGCACCTTTAGGTACTTTGTTTCTACTGTTTAATGACTGTCTCTGTTTGCCCTTACAGATGGCACACGGGTTGCCTCTTCCACAGGCATAGATTTGCTTCTGCTGGATGACTTCAAGCTGATCATTAATGATGTCACATACCATGTTAGACCACCAAAGAGAGGTAAACCAGCCTGGTTCTGATAAACATCAGATATAAATTTCAGTATTCAGTTCCTTGTTTAATTGCTGCATGCTTTATTAACTTGTTCAAGAACATGAAGTGTTATTTTTAAAAGAAATCTTGTGGTTTCTAATCCTGCTGTTGTAGTCTAATTTAGTGATATCCAAGTAATCAGAGTTAGTCAGTGATGAAAAACAAATATTCATTCTGCTCCGAGTCAGTACCCTCCATAACAGGAATAGATGAAGAAATGTAACTTCTTTTAATTTCTCAATTTTTCTGAATTTTCTTCTAATTGTGAAAAGTAATTTAATTTCACTCATTCTGAAGCAGTACAATACAAACTAGGAATTAGGTTGAAACTTATATTATCTGATTTGGAAGAATAAATTGTTCCCTCACCTGACAGTTAACATTGTTTCCTTTTAAGTGTGCTACTTTGAATATTGCAAATAAAGCTTGAAACCTTGTTAGCTAACAGTGAAATAAATGAAACAGCGCTCTTACAAGGTTACAGTACTACGAATCAAATAGGACAGGAAACCAACCAATCAACAAGAAAATCCTTTTAAGTAATGGGCTTTGGATGTGAGACTGTGATGGAACTGTTAATGTTCCTTTTACCATCTTGAGCAGCCTGAACAAGAGCACATGCTAAAGGAAGTTGATCTATCAACAATGAGGAGACTGACCCTATCTTTTGGGTCTGAGACTAGGAAGATCTGCTGATACATGCCATCTTCCTTTGTAGATGTGGTTATCTTCCAAGGACCTTTTTGAAAGGAAAATAATTAAAATGTATGCTAGCATTTTATTGTTCACAATATAAAAATACCAATTAAAAAAGAAACTTCTGACTCGGGGCGCTGTGTGCAGCCACTTGTCCTTAGGATGCAGGAGACTCTGGAATTTGGGAGTGCAGCATTGGTGAGATGCCATTTCTCCCCTATCCGTAGGTTAGACTGACCTCCACTAGAGACATTTTTTCCAATCTCCTTAAGCACCGCAACAGAAAACTCTCCATCCAGACTGGATATCTAAACCACTGGATATCACACACACACAAAGAATGTGCTCTCTGCTGTCTCACCCCACTGCTCTGTGTCCTGAACGTGCTGTTTTCACACACTTAAAGGCATTGTAAGGCAGAGAAGTGGAGTGAGGATTTTAATGACATATCTCTTCAACTGTTAGCCCCTGAGAGCAGGTGATGGTATCAAGCCTAGCTGGTCTAGTCTGTAATTTTTACTACAACTAAACAAGAATGCAAACACGGTGTCTGTTTCGGCAATGGAGAAATTGCTGTCCGAAGGTAAGGCGATTCATACATCCCACTTACCTAATGATTGGGAGAGCAAAGTCTGTGTTGGTGAGTCAGTGTGGTTTTGGTTAGCCTGCTTGTATGATATACCCATTGTGCGCTGATAGGTGAGCTCTGGGATCACCTAGGTTACGTGAAATTGCTGCCTCTGATTCATTTGCCAAAGAGATTTCTATAGTTAGCTTTTATTAAAATGAATGTACCTGTAAATAGGCACCGAGATTAGTTCTTTAAACTGTTCAGCTATTGCTTTTCCATTTTTATAAAAATCACCCTGTGTGTTTTGAAATGGAAATGCCAGAACACTGTAATCTTAAATACTAAGTTTTGATGGTCACTTCAGTAGGAACACAACTATTTTATTTTTTCCCCTTCGTGGGGGGGACAGGAGCCCTTTAGCTGGGAGGGGGATGCGGTGTGCTTTGTGTGCCTTGGCACAAACAACTGAGCCACTTCTTTCCCTTGAGCTGCTAGTGTTAAAACTTAAGCTGTCCATAGCTTTTTGCACATTGGTAAAATAACATTTTGAGAAGATAACCTACGGTACAAGCCAAAGATGCTACAAAGATTAATTTTTAAAATAAATATTTCTCAGTTGATGTCAAATTCATTTGCTTTAATTTGAAACTTGTTTTTTTCCATATGGAGTGTGTAGTATAATACCATGAGCCACAACTTTTACAAATTGATTTCCTTTAGGAATCCTTTTTGTGTTGAAATGCGGGGATAAAGGCAATTTCAGTTAGTGACCCTGTTACTGTCTCTATACTGTGAGGAAGAATTTAATTGCCCTGTAGGCAGCACAGCAGGGGGTTGCCCACAGAGTGTTGGGAAACAATTCCTGGCATTGGCACTCAAAATAATTATCATAAGACTCGTGTGTTCTGGAGCCACTAACCCAAGATCTTCAGTTGCCATCATCAATAACTATGGTTGCTGATGGTCTGTAGTCTGCATTCTGGCTGTTTTTTGACAGCTGGTGTGATGGATCATCCTAGTTTAGTTGCTCATTTGTCTTCAAGTCTTGTATATAAATATGGATCAGAAGTAGCTGTTGATATCTGGCAAGCTAATAGCATGCATCTCTTTTACTTGTTCTTATCAAATTTTAGGAATATCCAATAATAAAGCCTGGTTTTCTTTTGAAGAAATTGCGTTGTCTTTGGGAGCTGGAGCTCTTCCAAAGGCTTCTTTGTTGAGAAGATAGTTTCATGCATTTTCTGTGCAGACTAATAGCAATTTCTGAAGAGTATATAAGAAGTTCTGTGGATAAATGCCTATAAAGCAGTCTTTTTTTTTTTTTCAGAGCTCTTAAGCCATGAAAATGCAACTACGCTGAATGATGTCAAAACGTTGGTTCAGCAGTTGTATACCGCCTTGTGCATTGAGGAGCACCAGCTAAACAAAGAGAAGGAGCTGATAGGGAGACTAGAGGAATTGAAGGAGCAACTAGCACCACTAGAAAAAGTGAGAATTTTCTCATTGTGTTTTATTTATCCTCCAAATGCAGCCTTAATTTACTTCGAAGTTTTAATTAGGTCCCTGGCATGCTTCAAATAGTTTTAAGATCACTGAAGCAGAAGATACACTAAGTGTATGCCAAGCTATGTCTGTTTCTGGTTTCTGTGGAAGGATTTTGTTTCCTTGCTTTATATAATTGGAAATGAGCTTGGTAGTAAATAAAGACTGGGGCTAATGCAACAGAACATCTCTGAACATAGAGAAATAAGCAACTTTGCAAGCTATCCAGAGCACGCTCAGAGAAAAATATGGATAATGGCAAGATACGGATGGGAAGAAAGTCTGGATTTGTTTGCATAACTTAGACTCAAATCATATGTCTCAAATGACTTAGCATTTAATGTAAATACAAGGTGTTATTTTTTTACATTTTCTTTTAATTATATTAACATATAATTATTTTTGAGAACACAAGGCATGTACTTCTATCTCCTGCAGGTAAGGCTGGAGCTGAGCAGGAAAGCAGAGAAGAGGACAACCTTGGTGTTGTGGGGAGGCCTGGCCTACATGGCCACTCAGTTTGGGATTCTGGCCCGCCTCACCTGGTGGGAGTATTCTTGGGACATTATGGAACCAGTCACCTATTTCATCACCTATGGTAGTGCCATGGCAATGTATGCTTATTTCGTAATGACTCGCCAGGTAGGACCTGTTGTGCTGACATTGACACTTCAATAGAGGAATTGCTTTGAGCTTCACTCCCTAGAAAAATAGGAAAATTGTGCCTATTAGAAGTTATTTGTCCCCTTCCTTATCCTATCAGAACCTAGATGCCACTTGATTTAATTTTTGCTGTCCAGGATGGTGATGTGGGGTTTTCTGGTGGCAGTCATTGCTAATTTCCTGGCTGTCTAACCATAAATGCTTATGTATGTTCTGTGACTGACTGCTTTAGCTATACAGGTTCATCTCCTGACAGGCAGTGGTTTCTGCACACGCATGCACCCAGCCTCGCACACGTTGACTTGCACCAGAGGGCTCCAAGTACTGTGATTTATCAGCCCAAATAAACTATGGGTACTTGCAGTACCTACTGAGTTTCAGGGAGGCACACCTCTGACATGAAATGCTGGCCTTTTTAGAGAGACATAAAGCTTCAGGGGTCATATTGGAAATGCATTTGTTTAGATATCTTGTGGATCTAGACTCTCATCCAGACAAAGCAGATGTGTTTGAATGCTTGTCCCTTGATGCAATTCCAGATCTGCTGGCTCTCAGGCTCAGTCTTTTAAAAACTAGGCCTTCTCCAGTATTGGAAAAACTTTGCACAAAGTGGAGCTGTGCTTCTCTAGATCCTTGTAGTTGTGACAGACTCTGCGTGGATTTCTAGTACGTGGTTTCTCTCAGCACTCCAATTTGAACTTTGTAATCCCACCTAAACAATGAGGGAGGGCTTGGAGAGTCTCTGCTGTCACAAGACCACCAGAACAGATGCTGTGGGTGTTCCAGTGTGGTGTCCCAGCTGTCTGTCAGCTGCATCATTTCAGGGACTGAGGACACATCTGCCCCTGTCAGGGCTGCTGCTCTAGTTTCTGCTCTGCGGTTGGAACATCTGCCGTGTTTGAACTCAGATTTGATGTTTTAATCAAGTCATTCATACAGACTAGTACTTCTTCTGCCAGACTTAAAATCTGAGTGTTTCAGGGATGGCTTGACTCTGTACTCGGCTTTTCTCCACCTGACAGCCCTGATTGCTGGGTGCATACCGGGCACAGAGGCTGTCTGATGTTCCAGGGCAAGGGAGAGTTAACTTCAGCAGGCAGACCTGTACTTTGTCGATGCTGTGTGGGATTTGGTGTGAACAGCTCTGCTGCTCCAAGTTATCTGCATGCTCTAAAAAGTTGTGACTTTTTGCAGTAGAGTATCCCTGGCAAAAGCTGGATTGGATTCTTGTTCTCACCTGCATAGCTTGGTTGAGAGATGAACTCATGAGCAGCTATTGTTGCTTTAATTAGCCATTGCATGCCTATGACCTCATCAAAAAGAGAGTAAGGGCCATCTTACAAAGACTTTCTTCTGGTATTTATAGCTTCCCCCCCTCCCCCGCTTTCTCCCCACAAATTTGTCAGTACTGGAACCCTGAAACGTGTTACTTTTTGTTCTCTCTGCACAAAAGGATTCACGCGTTCGGGACTGGAGGGAGGCGATGGTAACTCACTGCTGGAGTGTAGCATACTAGTAGCAAATGCCGGACTGTACTGGGTCTGGCTGGATTGGAGTTAATGTTCTTCATAGCAGCTGGTATGGTGCTGTGTTTTGGATTTGTGACCAAAACAGTCTTGATAACACACCAGTGTTTCTGCTCTTGCTGAACAGTGCTTGCACAGCCTCAAGGCCGCCTCTGTTTCTCCTTGTTTCCCCAACCCTCCACTCCCCGCCTCAAGAATACGCTGGGGCTGGGCAGGGTGTTGGAGGGGACGCAGCCAGGACAGCTGACCTGAACTGACCAAAGAGATATTCCATACCATATAACATCATGTTCAGCAATAAACTCAGGGGGAAGGAGTTTCTCCAAAGTAGCTGTTGCTCAGAGACTGGCTGGGCATTCGTGGGAGGTGGTGAGTGATTGCTTTTGCATCACTCTTCTGGGTTTTGGGGTGGGGTTTTTTTTTTCCGCTTGTGTGTCAAGATAAAGACAATTTAATAAGTTTTTCTTGGTTTTTGCCCTTTTGATTCTCTTCCCCCATCCAGGTGCAGGGTGGGTGGGTGGGGGCTTAGCTGCTGGCTGGGTTCACCCCATCACACTGGGCATTAGACAATGCTGTCTGGTCTTGTGCCCTCACTGACAGAAACAAGTCATCCTCCCAAAACACACCTGATACATACTGTGCTAATGGTATTCTGTGTTGCACCCGGTTGATGCTTTATTCTTATCTTCTCTTCTTTTTTTTCTTTTTAGGAATATGTTTATCCAGATGCCAGAGACAGACAGTACTTATTATTTTTCCATAAAGGAGCCAAAAAGACACGATTTGATCTAGAGAAATACAATCAACTCAAGGATGCAATTGCTCAGGTAACAAGAATTTTTCCAGAAATAAGACAAAGAAATTACTGCTTGCTGGTTATTAGCTGCTATTAATAGATACACCTCAAACAAGAATGGATGTGTCTTAGGTTTTCAGCCCATTTTCTTGCCACAGCCCCAGTGCAATCGCTGAATTGGCTTTGATATGCCCAGGAATAGAACTGCTGGATGTGTAAATCAACGTGAAACGACTGCCTATATCTATCTGTAAGGGCCTTTTAGAAACTGCTGGCAAATCTTGAGTTGCTTCAGGCACTTCATGCCTCAGAGGAGCCTAATTCAAGATTTCCTTTCTTCTCAGCTCCTACACACCAGATGGATTTAGTGAGGAATGAAGACTTGCATCCATTCAGTTCACGGCTTCCTGACATAGCACTTCAGCGCACTGGGTTGCAGTCCTGAAAAATAATGTTCAAAAAATTTAGCTGTGGTGTTAGAGGCAGTGGAGGCAGATCTCTCTTATTCTAGAGACAGACACTTTTGGCAGACTGTCCACATTGTGGGATCTGTTCAACAAAGGAGTCGGGTAGAGGTCTTTCCTCATGTTTCTGAGAGCGTTTCTGCAGAAGGATGGCATGATTGGAAAAAGCAGAGCTACTACATTCTTTTTCACTGCTCCGTATTGTGCTCTGTGAATTCCCAGGCTCTGGAAATGACAGTGTAGGATATCCAGGGCAAGATGTGTTCTCCCCCTGCCTTGGAGAAGGAGCTGTGTGAGGAGTAGAGGGAGGTCAGGGCTAGGCCCTCTTGGTTTCAGGAGAAAATCCAAACAGACCTCTGGGTTTTCTCATGCCGTGTTGAATATAGATACCCTTGAGTGGCTGTACTTTCTAGAAGAGAAGCTCCATGAATCAGCCGTTCCCATTAATCTAGTTGTTTCCTTAAAAAAAAAAAGTTCTAGTGAGTTTGAGGATCAAGCCTTCCCTACCTTATTCATTTGAAGTGGCTGCATGTAGACAAGTTTAGAGAAGCACAGAGTAAATGTCTTTAAGTGCCAAGAATGGTTTTCCCGGATGGGAGCCTGTGACTTTGTTTTACTTTTTGAATGCTTCCCTGCCAGACAGGAGGAACAAGGAAGTACGGAAAAGCTTTCCATTCTGTAAAGGGGAATAGTGTTGGGGAAGGTGTATTGGGAGCTTGTCCTTTATAATGTGTCTTTTACTTTTAGGCAGAATTGGACCTTAAGAGGCTTCGAGACCCGCTGCAGGTTCACCTGCCCATCCAGCAAATTGATGAAAAGGACTGATCAGTAAAGAAGCTCTGAACCCCGGCAAAAAACCTGTTCATAGCTCTTGCCTTTTTAATTAAAGCATTGCAGGTGGAAGCTGGGAGGTGGTATGGGGTGGAGGGTTTTTACCTTTAATCAAGACAAAGGACTGTAGGGGGGGAATCTCTTAAATCTGAAGATGGGACATTGTGGAATGTTAGTTCTGAAAAGGGCTTGGCAAATAGTCACATTTAAAAACTGTCTGAATGGCAATTGTGTACAAATACAGGATTGGGGGGGTTTGTGAAAAGAATGTAATGCTGGGGTGTAGAGGTGTCTTCTTCCAGCTTTGCAGGGTCTGCCTCTTGATAAGACACCAGCAGCCTGCTTAGCTTTTTAAATTTTCCTTTACCTGATTCAGATCTCTCTCTTTCTCTCTCAAAAAAAAAAAAAAAAGGGATTAAAAAAAAGAACAGAGAATCCAAGCCACCTGGAGCTATGGCTGGTGATCAGAACTTGCGCTCCACCGCCATTAACACGCACACTTCTGATCAGACCTGGTCTCTTTTATAAAGTTACTACAAGACTGCTTTCTACTGGAAAACCGTGAGCTTCCCCTTCCCAGCCCACCCTATCTGCTCCACTGACTTCCTCCTTTGCTTATTTGTAGCACAGACTGGTTGTAGCCAAGTGAGAGAAGGAACAAGATTTCTTCTGGACATTTGATAATTGATATTTTGGATTATTCCATAATAACTATATAAACTTTGCGTCCCAATGCCCTTGAGCTCCTTCTAGAAATCAATGGCAGCATTGCATGAGAGGTTTTTTCTATTCAGTCTTAAGGGAGGGAGATTCCCTTCTTCCTACCCCAAATCTGATAGCCACCTGGACTACGAAATTATGAAGGTTTAAAGGATTAGGAAACTGTCGCAGAATCATGACTCCTGCTTAAATGAACAGTTTTGGAACATGGAATAATTAAACTTGATATTTCACTGCTTGCATAACGGGATAAAAGGTGTCTCATATGGTCAAAGCATTTTCCTTGCCCAGAGGCTTTTTGAAAGCCCGGGGCTCTTACAGTGCAAGACACAGAACTACTTTGGTTCTCCAGCACTTCCCCTACTTAAATAGCTTTAAATCAACTTTGCGCCCACAGGTCAGAATTTCTTAGGAGTGGCTAATGACATCTCTTGTTCTTAGCTAAAAGAAATAGAGGAAGGAAAGTCAACCCATTGCCCTCTCTTCTAGCCAAGGCTGGCTGATTACTAAGCAGATAAAACATCTCTTCATTCAAAGCAGGTCAGTCTGTTTTAGCATCCTGCTGATAAATACTGTGGAGACAGGATGAAGGTGGGAGAAGGGGCATTAAGCTTTATATACAGAAAAGGTTGGCTGCTTTTTTTGATGTTTCACTACTACTCCTCACTGTGTCATGGAAAGAGGCTTCTGGTTTTGAGGGGGTTTTTTTTGAGAACCATGTTTAAAAAACACGAAAGAAAAAAAATCAGTATTAACTAGATGCCAGGTGCCTTGCAGATGTGGAAACACAGCTGGGATTGCTGCCTCTTCTCACTCAATGGCATGTTGGACTGAATGGGTGCATGTTTCTAGGTTGTTTTTTTTCCCTTCCCTTTTTCCTCTGTCTTTCAATTTAATTACATTGTGTGATTATTTTTTTATCTGTTTTATCCTGTTTGTGTGATGAGTTTTAAAGGGGAAAAAAATGAACATGATCCTGTAGCTGAATCCTTGGTGTGTGTTTGGGATGAGGGAGGGAGCATGGAGAAAAGTCCTTTAAAAAACAAAACAACCAACCCTGAACATGTGTAAAATCCTGTATCATTTATGAAATATGTATAAAAGAGCAATGTACTTCTGGAACAATAAATAACTATTCAATTTTTGAATCGGTGCTCATGAATAATATTATTTTCCCCAGCTGAGAAGAGAATATTGTATGTGTGCCAGCTGTCTCCTGAGTTTCCTCCATTTCTTTTTGTTTAGGTTGTTTCTTCTTGACCTTACATCACTGAGGCCGTGGTGATGCTGATAATAGCTTTCCTGAAGAAGCTCGGATGGAGATCTTGCTGCCATGCCTAGCTGCGTAACACAGGGATCTCAGGAGCAGTTGAGGTGGTGAGGTAGAGGTAGAGATGTTTGGTCTAACAAAGATCTGCCTTTGTTTGACCAGCATAGTAGCTCCATGTGGAGGCTGACAAAATCTGGCAGGTTGCAGGATAAGAATATTTATGGACATGTAATGCCCAGCAACCTAAAACGTACCAAGTGGTGTCAGTGTATTTCTATATTGCATTCAAGTGCTGTTTCAGAGGAAGACTGATGGTTTAAGCTTCTGCTACTTTATTTCTGGGCCCTTGAATGCCTGTGGTCTGATTTGTCATGGTGACATTGTTTGTTGATTAACTTTGGGAATCAGCAGACTGTATTTTGTCCTAACTTTATGGGATGTTAGGATGAGACATTTGCTGCCAGAATTTTTTTTATCATTTCCATTTACTGTAAAAATAAATAAATAAAAAAATCCATGATTGGCCAGTTTTAAAAACAGCCAGCTCTCCCCTATGTTTTTTTTAAAGTCAGAGAGGAGGAGCTGGAAGCTGTTAGTCCTTGTGACCTACCTTTAATCGCTGCTGAAATTTAGTTCAGCAATGCTGACAAACTCTCTTCCTCCAAGCAGCCCTTAGTCTGCAGCTGTGTACAGATAAGCCGCTGCCCTCCCTAGACAAATACCTTGGAATGGTTGCATAACAAGTCACCCATTTTGGCATCCAGAAGAGCTGAAGACTTTGACATCTAGCACCACAACCTCTATTTGGAAAGCAAGAAAATGCTATGACTAAATTGATCCTGCACGTGCTTTAATGTACAGATGATGTGGGAAAAGGAGTAAAATAAGAGTCTACAATTGTACCCTGAAATATGGGCTCTCTGAGGGGTCTTGTCAGTCAGTAGTCCCTGAAAGAAGATCGTTGTCTTGCTCCTCTCTGCACCACCAGTGTACACATTGTCTCTGCCGGGGGTAGATAACATGCTGCAAACCTCAAACTCAAACCTCAGTACTTCTGCTTTTGTTACCCTTGAATAGTGAAGGAAAGGGTGATGTTTGTTTGCTCTCCTGATATTCACTGTTGTATATCAATATCAACGAACTCTCTTGCAGTAGTTATTTCATGCCTAGGAGCCAGGCAGGTAATAGGGTCCTGTCCCACTGGCAGCACTTTAAGAGCAGACAGTGCTGCATGAATCTTAATGTAACGCTGCATTCTTAAGGCCCTATGAAGGATAAACAGCAGCGTGCATTGCAGGGTTCAGATGCTTTTTGTACCAATTTTGTTATTCATAGACTTATAGAACAGCTTGGGTTGCAAGGGACCTCACAGCCCATCTAGTTCCACCCCCCTGCCATGGGCAGGGACACCCTCCACTAGACCACGTTGCCCAAAGCCCCATCCAACCTGGCCTTCAACACTGCCAGGGAGCCAGGGACAGCCACAGCTTCTCTGGGCAACCTGTGCCAGGGCCTCAGCACCCTCACAGGGAAGAATTTCTGCCTCACATCCCATCTCCATCTCCCCTCCTGCAGCTTCAGGCCATTCCCCTTGTCCAGTCACTCCCTGCCCTTGTCACCAGTCCCTCTCCAGCTTTCCTGGAGCCCCTTCAGGGACTGGAAGGGGCTCTAAGGTCTCCCCGGAGCCTTCTCTTCTCCAGGCTGAACAAGCCCAACTCTCTCAGCCTGTCCTCATAGGAGAGGTGCTCCAGCCCTGTGATCAACTTCGTGGCCTCCTCTGGACTCTCTCCAACAGCTCCATGTCTCTCCTGTACTGGGGCCCCCAGAGCTGGACGCAGTACTGCAGAGAGCAGGGTAGAGGGGGAGAATCCCTGCCCTTGATCTGCTGGCCCCTGTTCTTTTGGTAGTGCCCAGGACACGGTTGGCTTTCTGGGCTGCAAGCATACATTGCTGGGTCATGTTGAGCTTCTCAACCAACATTTATTCATTTGCTGAACCTCTCTTCCCTCTCTTTCTGTGAGGGAGCTTTCAAATAAATACATGTCAAGTTCAAAATTGTCTAGAGAAATGTATTAGGTTCCCTTTGTGCCATGCCTGTGAGGCTCTACCTTGCAAACCTCTCCAGGGGGAGGTGTTCATGGCTCCTTTTTCCCAAAGAGGAAAGAAGAAACCCTTTTTCTTTTTCCCTGTGACCCTTCCTACCTGGCAGGCAGTGATGATGATCACCTTGCTGCATGTTCTTACACTTCCATATTGGCTCTAAGAGGGTTTGCGTGAAGCTGCTGTTGACTGTCAGACCTTGGCACTATGTCAGTCAACAGAAGCTGGCTAAGTTCCCCTGTGTTTCTGAGCCAGGGGAACAATTTCTTTGATCTCCTCTGTGGTTTTTGTGTGTAGTTGTAAATGTAAACTGCTTTCCTCTGTGCCACATTGCATGACTTTATTTTCACATAGGAAGGATATTTTTGTATCTTAAGTATTTTTCTACCTATCCCAAGAGATTCTAATTATTCACTTAAAAAAGCCCCCTGTTTATTTCTATACTGACATTAAAGGAGTGAAAAGTAAAATGCAGGAATGGAAATTAAACTTGCAGTGTATGGGAGAAACTAGTGTTGTGCTGTGTCATTGTGGCTCTGTGAACTTGTAAAAGATGGATCTCGCTCCTGTTTCTGTCCCTGGCTAGTTTTGCAGTTGTGGGTATGCTGTCTATGCCCTAATTCCTTTCTCTAGAAATTGAGGATCACGGCAAATACACTGCGTTCTGTAGGACCTGTGGAAAAACACTCTCAAAAGGTCAAGTTCTGCATCACAGGGCTCCACTAAAGGAAAGAAAATAGCTCCTCCTGAAGAGTGGCAGCTATGTACTTGTCTGATTTTAATGGGGTCTTGGTGGTTTACTTTTTCTTGCATTGAGTTTGCTCATATTTCACTAAACTTGTGTTCACTCCCCGATCTCAACAGCCCTTCCCATTGGCACCGTGTCCCGGGACAAGTTGTTTACAGCAACAAAGCCTATCTCTGAGTCCTTGACATTTGCGCAATCCATCTCAGCGGCTTGTCAAGGCTTATTGTGAACATACATCCTCAAATCAATCGCAGACAGGGATCCTGTCGCGTGTGTCAGGTTCTATTCTCTCTCAGTAGCAGGAAATGCTGATTAGCTCTTCCGCCTCCTTCTAGGCAGGCTGCAGGAGTTGCTCCTGCACCAAGACCTGTTCTTCACATGCCTCACTTTCATCAAATGTTGGTGTGTCTTGAGAGGTGGCTCTGACAAAGACAAGGCCAGCTTCCTCAAACACCAAAGCATCTTTATTCATTAGTCCATTACAAAGAGCATGAGCTTTTCTCAGCCTGGCTAATGCTTTGAAGGATTTGAATTCCTTGTGTAAGTATGGTAAAGCCCTCCAAATCTCTGGGAGGGCCAGAAACTGTGGTTGCCACCTGCAAAACTAGTGTCCTTTTTTTTCCATTAAGAACAGACATGCCTGGGCTTAGCAGCAAACATAGAAGATCCTATCGTGTGTACCAAAATAAAACCCCAGCCCTTTGTTTCAATATCGCCTTCCCTCTTTATATCTTTTAACCCATGCTGATGACTAGTTTTAAGAAATACTTGATCCTGATTCTTCTTTCTTCTTGGGATGTCAGGCTTACTCATCTTAGGGTCAGGGAAGTAGAGGTCAGGAACAGCAGATTTATCAGATCTGCCTAGAGAGTGCAGGCCCACGGCATCTGGAGCGCTCTGTTGGAATTGTATACTCTCTCCCAGAGGGTCTGTTTGCGGGAGGGTTCCCTGCCCTTCCCCTCTCAGGAATAATTGGTTCCACTCCCTGAAGCATAGATTTGCAGTTGCCTACTCTAATACAGGCTACTATTTTTTTGGGGGGGAACTGGAACAATATATGTCACCTGAAATAACTTGCAAAGCAAAGAGCAAGTGCTGATAGAAAAGTTGCCTCTGCTAGTGCTTCTTCCAAAAGACTGAGATGGTCGTTGTCTTTCCTGTGGGTACCAGAAATGTTTAGAGGCAGGACAGTGACTCTTGTCCAGCTTTAGACTTGTTTCCTTGAACTAGATAGTTAGGGTGGTTTTGGGATGGTGTCATCTCTGGGAATGCTGGGACATCTCCTGCTTTAGTCCCTGTTGGAGAACTTGATAGGGCCTGTTTGTGGCACTTTTGAGGGTCAAAACTGCTATGATGCAGTTTATTTCCTTATGTTAATTGTTAATTGTCAGTCACATATAACTGTCAAAACATTACTAGCATCAGACCTAATACACCACCTACAAAAATAAAAGCAGCTGGTAATGAAATGGTTCAGAGAAATATACGCATCTCTAACAGGACAAGAAAATTCAATTCAAGCTTGTCAGTTTTATTTACCCAGGATCTTAAGTATGAATCAACCTCTCAATGAAAATGGCAAAATATAACTTCCCGTGGCTTGCTTTATTATTCTCTGTTCAATTTTTGTTTCTCTTCTGGGAATTCACATGATCACCTTTTGAGGGTTATCTGCCTTGCTAGCTTTGTGTAGTGAATTTGTTCTCATTTCCTGTTGTTGAAAAAAAGAAACCCAACACTTTTCTGGTACTGCACAGCTGTCAGCACAATATAGCCACTAAGATTTTTTTTTTTTTTTGTGTGTTGGTGGGAGCAATTACAGTCATTTCTAAAGTCTCTTTTGTTGTTCCCCAGAGTCATTCACCACTGAAAAAGACTCCTCTGCTGGGGTGGAGCAGAGCAGCATATGGTACTTCACTGCCAGGGGAACACCCAGAGAACTTTCTATAACGTACAATCTCTACAAAGCAGGCAAATACCCAACTCCTTGTCTCGTGCAAACTCGATATGAAAATAATGTAGCTAATTTTTTCCTACTGAGGTTTCAAGCTAGCACATCAATCTTGATGTTACTCCTTATGCCAGTCTCCTGCAGAAATGTAGGGTGCCAAGGATATGGGGTAATGCCTATGTTTGCTTGATTATGCAATTACTGTAGGCTTAATGGTATGCTTTGCTG
Organism: Grus americana; assembly: GCF_028858705.1. Lineage (NCBI taxonomy): Eukaryota > Metazoa > Chordata > Aves > Gruiformes > Gruidae > Grus > Grus americana. The sequence continues at coordinate 38,225,221 of NC_072858.1, forward strand.
ATGGAGAGCTTTCTGCCTGCAGGTGATTTCCTGGAGTCTGATCATCGTTCATAAGCAGGGAGAGACCTGTAGATGTGTACACGTTAAAAACAGAGTTTTAAATCTATTCTCTATAATAAGAGTTACAGCTAGTGGGATGAGAGGGAAGATCCCTTTCTGCTTATTGACGTTGTCCTTGGCGCATCTCACTGCTAATTGTGATGCTTGGTTTGCTTTAGTAGAGAACAGATTTCAAGGTGCTACAGCTCATCTGTAGCCGGAGCGCGTGGCTATGACCTGCAACTCAACCTAGTTTGGTTTGAACCAGTATGACAGAGGTTCTTAATTACTTGGTTTTGCATGGAATTCAGTAGTGTTGGGTTTCTTGATTGTTGCTTTCGTTTGGGGGTTTTTTGAAAGACAGAGGTTATAAGACTACTGCAGAAAAATGTCTTTATTTGCCTTGTTTGATAATCTTGCTGCAATGGTCAGGTTATGTGACCAGGAGTGGAAAGGGTCTTTGTGTAGCATAGGAACAGCTTGTTTCCCTGTGGGACACCGGTCCTTCACTTTGACTGATATTCCTATTGTAGCTCTGCTCCAAGCACTCATCTGCAATCTCTGCTCGGAAGGATCGGTTCTCCTCCTTTGGCCACTATTTCCTGCAGTTAAGGCTCTCTAGCTGGTGTTTTTTGCCTGTGGGGAGCCACAAAGTCGTATGACTTGTGGAAGGAGCCGAGATAACAACAAGCACCCATCTGTTCTTCTTTTCCATCCCTTCGGGATGTCCGGGTGTCCCCTGGTTAGAATTCTTCTCCGGATAAGATAGTGGAGGTGTCACTGTGGGGCAGTCAGGCCAGAAAACAATAGCGGGTTGAGTCCAAAAAAACAAGATTGATCAGTGAGTACATCTCTCTTGTCAATAAGGGGCAGAGCTGCTCTGCAGAGGTCAAGGCTGGAGCTGTACCCCACATCCCTTCAGCTTCTTCCTCTGATAGACTTCCAGGAGAGCTATCATAGTTGCTCTTCAGAAAGCTTGAGGTCAGAAGCTCCACTGAGAGGAAAGCTGCAAGAGCCACAGCGTGCGTAAGAGCTTTCAAGCCTCTGCTACTTGAGTGGTAACTGTTCCTTGGCCAAGTGGGATGTTCCAGTACTTGTTTTTCTGTATCTGCTTTGTCATCCAGTTGCAGCCAGTGTCTTCGATGGGTGAGTAAAGAGGCATTGCCTTCAAGCTTATTTCCCTTTGCTGTCTCTAAGGTTCGTGCTGAGCCTTGGTATTCTTAGGTGAAAGATCGGAAAATGTGAGAAATACCCTTTTTCTTTGAAGGTGGTGTGAAGTTCTTTCTAATTGGAAAGATCTTTCTGTCACTGAGCAAGAAGGCTCCTGTATTGGGACAATCTTTACTGCTGAGGCACTGTGGGATTTTCCTCTCACTTCGGAGGAGAGACTCCATGAGTAGATATTATGCTACGTTTTCACCCGCTTCTTTGACAAATCTTAACTGAATTTAGTGTCATAATGCAGTGCTGTTCGTTTCATTGCTTAGTTGTGCCAGAGCAGAGACCTCCGGTTACACAATACTCAGGATTAAACTCTCTGCAGAATGGTGGGCTTATGAATGCTTGCTAGAGCCTGATTTGTCATCCAATATATATGCTAGCATGTCAGCTAGGGAACTAATGATATCATCAAGATTACAAATTGAAAAGCTTCACTTCATAGCTAATACTTGTCAGGCTGAATTGCTCAGGCCATGCAAGAAGTGTTGGGGAGGAAAAGAATTGAGTCAAGAAGAATGAAAAACAGAGGGAGTTGGAGACAGTTATACATCTTGTGCTAAACCCCCATGCTTTCGTTGTTTGGGGAGAAGAGATGAGAGGTTGATTGGTTGCTTCTATATTTTTGTGGAGTTTTTTCTTAAAAACTCAAATTAGTTTTCAGTAAACTGTGCTGCCAAAGACTGCTTGGTGTCTGCAGGGAGGTTGGCTTGAGGCAGCCCTGGCAGTCCAAGGGTGGCCGTGAGGGTCTGCAGTGTTCGAAAGAGCACCGTCTGCTTTTTCGGCTTGTCTGCCTCCCCTTCACTCCTGCCTGAAGCTCTCAGAGAAATGAAAGATGGGAGGGTGTGCTACCCCATTCCCCTGAAGTGCCTTCTTCCAGCTCCCTCTGAGCCGCTGCAGGTTCATCTCAGTAAATTTTGTGTTTGTCTCCTAAACAGACAGGAGATAATTTAATGTGATCTCCCTGGATGAATGTTTTCAGAGTCTGTCTACAAAGGATGTTTCATAAAGTTAATTATACTATGTGAAAGCTAACGAGAGTCTGTGTATTTTTGGTGCTGCCCAGCTGGGAAGCTGACAGGGCATTCCTCGCTTTGCCTCGTTTGGCTTTTAACAACACAAAAACCTTTTAATCTTAGTCAGTGACTCACCCTAAGGCCATACCAAATAATCTTGTGGAAACCAAGCGAGTTACACTGAGGGAAGCCCAGAGGAAGCTCTGTTCAGCTGCGTGCAAAGAAAAGGTAGAACCTATCTTTCCCTGTCGCAAGAAGTCAAGCAAGCTTTTGGGGGATGGGATGTAACAGTGTTGCTGCCTTCTGTGGCTAAGGAGAGGCAGGTGAAGTCGAGAGCTCACGAGGGATTGCCTGGTGAATCTCATCAGAGATTTCCTGCTGTGGTCCCCCCTCTGCTGCTCAGGAGAGCTAAGAACGGCTGGTTGTGGTGGGAGTGAATCTGCTTTTCTGCATATCTCGTGAATTACGGCACTAGAGATTCCCTTCATAACCCAGTCCTGCGCTCCCTGTGCCAGCTTGCAGCTCTGCAGCACTCTTGAACTACAGCAGCTGCTTCTGCCTTTTATGCTGGATTCGAGGCCAACCAAAACGTGTCTATGGCTGAGGATGGTGTAAGGATGTTTGTCAAGAGAGATGTTACATTTGTGAGAAGGCACAAGACAGATGTTTACAGAGGTTGGAGCTAAATAAGGGTGACTTGAAGTCTATTCTCTGAAGCGCTTGTAGTTCCCACTTTAAAGTCAACGAAGCAAATCAAAATAATGAACCAAGAAGGTTTGTCTGTGTCCAGAGCATTCTAACAGAAACAACAGAATGTCTCCCCCCACCCAAATTGTGTCACACTGTTGTGTAAGCAAAACAGAGCAATTTTAGAACTTAAATGTGTGGAAAGTAGAGGGTATTCCAGTCTGACATGTGTTTAGTCAGAATGATTGGTTTTATTAGCCTAATTCTAGCAAATGGCAATCAATTTTCCTTACTCAAGACAGTATTAGCATTCATTTTGCTTAATAGGGAATAGCTAGTCATGGGTAAGTAGTGCTTAATCAGGTATTAAATGTAAGTGAAAGTGAAACCTCTGGACTTTTAGTGAGGCAGCTGCCAAATCAGGGTTAATTAGGAGAAGACTGAACATGTAATGAACACTTCAGGTCTTCATTTTTTTTCCCTATGGAGTTCTTATGTTTTAATTGCTTGCAGAAAGTTCAGAAAGGCCTCTGAAAAGGGACACACTCCTTGAGCACCGCATGAACACGCAAATACCAGGAGGTCCATGTGTTTGCATCTTGCAGTCACACTCGCTTCACTCACAAACATCTCCTGTGGAGATCAGGAGGGTTTGCCAGCTTGCAAGGAACGTGGCTGTGTAAAAAGTTGAACATTTTACTCCCCAGAAGGTCCTGATTCAGACTTTTCTGCTCTCTAGATTTTAAGATAATAAATAAGAAGATACAGCAAAGCTGTTTCAGATGCAGGAAACGTTCTACAAAACCACATCATTGCACAAAACCGCAACAGATACCGTGAACTGTAGAGGTGGTTAGCATTTGGTGGAGCGGGAAGCGGGGGACGGAATCTCTGAAGGAGACCAGGGCGCATCTAAGTGGATCTGTAAATACAGAGAGCTGCCACCTCTCTCTCTTGCAGCATTGCAGAATTTTACAGAGTGCATGGATTTGAGTTACAGGTCTTTCAACTCACCTTGGCATAAATGTACATAGCTATAGGAGAGAAAGCGGAGAACAAAACCCCAGGTAAATGGAGCAGGGTCTTTTTCTCCTACCTCACCTCTCTAAGCATATGCTTTTGGTTAGAGACAGCCTGCTGGGCTATAGATCAACTTCATTGTGACCTGGGAGAGTAGTTCTTATATTTAGCTGTTTAAAACTGTACTCTGAAATGAACAGAAGCTGATAAATTATGCTTAGAGATTGCTTACAGTTATACAGGGGTCTAATAATTGAAATGGAATATTTTCTTTCTGTATGCCTTAAATGTCACATTCCTGTTGCATATCTTGCAGTTCATGTTTTAACTGATGCTTTGCAAGGTGATCTCTGGCTTGTGGTTATGGCAAGTCAACCGTGAGGGCCGACACTGGCTATGGATGGATTTTGAGAGAGGCTGCCTAGCCTGGCTGAAGTCTGGTCCTCTTGTACAAGGCGTGTGGGAGAGTTACCGGTGACTTCAGGAGGGGCTTGCAGGTGCTCAGTTAGTACTGGAACGAAGGGTGGATGTCTTGGGCTAGATCCAGTGCTCCCAGGACATACTTCCTATGGCAAAATCACTACCTGCACCTCAGATTTGCTTATGTGTCTGGGGTTTTTCCCCTGTCATACTCTACAGCAGCTAAACAGCAAGTCAGACTGTTGCATAATGTTGTAATAGCTCTGTTAATTTACTTTTTCTTCCAAGACATTTAAGACGAGCTGTCAGAATTTTCCATAAGGCAATTAGTTAGCTGGTATCGCTGTTTCTCCCTGGGGATCTCTATCTATCACAATGATCCTGTTCAGTCAGGAATAGAAAAGCAAATTATTTCACTTTCTTTGCAATTATCAGTCAACAACTTGATGTGATACCTACCAGATGTTCTCTCTTGTCTCTTGCTGCGTGTCTCAGCCCTGGACCCCTGCTCTGCCTACATCAGCCTGAACGAGCCCTGGAGGAACACAGATCATCAGATAAACGGTTCCCACGGCCAGCCAACATGCGACAGTCAAATCGATGGGGAGTGGTATCGCTTCACTGGCATGGCTGGCGATGCTATGCCTACCTTCTGCATCCCGGAGAACCACTGTGGCACCCACGCTCCCATCTGGCTGAACGGCAGCCACCCGCGAGAGTCGGATGGCATCGTCCCACGCCAAGCCTGTGCCAGCTTCAACGGGAACTGCTGCCTTTGGAATACCACGATTGATGTCAAGGCGTGTCCGGGCGGGTACTATGTGTATCACTTAACCAAGCCCAGCGTTTGTTTCCATGCGTACTGTGGGCGTAAGTAACTGCTGAGATTGCTTTTCTGAAGCCCCTTTGTCCCCGTGATGTAGGAGAGGTAGTGACCATCTATATAACTGAGAGGGATGGTGACTGGTTTCTGGCTTTCTCACCCAGAAAAGTGTCAGGTGATGCAGATGGTGGTCTGTCTATAAGAGATCAATTAGAAGGTCTCACCTATGTGAATTCTATCTAGCCTTTGTTCAGCTAGTGGAAATCTTCTGTAGCTGACCTGGCCACAGGGATTTAATGCTGTGGGCCTTGTGGTTTGTCTTGGCATGCTACCAAAGCCAAAATTTGCATCTCTGACTTAGAATAATTAAACTAGATTGTTTCTCATCAGCTTCAGTGGTTCAGCTTTCCTATTGTGGGCTAGGACTGTAACTGATGGACTAGACACAGGGCGTGAAGCTGATGCTACAAATACAATATTTTTGGTGCATGCTCAGTGGTTTGAGCTGACAACATTCTTGTTGTGCCCTAGATTTTTATGACATCTGCGATGTTGTGGATTGCCAGGGCTCCTGCCTGGACACCAGTGACTGCACGTGTTCCCTGGGGACAACACTAGGACCTGATGGACAGACGTGTCTCGGTAAGGGTGGAAATGACTTGTGTCAGTTATTGATGTTTTCTTTCCGCTTTGTTTCATTGCTCACATCTCAATCAATTGTCTTTCCAAGCAGTATAAAAAAGGAAAAATATCTTGAGAGGAGGTTTTTCCCCTTGCTGCCTGGAACAGGTCTTTGATTCTGTAAATGGTTCCAGATCTCTCCCTGCAGGGTGAGATACAACATCCCATGGCTGAATACATTCTGGTGCCCCTGGAGCTACACGTGTACAGAGGCTAGGTTTGCTTTCTGCATGGTCCAGCTGCTGAAGGCAGCAGCTTCACTGTCAGTAGCTGAGTCTTTTTGCAAGATCACAGTACAGCCTCGTTGGTATTCAGGAACGGCTGTGCAGTCTGTCATTAGAGACTTCCTCTCACCAGCTCTGTTGAATGCCTCTTTCCTCCAAGAAAAGTTTTGCTGGCTGGTGTAGGGCTACGCACTAAGCTTCACCATACTTACTGCCCTCGTGGGGCTTTGTCCAGGGCCTGGGGTTTGAGAAGAGCCAAAGGATTGCAGGTCACAGCACAGCCTCAGTGGTTCTAGGCAGCACAACAAGGTGGTATTCAGGGGACTGGCACTTGGTGATTGCACCGCAGAGACTAACATGACCAGGAGGGAGGTGCAGGGCTGTAAGTGAAAGCAGAGAGGGAAACGTGGGCTTCGGGGATTTGTGAGGAAATCCCCTGAGGCTGTGGTTGTGCATGGTGCTGGGAGGAGAGCACCTGGGCTGCGAGGTGTTAGGAAGAAGATGGTCTGTGGGGCAATGCAAAGGGCTGGGAAGGTGTGGCTGCTGCGGAGCTGCAGAGCCACGCTGATGGATAGGAAGAGGTGGTACGGAGGGAGAACGGGGTGCTAGTGTTCGGGGGAAGTGAGATCTCATCTTTGTCTTTGAGGTTTGATTTGGTGGAGAAGTTGAGAGCAGAGTTGGTCCAGCAGGCTGTCTGGCAGATGAGTTTCTTCTATACAGACCATAGCTGACAAAGCAGGTGTGGGTGGTTTCTTTCTTCACACTCCTCATGTCTGTGGGCATCAGGGTAGTAGGGGCCACAGTGGTTACAATCTGTGGAGAGAGCAGCCTGGCCCCGCTGCAGATTTACACTTGCTTACACCGATTCTACAGAATGGTTTTGCTAAAGCTGCTCCACATCTCTGCAGCCGAGTGGCTGACTTAGCTGTCTCAGCTAATTAAAAGCATCTATTGGCTGCTTTTCTGCAAGACTTCCAGGCACAGAAGTGCCCTTGACAAGTACCAGCACTTGACAAATGTGTGGCAGGCTCGCAGGAAAGGATTTCCTGCAGCAGGGAGGCATGCAGGAGTCCAGCATGTGCTGGAGCTGCCTTCATCCCACCACAGCCAGGCCAGGCAGGAATTGCTCACTGCTGTTTCTCTTCATGATACACAGATGGCATAACACCTCTGCTGTAATAATCGCACTGCTTTACCTACCTGCAGCCTCTCTTGTACGGCTCACTCATCTTTCTAATGACTTTCTGTTGTGCTGAGTAATCGCGCAATCACATACCTGAAAGTAACCGTGCTGGCCTTCCAGAGAAACCAAATAAACCTGTATGAGCCTTTCCTATATGGAGAATATTCTTCCTTTTCAGCTCACCCTAAGGGAGAGGCTGAAAATGCTGCAGTAATGCTAGGCAGCTCGGTCCGTGAACCTCCTTGTGCTAGGCTGACTTCTTTGCAGCACATTATATGCTGTGAGTCCCAGAGTAGGACTGCTGTTATATTGAAAGTTATATTTTCATTTGCAAACTTAGGGGTTAGATTAGGTCTTTGTCTTTCTGTCATGGATCCCCCAACTCTGTCATTGCCTTTGACCCCTTGAATACCTGCATCCGTGTTGGACTAAGCCATGATTAAAATCAGCTCAGCGCTCTCCTAACCTGGTCTTAAGAAAACCAGCCTGTGTCCCAGAAATATTGGCTGTCACTGGTGCAGAAGGACAGGGACAGATCTGCTGTGTGGTGTAGAACTTGGAGGACCAGCAAGGTGAATTGCTGGGTGCAGCCTTTGACCAAGCCAAGCTCTAGGACCTTCTAACAGCATCTCCGCACCTTTGCCAGTAGCCCTTTCCTTCTGCACCCTCTATTTTTAAGCAGGTTTAGTTTTATTGGTAGAAGGGAAAGTGTGCGGCCTGTCACATTTGTGAAAAGGGAAGTGTCTGTGTGTGTTTCCTTGGACATGCTTCCTACCTCCCAAAGCAGGGTACCAGCCACTTCTTTGGCTAAAAATATTCAATTCATGTCGTTTGTGAAGGAGACAACTCCACCAGCTGCAAGCTGCAGGTACTGTGAATGTGTAGGACCACTTCTACCTAAGAGAGCTCATCTCTGAACTGTCTCTTAAAATGGTATTTTTCTTTTTTCTTGGTTTTAAGCTTCTGACGTCTAGTAAATGGTAACTTCTAAGCTGTTTTGCTGAAACCCCATGTGAACCTTGATTGATAACCGTAGCATTCTGGCCTGCCTAAGAGAAATCATTAGTTTTGTGGCTCAGCAATAACAATGACTGTCCCTTCCTCTCTATTTGATTCATTTTTTGCACACAGAGATTAAATCAGGTTGAAGAATGAGAATCTCAGAACAAAGTACCTTTCGAGGGGAAAAAAAAAAAAGGCAGACAGACAGAGAGTAACTTTAGCCTTTTAAATAGAATTAGGAGGAGTTTTCAGAGCTCGGTCCAGGCCTGTTACAAGGTTTATCTGCAACCTTTATCCAGAGTCTGCTCCAGAAAGTGTGGAATGCCAACTCAGGCACTTCTCTTTGGTCCGAGCTGGAAAGGAAGGAGCCACAGCTCTGCAGAGGGCTGCAGAGGACCAGAGCAGGGAGGGCCATCATGGGGCAGGGAGGAGCTGAGTCCTCAGCGGGAGTAGCTCAGAACTGAGCTCTTCAACTCATGTTTGGTACATCTGAGCAGCTAATAGTTGGGGTGGCCTGTGTGGCACCAGTGCCCAGGTTAGGGCTCACCACGGTGAGCTGACATTTCTGTTCTGCAAGAACATCTGAGCTTTCCAGGACAGGGAGCAGCCAGTGCTGGGGCAAGAAACCAAAATGATAAAATTTCTCATGGGGTGACTTTTCTTGGGGAAGCTTTGTGGGGTTCATTAAAATGTTTTGGTTTGATTTCAGCTTTGTTTATATGTTTACAGCTCTTTGTCATTCTTGTGTCTTTCTTTTGAAATAAGGGTTGAATCATGTGAAATTGCTGTAGGATAGTTGGCCACATGTAGCAGTAGTAGGTGTGGTACAAAAATACATAGGGTTTCTTTTTGACTGATTCTGGTATTCACCTAGCTTTACCATGCAGCGAAGTCATGTTAACTTCATTTTAATGTCTTTGTGAGTGGAGCGGGGAATAGTTTAGAATGAGAAGATAAATGAAAATATGAACTCCCTCAACACGTAGAACCAGTTTGGAAGTTTCCTAGTGGGACCATGTCCATCTTCACTCTGAAATGGCAGCTGTGTGCCATGCTGTCTTTCCCCCCAGGTTTGCTTTGCTCCTGAGAGAGACACAGCATGGCAAAACACTCTCCCACTGTCCGTAGGTAGCGGTCTTTAGCAGTTAGTGGGATTACTCATCTTTGTTGCCCTGATCCAGGTCATGAGGCCAGGAAAGGCAGTCCATGTAGCATCCTGGTTTTGCCAGCTGTGTGTTCACCAGGGGCATGTTCTAACAGTGTATTTTTTGCAGATGAAAATGAATGCGAACAGAACAACGGAGGCTGCAGCGAATTTTGTGTTAACCTGAAGAACTCTTACCGCTGTGAGTGTGGGATCGGGCGGACGCTGGGAACTGATGGGAAAACTTGTGAAGGTGAGGTTTCAGCTATCACTGTCTGCTGGAAATTACATAAATCAATCCCGTTCCCTTGCAGCACTAGTTCTCTCCTGGCTCCTTGCAGCTGGGATTAAATGTCATTCATATCACTTCTGTGCTTTCTAGTGGTGGTGTTACTGAAATATCCTTCTAATCAAGCAGAGAGGAATCTCCTTGTTGTTTTCCCTGCCTTGTTCATTTCTGTTAGGATTTGCTTGTATTTATCTCCATGGGGGAAGAGGCAGCAGTGGATCTGAAAGATTGGTCGTCCAGACAGAACTAGTTATTGCTGGAGATGCTGGGATTTGGCTCTGGAGATTTGTATGATAGCTTTGCAGGGGCAGATTTAGCATTGCTGGTTTTTGACAGCTAGCATTAGGGGTAATGTCATGACATTAGACTAGAGCATGAGGATCTCTTATCCTCCCAGGACAGAGACAGAGGAGAGAGGAAGCCAGTCTGCAAGCAGAAGCTAGATTTGAGATTAGGGATGCATTTTGACTGTTTGCTTTTTGTAAGTGTTTAGTTATGGGTTCTGCTGTGTGCAGCTGCTGCAGTTACTTCCCAGTGGTGGTACAGCCAGATTGAAAACCCTTGATGAATTTAGACTGGTAGCCTAGCAGACGCTTAAAGACCAAATTGTAGTTTTAATCTGTTGTCTCTATCAATGTACAAGCATCTTTGAGCAGAAATATGAAAACCTGGCAAAAATTGACTTGTGCCTGATGTTTTCTGTGGTCAGCTGTGAAAAGCACGGTGCCCCCTCACAGGTAAAGCTGCTGTGTTGTATGTTCACAGGTACTGTGGGGCCTCAGACAAGAATAATAGCTACAGATGTGCCTCACTTTTGAGCTACCTGATTGTCAGAACTGATTACACCTCTGGCAATCTGTAATGCAGCCTGCGTGCAACCTTATGTTAGCTGCTGCATGGCAGACATCCATGGTGCAGGGAGAGAGAGGGATTGCCGTTGTATTTTTGGGCTGGGCTCCACCCTTTATGGTTCTCTGACAGATGGCTCCAAGCTGCAGTTTTTGTCCCTGTTTTCCTCCTCTGATACCAAAGCACGTTTCATCTCACTTCTACGAAAATCTCCTCTCTGAGCTCTGTTAATAAAATATCACTCATCCAGACAGTGACATTTCCGTGGGGAAAGCTGCTGTGCAGAGTGCTCCATAAGTACTTGTTGTGTGGGGCCAAAAGTAGCCTGTGGGCTTTGTCCCTTCTACATCCAGCACTGAGTTGGTGAGGTGTCACGTAAACCTGCTACGTGGCAGTTTTTATTCCTGAGCACTGTACTCTTCTGACAGGGCTGGAATAGCCTGTGCTTGGAAACTCATTTGTTTCTGCTGTTCCTGAAGCAGGATTTTAGGGTCTTTGATATATCATTTAATTTCCCTGTCTGATATAGGAAACATAAGGCTTAAGATTGTACAAAGTATATGCCACCTCAAGTATCCTTGACAGTATTTTCTGAAACTATAGTAACCAGGATAGGATCTCTCATCGGACTAAGGATTTAGAACGATAGGACCCTTCAAAGTATTCTTTTCCTATTAACTGTATATAAAATATATCTAGCCTTGGAATAGTATGAAGAAATAGTGTATCCTCAGCTAACCTGTATTGATTTTAATACTAAAATTTATACCCCTTTGAATAATGGGCATGCTAATTCGGAGACCTCCCCAAATGTTTGAAACATAAAGTAAAATGTATATGTATGATGAGGGCAGGTGAAAGGGGGATAAGGAAGTTTAAAAATACCAACCAGCTGCATTTTGTTAGTATAAAAAAGGAATGCTGGATGCATTGGGTGTGCCGGTTGGCGTTAGATGCTCAGCACCCTACTCTGCAGACTAGAAATAAAACCAAATATCTCAACTCGGTGTATTGATTGGCTCTTTGCATACCCAGGTGAAGAACCCAGATTTGGGACAATACATCTGTAAGAAGGCTGATGCTTTTCATGAGTTTAACACTGCTGAAGGGGATTTTTACGATCTTGTTAGTGAGTTTTATTTCTAAAGATGTGCCCTCAGCTTTGTGAGCCATTAGACTGTGCGTTGCTAAAAAGAACAAATGCAAGAGATTTAGCTTGATTACATGAGCTGGTGAGGCTGAGTAGGGTTAAGAGTATCTCAAAATTTCCCTTAGAATGCTTTACCCATTACTTAGACTCATGTGGAGTGTTCAGGCTGTTGTTTTCCATGCAATGTGTAGGACTGAGTTGGGATTTCCATTCTTTTCTTCACATCTCAGTGAAAACCACAGAGTCATTTCTGATGGCAGGCTTAGGGAGAAATACTTTGTATTTATGATTTGTTTATATTATATGTACTGTTGTTTTACTGAGAACATCTAGCAGTATTCATCCCAAAGGGTTAAAAAAATCAAGCAGTAAAGGTTATTTTTTTAAAAAGTCACGATACTCTGTTATTTTCTTTATAATAGTCAGCCAACAACAACTGGAAATGGCCTTACCTTAGATTTTCAAATCTGCAAAATGTATTTGGATGACCTTTCAGGCTCCTTTCTGCAGCTGTAGTGGCTAGGAATATCTTTTACACAAAAATGTAGATCCTCAGAGAATTGCCTCACCTGAACAGAAAAGATGTAAGAAAAGACATGACAAATCCCCCTCTCTCCTCTGCGCTTTAGAATGGAGGAAAATTAGGAGAGGAATCAACCTTACACCATGAACTTGTGTCGTTCTGTCCCTGTGACGATAATGCACCTCAGGGTAGCCAACCTCTAAGCCTAAAACTCACAAACTAGCAAAATTCCTGCTAAACAAGCTCCTATGAGCAGAATTTCATCCTTGGCCTATGAAGGGGATGCAGGAACCTGGTATGCCCACCGCTATCACAGCTGGGAAACCCACAGGCAGAGTGCTACCTGCAAGTCTGTCCTCCCCAAAACAGCTCCCCTGCAAATCTCAGGGCTTTAATTCCAGTGATGACAAAGGGAGGGAGTATGGCTCCACATGGTAGGAGTTTTAAGAGGATTTTCCATTTTCCCAACCTTTTTGAAGTAAGAAACAACATGAAAATATATTTTAAGAGGACGTCTCAGAAGTTAGAAAGGGCCAAGGTTGAAGATTGGCTGTTCAGCCTCCTTACATGTGTCAGTTATAGTGTGCGATTTAATTAGGTAAGCTTTTTTACGGAATTCCTTGTTGACTTTGTGGTGATACGACACACAGGAATATGTACAATTAAAAATAGGTGTCTACTGCATTTTCTTGGAAGCAAGCTGTCACTGTGCTGTTGCCTTCGAGCTCTGTGTTGATCATACTGTTAGTCAGCCAGGAGTACATGTTGGGGCCTGCGTAGCTGCCACACAGCTGCCTGAGGAGCAGGGTGTGCTAATTTTCCTTTCTTTGCAGAAATTGAAGGCTGTCACAATAACAATGGAGGCTGCAGCCATACCTGTATTGAAGTGGAAGACACATATCAATGTGAATGTCCGAGAGGACTTGTTCTCTCAGAAGACAACCACACGTGCCAAGGTAGGTCAAAAAAATCTCCCTGACAGCCTCCATCCCCTGGAAGTCAAAAGTACATCTGAAGGAACTTTTCTTCTTGTTCTTGTTGCATTCTCTTAGTCTGTCCTTTCCAGTTTGGATAATGGAGCTTTGTCATTAATGACAGCCAAAACTGAGAGCCTGGAGACATTGCTTCTTTTTACCAGGCAGGAGAAGAGACACAGGACCCAGCCGGGTGCATCTTGCATCACAGGCGGTTTTGGCAGCATTCACTTACAATTAAGATTGCTTAACATTTCCCATTATATTGCTCTGCTTCAGCTGTGTATGCCTTTGATAAATTTATTCTATTAGAACTGAAATTTTCCGTGCTTCAAACTGGGCTTTTTAAAATTCCAGCTAAAGTGGTTCAGTCCCTTCCAAGAATGGGGTTAAAGAGAGAGGCCCTTTTTTGCCCAAGAATCTCAGTAGCCATTCCAGTAAGCATTCCCATGTCTTGAAGCAGGGTGCTAGTTCTGATCCTAGGTGTTTCTGCTGTCCCTTGGAAAAGTGCCCAAGATAGCATCTGAAAATTGACTGTTGCTTCTGCTGCATAGAAGCAAGGGCAAGGAAGACCTTCACTCCATTCCTGTATGCAGGGAGTCCTTCTGGCCGACTCGCACCTATAGCGTTCACAGGGAAAAAACATGTTCCCTGGTTTGGGTTGCAAGAACTGAACGAGATTTCCTTTGCAAATACATCCAGGCTCCCAGAGGCCAATTTAGCTCCATAGCCCTGAGTGCAGGGAGCAGAGGACCGGGGAGAAGTTCCTATTAGATAATACCAATGAGCTGGTGTTACCTGGTCTGCTCAGAACCTCCTGGAGGCTGATGTGTTACGAAGTGCCCAGACATCAGTTAGAGGAACAGATCCAGACTGCATGGTGGCCAACAGGGCAGGTATGCCTCAGAGAGGAAGTTGGAATGGTTCTAGTTGATGAAATTTCTGCTTTTTAAGCTTTTTAGAAATGCAGGGCACTGTTTTTAGGGGTGAGCACTGCACACTTGGGATTCAGTAGTGCTTATTTCTCCAGCAGAGCCAGGTGGGGAGGAGGAGATGGGGATTTCCAAGAACCATGATTATCCTTACTGATTGAAGGTCTGATTGATGGATACAGGCCACAAAAGAGCAATGTTCTTCAATCCTGGCTCCCTGAGGCAACCCCAGCAGGGTTAGAAGCCCATGCATTTCCCAGCCAGTGTTTCTCCTTCTTCTGAGGCTGTTAATGAGAGCAGCAGCACTGCTGGGTGCCAAGCTGGGGCTCAGGATACAGCATCTCATAAAGCGAGATTACTTGTTCTTTTGCATTTCATGAATTTATGTACCCACGCAGTGGTCTGCAATTTTGAGCAGATATGACAGAATATATCTAGAACTGTACCACACAATTTTTGATGGCGTCTAATCAGGTTTATAGTGGTACAATTAACAGTGCAGGGCAGGCACAGTTGCCTGAAGCAATTGGATCTGCAGCCTATCAACCCTCCCCTGCGCTGTCTCTACATTCAGAACAAACATTAATAATCTTCCCCAGAAATCACAGCCTTGGCTACAATTTTCCCACAAAGATACCAGCCAACAAAATACTTGGAATTTTACTGACCATCCTAGTACCACACCTCTTTCTGAAGTGCGATGGTGAAATGCTTTTCTCCCCTCTCCCGTGCCCAAGCGTTGTGTGCAGCTAAGCAGGGTACGATGGTGTAGTTTATTTTTGTTTGTAGCAACGGTTCAGGGCAGCCCAGCACCAGAGAGCCTGTTCTTTTGAGCAGTCTGTGCAAAATGATAACCCCTGCTCCAAGCAGCTGTACTTCGAAAGGCCAAGGGAGGAGACACAGGCTGGATGAGGGACGTGGTGCCAACAATAGCAGACAGCAAAATGAGTGTTGGACTTGCCACAGAAGCTTCCTGCCAGGGCCAGGGCACTTGCAGACATTGGTGCAAAGCAGAGTTTAAAGCGGTAATGAGGACGCTTCCCCAGCACTTACAGATGCTCTGCAGTGTATGAAGGTGAAAAACTGAAATGTTTGAGTGACAAAGACTGGGTGAGGCTCTTGGGAGCCTCACAGGCTGGGGTGAGCCCGTGGCAAGGGTGCCAACAGCAAGTCAGGAGAGTGCAACTCTCTGAACAGATGCAAGAAATTGTGAATAAAAGAGGATCCTTGGCACCCAGGATAACTCATTTCTGCTGGGCATCTCAGTCCTGGCAGCTGGGACCTCATCACTTGCCCTGGAATAACACATCTGCATATAGTCACGGCTACCTTGCCAGCTCCTTTTCAGCTCCCCCGACAATGCTGTTGCTGGCAGTCTGTCTTGAGGGAATCAGGCCTGCTCAGAGCTGAATGCCACTGATGCATGCAGTCTCTCTGCTTGCAGCACCACTGTGAAATTGGGAGAACTGCAACACTGTTCTCAGTATTGATTACTCTTCTGTGTACAAATGTCTAGGGTGGTTTGAATTACATTACCAGTTACTCTGAGATGGTTAGAGTAAGGAGTTTCCCAGAGTGTTTTCCCAACACTTGACTTGAATCAAAAGTGGATCTGCTCGCAGGTTTCGTTCACTCGTTTCTATGCCCAGGTGGTGGAGTGCACACAGACAATGCAATGCCAGAGCAGAGGTTAAATACCTGTCTCCTCTCCTCCCCTTTGTGCCAGTCAAAGACATTTAGAAACAGAGATGGCCAGAACCAAACTGGCCCTGAGCTTTGGAGAATTGCACTTGGGATCCAAACTCTCTTGCCCTGAATTACACCTTTATAAAAGCATTACGTTTTCTTATGCATCAAGGAGTCACTAGAACAGTGACGCTTTAAATCCAAATTGAACCAATCAGTTCTCCAAAAGATATTCATCTCTGCATTGCACTGTGTTCTCAAAGTCCCTTCGTCTCCTCACGAGCTCTGCCATTTGACATGCTCGGTTATTCCCGCTTGCCTTCTACTGCCGACGGAGGAAAAGTTAAGGTAATTCTTATTTCTCTAATTTTCTGTTCTAACCCAGCAATGTCAGTATGAGAGCGCATTGCTTCGGGCACACTGCATATATTTTAGCATATCACCTTGAAAAGATCAACGTTTAATAAAAAATACTCCCTGCAGGTACACAGTAGCTGTTACAAATACCTTAGCTGGGACATGAGAATTTTTTTAAGGGGGGGGGTAAAAGGCATGCTTTAGCAGTGTGCCTCCTATCCAAGATCCAGAATCCTGGATTATATAATTAACTTGATTGAAATTAAGGGAAGGCAGATCATATGAATGTCAAGAACTGGGACTGTAATTAATTTGGGGAAAAAGCTTGGCGATCTGTTATATTTGCAAAAAGTTGTGTCATGTGATTTTAAAATATGATAAATGGAAATTCTGGAGGAGGTTTGTTTTTCTGGCTGAGAAGCGACCAGAATATATGCACCAGTATGCTTGTCCTGTATCTAACTGAATAGATATGCATACACCCAAGGAATATACATAGCAATTACTTTTTTATTGAAGATTATTCCCTCTTGTTTCCTTTTTTGTTTTGTCCAATCTCTAGATTTTCTCCCTCTTCTTATGCAATGGAATTTTAATTAAAAAAAAGTTCACATGGAGATCTGTGTTAAAATTCAAAGGTTGGAGAGAGGTGGGATGAGTGAGCTAATTGGGTTTGTTTGTCAGAGCTGGGTTTATTGCTTATAAAAATATTATTATGGCATTTTGAGGTGCTTTCATTTTAGCTCAGCATCTATACGGAATTACTCTGCTTTGTTTTGACATGTTCTGGGTTTGATGTAAAACCTGATAAAGGGTCTTAAAAAATGGCTTTGCCTGGGGTGTTGTGAATTTGATATCCATATCTGGGAAAGGCTCTTCCCAGGATATAGCAGTGCAAGAGATATCAGTCGAACCTGTGCTGAGTGTTAAGTATAGCTGGAAATACTGCATAGCTAAGTTTCTGCTGCAAGGATAGCAGTCATTGTCGTCTTTTGTGATGTCGCTGTGCCAGGAGAATTTGGGGCAGTTTTGTGTTGTGTAGATGGGAATGTAAAATAGGTAGGTAGATTACTGTGGTTCAATAGTATCTCAAATGTAGCATATGACTGCCCTTTCTTTCTCCTAGTAGTAATTAGTATAGTCCTTCCCCAGCTCCCTGATATTGATACTCCCTGATAGTTTTGTAGGGCAGACTGTTATTCTGGGGACTTTTCTTGTAGTTCCAGTGCTGTGCAAGTCCAGCTCTATTGAGGTGAGCATCCCAAAGGACCTGGTTGGAGGCTTGGACCTTTCCCTCATCAACACTTCCTGCAAAGGAGTATCCAATGGCACTCACGTCAACATCCATTTCTCCTTGAAGTCCTGCGGCACTGTTGTAGACGTATGTATACCTGTTCCTGTCCTGTCTCTTGGGATCTCTCAGATTTGGGGCCTTGGCTACGGCTTACTTGGGGAATAAAGTTGATTTAGCTGTACCATCAGAGCAGTTGCCTGTGTTGCTGTGCAACTGGCCTCATACTAGACCTGAGGCGGTAGGAGAGCTTGTTCTATCTCCGCTCCAGTGGCGTGCGCCTGTCAGCAAGGGTACTGCTTTCTGCTCACCCAGCAGCAGCTTCACCATCGTTCCAGTGCAGGAAGCGCAAGTGGTGTCACTCTGCACCCTCCTGTTAAGACAGAATCTGGTCCCCTGACAATGTTTCAAAGGTTATACTGGAAACTGGCCAGGTACTAGAGAGCTCATCTTAGCAGATGGGTAGCAATTGGAAGCAAATTCCTCTGCTTCACGCAGGCGTACAGTGCATCGAAGCTGACAGCAAACTGATAGAGGCCCTTAGGTCGTTGGTAAGGATGAACGTCGTTCCCATTGCGGCACATAAATTCACAAGCTGTGCTTTCAGTGGCTAGTTTACGTCTGAGTTTCCTGAACAAGGTTAACTCAGCTGCTAGTCTGGACTCAAAGAGGTCTTTCTCAATGATCTCCCCTTTGCCTTAAACCCCTTTCTTTGCTGCAGGTAATAAATGATAAAATCATTGCCACCAATCTGGTGACCGGCTTGCCAAAACAGACTCCAGGAAGCAATGGGGACATCATTGTCCGCACCAGCAAGCTGCTGATCCCGGTGACCTGTGAGTTCCCACGCCGGTACACCATCTCCGAAGGTTATGTGCCCAACCTCAAGAACTCTCCCTTGGAAATCATGAGCCGCAACCAGGGCATCTTTCCCTTCACTCTTGAGATCTTCAAAGACAAAGACTTTGATGAACCCTACAGGGGTGCTCTTCCCACCCTCAAGCTTCGGGACTCTCTGTACTTTGGGATTGAACCCTTGGTACATGTCAATGGACTGGAGACACTGGTAGAGAGCTGTTTTGCCACTCCCACCTCAAAAATCGATGAGATCCTGAAGTACTACTTGATTCAAGATGGGTGAGTTCACTGTTCACTCTCTTGCTGGCTATTAGACAGGAATTGGCAGTGGGGCTAAGTTGCATTCTCTGTGTGACGCAGGGAACGCTATCGCTTCTCCACAGCAGCCTGTCTGCTGTGTTCCTAGCAATCACCAGCAACCAGGCTTTTCAGCCACCGAGCCAAAACCACCTGTCCCATCAAAAGTGATTGAGAGAAACAGTGGGAGGCAGTGCAAGAGGTTACTCCAAGTGCAGCCTTTACAGGACATATTTCCCTGTAACTAGCCTTGTGGATAATTGAGTTGGCTCCTGTAGAAAAGATATCTTTCCTGCTGTCCTCTCTCTGCCAACCTGCAGAGTGCCAAACCAATCAGCAGAACCCCATGTTGGCTGTGTGCCACTGCCGCGCAGCCACCACAGCAACTGGAGCAAGTTTCTTCATTTTCCCGTAATGGCCTTATTATAGCATGAGCCAGACTCCATGGCTGGTCCTGGTTGGAGCTCCAGGAGCTCCCCCTGCTTTGCTCCCTCTCCGATGCCTGTCAGTGCAGTAAGCTTAGGGTCCCTCAATCTGGCTGTAATTTTCTGAGGTGTTTGAGGTTAGTGATCTTTCCAGGATATGCTAGTTAAAAAACTCACGGTGGATCTGCGGGTTCACTGTAATGGGTTTTGCGTCAGAGGCTTGGGGAGCATTGGTGTTGGCTCTGCTGTGGCTCCTAAGGTGACCCCTGTTTTCAGACAGTTGTTTGGGTGCTAACGTGCCAGTGTGGGGGTACAACGTTGCTGTGGAGTGTTTGCATCCAGCAGTGCCTGGCAGCTTAACCAGACAATGCTGTGGAAATGTTGCAGTTGGGAATCAGTCTGCTGTTCTCTAGGGAGGAGCATCCAGCCAAAGTAATATCTAAGACATACCCAAGTGTCATAGCCCGACAGTCAAGGGACTGTGCTCATATAAGTCCTGTCTTCTGTCTGCCAAACCATCTAATGAGGACAACAATTATTTCCTCAGCTGCCAGGCTAAATCATCCACCGTTACAGCTGGTGATGACAAGTCCTGTGTGATTGTCTTAGAGCAAAAGGGTCCTGCAGAGTACAGTACACAAAAATACTGTTTTCATTTCCTTCTGACAAAGGTTTCAACATTGGCTTGCTCTCCTTCCATCCTAGGCTGCAGGCATCCTTCTGTGCCTGACATTTCTGGGGTTTATGAGTGGATTTGTAATGGAAGGATTGATTTATTGACTCCCTGGCTTGGCTGTTCCTGTGGACCCTTCACAGAGTCAAGGCTCCAAACTTTCATTCATTTCTCACCATGAGTGAAAATGATGGAATTCAAAACGGTGGCCAAAACCTGAGCAGAATAGAGAAGAGAGAAGGCAGAAAATGTCATCTCTTGAATTCACCACAGCACTAGTTGGAGGATTTATGGCACCAGCAGCCCCTTTGGTACCGTTATCCTGCAGAGGGCATTAAAACTTCACCGAAGGGAAAAGTGGGCTGGAGCTGGCTGGTCAGAGCCTCATCCAGCCTGCTCCGCTCTCCAGCTGTCACTGCAGGCCCCAGTGTCCCTAGACATGCCAGCCCCCGTGCGCTGTGCTCTCTTGAAATCGAACCGCTCGGACCAAAGGCTAATGATGTGCTATTGAGCTAACTGGAGTTCTTTGTCTCTCTGTGCGCTCACAGCAATTAAAAAGTAAAATTAGCTGAATACACTGCTGATTTGTCCCTGCTCCAAACAGTTCTGTAATAACCCGCTTTCCTTCCATCAACCCAAAAGCGCAAGGCAATAAAGATGGGATTTTTAAATCAGTTTGATTATGCAGCATCAGACCTGCAGGAGTTAACTCCAACTTCCAGAGGGAAACACTGTTTAAATTTGAGGGGATATACCTTAGACTGAGGGATGGGAAAATTCCCTCTCCTGCTTTCTTCCCTGTTAATTCCCTGCCATCTCCAGTTGGCAAGAGGTGGGAGCCACCTTCTGTGGGACTCCTCAACCGTCTCCCTATGCTGATGGGAAATCAGGATTTTCCCAGATCCCTCCCCTCTGTCTCTGTAATACCCTGTACTGCTGCTAGCCTAGCCAGCCCCAAAGCAACTCTCCCGCTTCTGATCTTGTTCTTCCTCTTTCTCAAAAGAAAAATAAATAAAAGGCATTGACCGATTGCACAGGTGATAAACATTGCAGCTCTCTGGGGCATTCGGAGCAAGGTCGTGTCTCTGAGGGCAATCCCTTGTAATCCGATGTGGTCAGGAGCTGTGATTTATCTGAGCATGACGTGGTTAAGGTAGTTCCAATGCAAGGCTCATCTTGTTACACCTCGGGCTGCCCCTTGTTCGTAGGCTGAGGTGGTTACTTTATTGTCCAAGCCTTCCTTTCTACCTTGCAAGCCCCAATTGAGAGGGTCAGAGCACAGCTCCCACAGCATAGCTGCTCTCTGCTCCCCTAACCTAAGCACATTATGCACAGGAAAGGGTCTATTTTCCCCATATCCTGACCAGGGTCACCCATTTTCCTTCCATACCTGTGCTTCCTGCCCCTCCTAACCTCTCCGAGGTGGGAAGCAGGGTCTGGGGGTTTCCTAGGAGGGTGGGACATGGTATGGCCCCATGCACAATGCAGAAGGGCTTGACACTGACTCAGGAGATTTCTGAGCTCTTTTTGTCATGCTGCAATGTGTTTGTCAGAACCCTCTATAAGACATATTTAGGGGAATGGTAGGGACTCCATGTATCCCTGGTTCTTCCTTGTTATTCCATTTTCCTTCTCCCTAGCCCCAAACCAGTAGGTTTCCTACTGGATGCCTACTTTTAAAAGCAATTTCATCCTAAACAACTTAGTAACATCTAGTGTTTGGCCTCAAGGGGGAGGAATCTATGTCAATTTTTCTAGATGCACAATGTTAATTTATTAGCTCCCCTTGGATGGCTTTTTATGTTTGCCTCCCAGGCAAGTTAACTAGACAAATGCTGCAGACAGGGATATCCCTTCAGACCGTGACCTCCACTGGTTCAGAAAAGCTACAGAAAAATACATGGTGGTGAAAATAATGCTAGGATCAGACCAACGCTTAGCGCTCCCATGAACATAGACTGCTCTGCTGTATGTAGTGATTTTGGGAGGGATTGCAGTAGGCTGCCGCCCACAGAGCCAAGTCAGCCGAACAACGTAGAGATTTCCAAACACACATTCTAGTGAAAGCAGAGCCACATATAGATGTGGGGTTTGCTGCTGTTTGATAATTGAACATGTCAAACGTCAGCATTTCTGACAATGCCTTACATATTTCTGGGATAAAGACGGAAGCTCAAGGTTGCTGTGCAAGAGCAGGGCTTTCAGCTGTCACACCGTTACTTCTTGTCTCTTCCACCACTATTTTTTTTTTTAATATCTTGCAAAGTCCATGTTTGTGGAATTAACTTGCTGGAAAGGACAAAGCTGCATTGTAATGCAATATAACAGCAGCATCTGGGCCTCTCAAAATGCCTACGGCTTTGCAATAGGCAGCAGTAATTATCAAGTCACCGTAACTTTTTGTCTTGCTGTTTCTCTGTCAAACTCTAAATTGGCTGTAATAGTTTATAAATAGACTGCACCTGCAATGTAACTTTTTATAAAAGTAGTTTATTCTCTTGCAGTTCTGTGACCTCTTGCATGACTGTATAGTGCTAGTGATGGAGAAATAGAAATTACGAATTTTAGCTGTAGTGAATTTGAGTTGTCCGATCAAGTCCATCAGGAAGAAAAATGTAAATGTAAATGATGTAAAGCAAAGTAGATCTTGATTTAAAAAAAAAAAAACTGTGATATTTTAGTAACGTGGGTAACAGCTTATTCATTTTAAGTGTAATTTATGTGCATATATATGTGTATACAGAAAGTACATAACACATTATATACTGTATAACAGTTCTGTTGCTCACTACCGACTGTTGCACAGGGAGGTGAAATGAGGACAAATTTGCCTGCAGCACTCTGGCAGTCCCTCCGCCGAGGGGACTGGACCATGTCCTGCCAGCTCTCTGCTGCTGAGCTGTTCGTTGTCTGGAGATGCTATTATCATCGCTGATGTTTTTCCCCATCATTCTCGAATTTTCTCCTCTGGCCAAAGAGGAAGTAACATGGATGGTAGCTTAGCTTGAGGCAGCCAAGCCCTCCTTTTCTTTCTCTGGTTAAATAGGCTGGGATGTTTTTTCTCTTTCTTTTTCCATTTCTGAGAAACTCATTAAAGCCTATCCCTCTGCTTTCCTCAGCTGCGTTTCTGATGATTCAGTGAAACAGTACACGTCAAAGGACCACCTTGCCAAGCATTTCCAGGTTCCCGTCTTCAAGTTTGTGGGCAAAGACAACAAGGTAAGCTCAAAACCCTCCTCTTAGATATTGCATCAGCCCTGATCTGACTGAAGAATCTCAGCACGGAGTTGGCTGTATTAGAGCGCAAAGGGGAGGAATGGCTGGCCCAAGGCAGATGCTGCCGTGCCTGTTCCAGCAGCTGTGCCTTTCAGGAGCCTGACACAGGTACTTTAGGAGAGAGTGATGAAAACAACTAAAATTAAATAAAATACAAAGGACAGTTGTGGAATATCAATGCCATAGCAGGTTAAAATCACTGTTGCTTCCAGGGTAGTCTTGGTGGACCCTTGTATGCTGGGTGAGAAAAGTGTTCCCAGTCATCAAACAAACCTGGGGAGTTAGGCACGTTACACAGTGTCCGATCTTTAAAACAAGGCAGTCTGTAGTTTTGAATCTCTTCAACCTTATATCTTCTGTAGCTCTTGTGAGTACAGATGCCAGGTTTCCAGATACAAGGCCACCATACTGTTTAATTCAATGTGAAACCAGGCCGTCCAGGCTGGTGGCACTCTGGGGCAGAAGCTTTCTAGTGGGAGGACTGTTGAAGGATAATGCCATTTTCCTCATGCAAATAGCTTTCCTTTTCTGTGCTAGAAGAAATCAGACCTTTCAGTCACAGTTGTTATGCTCAGCCAATGCTGCTTGCTCCAAAAGGCATAAAGCTCCCTCTCCAGCTCCTGGAGAGCCTCACTAGGGTTAAAACAGATGAGATCTTTCAAAATTCAGAAATTTTGCTTGGCCATCTGATTGCCACTGCTGCCTCCAACCTGCATCCTCCTGGCCTGTGCAATGGATTTTGCTTCAAACCTCACCATTGACCAAACATTCACAAATATTTGCTTCCCTAATTGCTGCTTTCAGGGATCTTGCTTACTCTCCTTGTCATTTAGAGGGCAGGGAGCAGCAACCCTGTCACTGCCTGCCTTTACTGAACAGAAAGAAAAGGCAACTGTCTCCCTGCCCTTTGTGTTCTCCTCCTCCCAACTAGCAGTCTTATCAACCCCTCATCAGCCTGCATTTTCCTCCTTTGCCCCTCAGTCTCCTAGCTTTATATTTTCTCAGCTCACGTCAACTTCTCTTGCACATTTCTACCAGTCCATCTCCTTGTGAGGCTTCACGTGTTCTTGGCCTGCTTCCTACCAGCCCATGCGAGCTCTTCCAAGCTTATTCCTGGCATTTTCATCCCTTCCTCTGGAAGATCATTTGTATTCCCTGTCTCTAGCCCTTGGCTAACAGACAGACACCATGCTCTGAGATGTCAGCCGGGCACTCTGGAAATCGTGCCCTTTCCTAGGCACCTAAGAAAACAGGTGGAGCAGCCAATTTGGCTGTGGATGGCAATGGTGGATAAGGACCTTGTTGATGTGGGGCCAGAAACGGCTGTGCCGTTGGAATTGTGTTGCTCGTGCTCTCGGAGAGCCGGCAGCGCTGCCAGTCTGATTCCCAGAGCTGCTCATTGACTTGGCCTGCTGTCTCGCCACCCTCCAGGAGGTGTTCTTGCATTGCCGCATCCTTGTGTGCGGGGCGCTGGATGAGAGCTCTCGCTGCGCCCAGGGCTGCCGGAGACGGGTGCGTAGGTCAGCTGCGACGGAGGAGGAGGAATCTGGGCATGTGGCAAACCACATCCTGACAGGTGGCCCCATCAGAATCGACTTTGATGACTAACACCCACGCACTGGAACAGCCTCTCTGCCTGAGACCAACCTTCCTTATCAACGTCTTCTTCCATGATTGTTTGAGAAACAAGAGGTATTTGGTAAAGCCCCACTTGAACCTCAGGACTCATTTCCCTAACCGCGTGATGATTATTTGTGAAGTATGCTGGGCATGTGAGGCAGCCCCCTGGACTGCAGAACAGTTTGGTTTTTACCTGTGTTTCTTCCCAACAGCCCTTCGGTTGAAGGGACCCTAATGCTTTGCGGGACTGAAGCGTTATTCAACTTTGTCTTTCCCTACATCCGCCTGCAGGCTCCACAGGACTGTTTGTCCTTGACTAAACAAATGTTACTCAAGCCCTTCTTTCATCAGACAATACAAATAGTATCGTAGCTGAATGTGTTTGCTGTGCAGTTCTGTGAATGATGCTGAAGCTTTCGGGTGTGCTGAGATTATGTATGACCATTAATAAAACCACGTATAAATATATATATCTCTCTCATAATGTTTAAGTTCCTTGGAGCTATAAAACAGTTGTCATTACAGGCAGCTAAAGCTCAGATCTATCACAGGCACATTTAGATGTTAATTTTAAATAGTAAAATATTTAATAAAACTTGATTTTTTAGTGTCTTTTGATAATTGCATGCAGTTTAACAGTGTTTCCTCTTATATTTAGTGTATCATTAACTTTCTCCCTCTTCTCCCCCCATCAAAAATGTGGAGCCTTTCCTAAGTGCTATAGCACCTTGACTGTAAGAAAACCGCCATTAAACATCTATAAACATCCCCCCCAAAGCGTGCCGCTACCAAGTCTTTGTTTGAAAGTTGGAATGCATTACCCTGGAGGTAGGCTGTGGCTCTGACAAAGGGATTAGAGGAACGCACAGTAAGTATTTATAGCGATGATTTGTAATGTGGGTGGTTCTCGGGGACGGGGTTGCTGTCCCCAGTGAGCCTGGTGACAGGAGGCATGGCAGCGTTGTTTGAGTGTGCGTTCGCAGTCTCCTGGTGGGTGAGAGCAGGCGAGGGACACGATTACTGGTGGCTGCGGTTTAACCTGGCGGGCAGCTCAACCACCCACACAGCCGTTCGCTCGCTCCCCCTGCAGCGGGATTGGGGAGAGAATTGGAAAAAAGTAAAACTTGTGGGTTGAGATAAACATAGTTTAAGAGGACAGAAAAGGAAGATAATAATAATAATAATGACAAAACAATATACAAAACAAGTGATGCACAGCACAGTTGCTCACCACCCGGAACCAATGCTTAGCCAGTTCCTGAGCTGCAGTGTTTCTCAGCCAAATCCCCAGTTATATACAGAGCATGATGTCATGTGGTATGGAATATCCCTTTGGACAGTTTGGGTCAGCTGTCCTGGCTGTGTCCCCTCCCCGCTTATGGGGCACTCCTCGCCTTCTTGTTGGCAGGGCAGTACGAGAAGCTGAGAAGTCCTTGACTGCTTGGCAATAACTAAAAACATCAGTGTGTTGTCAACATTATTCTCATCCTAATCCAAAACACAGCGCTATACCAGCTGCTAGGAAGAAAATTAACTCTATCCCAGCCAAAACCAGGACAGTGGTGATGGTAGCAGCATCATGCTTGTCCGGAATCCCTTTGGGCCGTTAAGCTCCTTCCAAAGAAAAATAACAGATGATCAGCTTGGGCTCCTCTGGGCTTCATTCAGGAGCAGGAGTGCTGTGTGGTGAAAGATTAGAAATGTGGGGTGAAAGGAAGGAGGCACAGTGAGCAGTGTAGGACAAAGTAGGCGACACGGGGCTGGAGGGTGAGAGAGGAAGGATCTGTCTCCACTGTTGGCTGTGGCACCCCAGTGTGTTCATGAGGTTTTCTGCAAGAAGCTTCAGAGTGTGCAGCTCTGTCCTGCGTGTTTGGAGGTGCACTCGAAGTCCCCCTACCCTGCTTTACCCATTTTCTACTTCAGGTAGAAGCAGCCAAATTGCTGCCAAGGCCAAAATTTGTTGCTGCTCTCAAATGCATGGAGAGTCCATTTGAAGGGACCATTTAGAAGGGAGTCACAAATCATTTCAGAAATATTCCATTTCACGGATTTATTTTTCCTGGTGAGTGAGATTCCAGTGAAGAATGGGCATTTGATGAGCTGGGAGTTTCATGATTTTTCTAAATGGCTTCATGGCTGCTTTTCCAATTTGGGAACGTGTGTGTGTGTGTGTGTTAGAAGAAATGGAAATGTTTCTATAACAATAAGAAGGTATAAGCAGAAAGACACATTTCGTGTGTTATCTAACCAGAAAGAAAAAGAAACGAAAAAGCCTCCTTGTTGCATTGCTGTGCATCTCCTGGTTCTGCTGATTCACATCTGCATTAGGACCACATGGGCAATTTCTTGATGTCACTTCTTTGTTCAGGCAGCCCCTGCTAAATGTACTTGTTTTGATAAAACAAGAGCTGGGAAATGAAATTAATTATCTGGTGCCTTCTGGAGAGGCAACTGGTGTTTTTTGTTCATGTGAAAGGGATGCGGGGGAGTGGTGGTGGGAGAGGTTCACTTCCTGGCTTATTTTAGTTATTGTGCACATTATTTGGTTCTTCCTGACAAATTCCTACGAAGCAACCTTTCTGCTCTGCAGCTTTTAGTTAACTAATCTTTAAGAGTAATGGGGAGGAAACACCAGTCTGTGCGGCCATGCGAATGGAGCAGTCTGGGAAGGTGCTTGGTTTGCCCTGCAAGCAGGATAGTAGGTCTGCTATCTGCCACTGCCTTGTGGCTATTTCTCCTCTGATGTGGAGGGGATGCATCCTAGGCAGAAAACAAAACCATTTTTCAAAGTCTTTTAGCTCTCCCCAGTTTATCTCTTGCTTCCATCTGTTTTCTTTGTCAGCATTATAGCCTGGACACGAAATCAAAGACCAAACTCATCTGAGAGCCAAGGGATTTGTTTGTCTGTTTAATTTAATCTGCCACGCCACAGACCGGGAGCAAAATGCACTGCATGAGCAGGCACTGCGTGTGCGAGAAGGCACCGTACCTGACCAGTGCTCCCGAGGGTCCGACCAGCACTTGCCAGCCATAGTTCAAAGTCTGGGCTGCATCAGTGCTGCCCAACGCGTGGCTGGTGTTCTGGCTGGTGCCACCTCATTCTCTCTCAGGATGTAAACGTCCGAACGCTGGATGTCCAGGAGTAAACACCTATTTACCTGCTGTCCTAGTCCCTGCTTTTATGTCCTCAGCAGAAGCAGAGATTGCTGTTTGGGGAACCGTTACTAGGAGAGGGCACGCTGGCCCGAATGGGTTGAACATCAGCAAGAGTTGCAAATAGTCCTGCCAATACAAAAAGCCGACAGGAAGCCATCGGCTGAGCACAGCATCGTCTTCCTGTTCAGAGCAGGGTGGAAGTGAAGATGACCAAAGGTTTATGCATTGACCTGCAGAGTCCCGTGATCACCTGGTTCAGTGGCTGTACACCACTGAGTAGCAGGAGCGGCATGGAGGGGAAACGATTTTTAGTTTGGCTGCAGCCTTACCGTAGTTCACATGCTGGTCTTCTGCTACGCAGGATTATCTGGTGAGTTTTTTGAGTCACTGCCACCACTTGAAGGTTCAAAAGTTTCCTTGTAGAACTGCTGATGGGGTTTTTCAGGTTACCGCAGCTTAACTTTGTAGAGAAAAGTGCACTTATTCAGTAACTGCCCTGCATGCAGCCATTTGTAGTGTTTTGGGATGAATGGTGGTCTGAAAGCATGAAGAAATTATGATTTATATTAGTGGTGTCTCCAAAGTATCGGTGTGTGGATAGAGAGATTTTGTTTAGAACCCTTTGATTTCTCCAGTGTGTATCATCGTCTGTCATCAGTTACTCGGCCTGGCTTTAATCTGATATCACTTGAACTACAAAGTGCTTTAAGACATTTGCCAGCCAGTCAGCTATCGAGCGTAGACAAGACAGACTTTTTAAATTGTCATTTAATCATAAGAGTATGCTCACGTTTAAAACTGGCAACAGGCACCAATTTCACCAATGAAATACAAAGTTTGGGAAGTGTCTGGAATGAGGAACATTTCCTTCCCGTCCCTAGCCAAAAATACGTGTTTCTTAGATGGATAATCAGATTGCCTGTCCAGCCTCGTGCTCTGATAGACACACGCTGCGATGAACCTTGGCAATGCGGTATTCCCTCTCCTTTGGCATTAGCACAGCTAGCAAAGGATGGCATTGCATCCGATCAGTGTAAATTAATGGAAAACATCCCAGTACCCCTCAGGCGGTCACTTCCTTTTTCCTGGTCTTAATACCGGTGGGCTCTTGTTTCGGTTTATCTGGGGCCAGAGGAATGTCTCATTGCTGTTCACTGTAAGGCAAAGATGACTGGCAAGAACAGGAATATGGGGCTTAAATAATTTATAGCTCCATGCATGCATTTAAACACAAACTAGAAGAAAAGTAACTAAGACTCTTTCCATTCTTGTTAAATCACCCTTCTGTAGCCTTAACTTTTCTGTGGCAGATGGAAGAACATAGCCATAAATATGTTTGCAGAAGACGCTAAAGTATTTATGTGGCATGGCACACACACCCAGTAGCAACTTCCTTTCAACAAGAAACGCAGATAAAAGCTGTCTGCAAATGTTATATGCAGATGAAATTCCATATACCACTTTAAATTCTAATTTTGCATGCAATAAAAGCTCCCGATAGCAGATAGAAGTATTAACCACGTTTTAAAAAGAATGCCATCTGAGGCTGCTGAGTGTTCCTCAGCTGGCGGTGTCTCTGCCCCACAGAGTTAGCACATAAGCCCTGCCACCTGACAGAGAAGCCTCCAGGATTTTGAATATCTCATCCAAGGCAACTGTGAGCCTCCGGTTTCCCTCGTGCAAAAGATGGAGGTGGATACCCAGCCATTTTGTGTAAAAAAGGGATCCTCAGGGAAATGCTTTCTTAAATGATATAGGAGGAAAATCATTAAATAGATCTGGATGACGCTGCAAAACAAAAGCTGCTTCCTCTCCTGAGACTGGGGGAGAGTGCTGTGATTTCACATCTCAGACACGATGGGCTTTGGTCCCCTTCTGCCCAGATATAAATTGTGCCTGTATCAGAAACATAGTCCTTCTTATGCTTACCAAATCCCTGGATGTTTTAAATCGTTTTCAGATCCACCAAGTATTTAAAGAAGCAGGGTTGTCAGGGTGTATTATGATAGGATGGAAAATGTCAGGAATGGGTATGAGCAACATACTGAAAGCGTATTACCCCTCTTCAGGCTGCCACCGGTGATGGAAAAATGTGAATAGTGTGTCCATGGACTGGGATTTTCAGGGGTTGCAGAAACCTAATGCCTTGCACTGCAAATTAGAGAGTTAAGGGGTGGGGGGGAGCTAATACACATGTGTCTAAGGCAAACAAACAAGTAAAGCCCCTTGTTTATAACCAGCACTGCATCCCGCTTGCCTCTCCTGATCAGTCTGTAGAGAAAATTGGCATCGGATCATTCAGGCTGATGGACTCGGAAAGGGGTAGGGCTGTTGAACTGCTTCTGTGGTGGACAGCAGGCATCGCTGCCCTACGTCCGCAGGCTTGTCTCCCCTTTCGCTGCCCTCTGCCCAAAAGCTGTAGTTAATGTGTATTGCTTGGCCCAGGTCCCCCCATCCCGTGCTGGGCCAGAGGGCTGATGGAAATCACTGTGCTGAAGTGCTGTATCAGAGAGGAGATGCTTGGCAGCAGGCTCACGGAGGCCGGGCACCTGCTCTTCCTCACAATTCATCTCGTTCTTCCTCGTTGCAAATGCAGGCGCTCCTTTGGCTGTTCATGAAGGGCCGGCAGCCCAGCGTCCAGACGGCGTTGAACACCGTGTCTGCGACAGATTCACAAGCTGTGGGGACGGAAAAGATCAGGCAGGTGAGTAACAAGTGGAAGCACCCCAGCCTGAGCCCTGCACTCAGTTGTGTGGTATTTGCAGTTGGAAGCACGGGCTGTCTTTTTCTCTCTGGGTGTTGCATCTTCATAAATCCAGAGGTTCCCTTCTGCTGAACTGGGGGCTCTTTTCTCCCTAGGGTGGCACCCATCTGGTACTAACTTCTCTCCCCACTAACCCCCCTCCTTTCTTGCCTTGCTCAGGCTTTTCTGGTTGATGGATCATTTGGGATGCTGCAGTGTTCACCAAGCAGATTTCCCAGAAGACCTCCACAGCACTGAATTTCCCATCTCCCTCTCCCCACAGTCGCTCGTAGCCACTGCTAACCCACCTTCTCTTCTTTTTGGGAGTCACAATGCCAGCTGCCAGCCAGCATAAAAAATCCTACTGTGGTTGCAGCAGCGGAGCTGTTGATACAGTCTGTCTGACTTCTAGCCCCTCCTCTTCCCAAAAAACAAGCCCAAAACTGCTTGTGAATAAATAAATAGGTTAATACTAAGTCTTCTAGGATTTACTCACTGGCACTAACGCTGATTGCTTGTATGCATAATAGATTTGGGAAGGCCCTGCCTTTGGGACTGTCTCCTTCCGTCTCAGTCTGACGGCCTCGTTCTGCTCCTGCTGCTTTAGGAGTCTGCTCGGCTGGTGGGCGTTGGAGAGGCTGTCGTGCGTCAGTGGGAAATCGAGGCTTTGGTTAACTGGCGCTGCTGCAGCTGGGATGTTTGTGCCCACGTGAAGGGAGTGCAGCTGCTCTTCCCCTGCCTGCTTTCTCTGAACTCTCAGTGGAAAGGATCCCAGGTAAGAGCTGGGATGGCAGTGGAGGAGGAGGATGATGATGACAGGGAGCAGCAGGTATAGAGCTGCAGAGGTTCACGCGTGTTAGCAACACTTGCGCCTCCTGCGGCAACCAAGTCAGAGATGCTGGAGGAATCTAGTCCTACTTGACTATAGGCAGAGGTGGCTTGGCTCAGCCAAGGCGCGTGGGCTCTGCTCCACCTTAGCTCCCTAGGATCTGTCTGCTGGCAGAAAGGAAAGAGGAGTGATCTGAAAAATTGGCAGGGGAAAATCTGAAGAGATGGGAAGAGGTTGGCTGCACGAAGACTTGTAAAGGCAACCATGAAAGATGGGCTGTACTTGGCATGTAATGCCTACATCTCAGTCCACATCTTTGTTTGCTCTTGCTGGCCTGGACACTCTTTCCAAAGATTTATCTGTGACAAGGTAGAAAGCCATCTGCACTAGTACCGGTGTCATGCAGACTTGCCTGCGTGTCCTAATCAGGCTGCACCTTTGGAAAACAAACACATATTTAACTGTACCTTACACAGCCCATTGGCAGCAGGGATGAACCCAGAGGGGCTGGCTGCAGTTAGCTGGGAGAAACTCAGCAGCACCACCAGAGTTTTATTCGGCTTTGGGAATGGGCTGTCCTCGAGGGCTCTGCCAGCTTTTCAGGCCAGATCTCCTGTAAATATCTTTAACTGTTTTGGTGTCACCTGCCGTTAGTAGGTCTCATCTCTGCCTGTCCTGCATTACTGCCGCACAGCCCCATTGCAGGAGATGGATCCCTGCAATGGCTCAGCCACCACCCGCACTGTGGTGTGTCCCTGGTGCCATCGTCATCTCTTACCCGTGAACCAGATTCCAGAGGTTTTTTTTTCTTCTTTCCACGTGCATTTTGTAATGTTTTCCAAATGTAAATAATTTTAGGTGTCCAGTCTTGGGACAGAAGTGTGTGTGTAGGGGGCAGATCTCAGTGTTCTCACTTACCTCTGACCCATCCGTGACAAGCACAGGACAGATGTGCAGCTCCCTACTGCAGATTTTTGTTTCTTTTGGCAAGGACAGGGCTCCCTGCCTGCCCTCTCCCCTCCCTGCCATCGCTTGTTCCCTCCGCAGCGAATGTGAGCGGGGAAGCCTACCTTCCACCTTGGAGACGAACCCGAGGCTGCGCTTGAGGTCGGAGCAGATGGAGTGGAGGCACCAGCGGAACTTGGCATCGCAGCGGTATTTGTTGGCCCCGCAGGTGTCGTAACAAACGTCCAGCTGGTTACAGCACTTGGTCATGGCAGGGATACCCAAATCTAGCTGGGAAAAGAGAGCAAAGAAGTGTCCCTCGGCTGCCTCCTGGCCTCGGACTCAAACAGCTGCAACTGGGTAAGGATTTGCAGAGCCCAGCTGGCTGCTTGTCCAGAAGCTACCCCTGATAGCTGGGGCAGCAGGAGGGAAAACGTGCTTCTCCCTCACCATGTAAAGAAAGTGGCAACAGTAATGCAGGTCCAGTGCAGGATAGACCACTTTCCCTTCTCTCGTGTCTGTCATGGGGAATTAACTTCTGGTAGAGAGGTGGGGAGCAGCCTCTCCATGACCATTTGCTAGTTCCCATTTTTTAGAGCTCACCGAAGAGCTTCCTGTCCTTGCTAGCAGTGGCAAAGGCCCCTTTTCTCTCTCCTCATTTTCCCACAACCTGACAGGTCTTGCTTCTTGGCTTAATAAATCTGCTGTAAGTATTATTAATGCCTTATTTCTCACGGATGCGCTTGCAAGGCCAAGGACAAATACAGCTTGGTCAGGGGAGTTCTGCTTGCTTGGAGGTAAACAGTGAGCTTAAGTAATAACTGTGAGGGTGATGGGGCAGAAGGCCTGTCTCCTGGAGAGACTGGACTCGTTAGCTTGTTACAAATTCTTCCTCTTTTTGGCCTTCTTCATGTAATATTTAGGAGATGAGTTTTTTCTTCACTGAGCTCGGCGCTCATGACTGCCTGCATAAGGAGGAGGTACCGCAGAAATGCCCACAAGGTTTACAGTGAAATGTAGTTGAAAGAACTAATCTGATATGAAAAACTGGCTGTAAAGGGAGGGTGTTTCAGAGCAGGAATCTGCCTAATTGCTGCAGACTTCATGGGCAGCAGTAATGCATAAGCTAAATAGTAATTCCTGCTCTTAGAGCCTCCTGGGAGTGCTTTTCCTGGTGATTCCAATATGATTTCATTAATTGCCTTTAAAATAACAAGTGGGTGCAGTATTAAAGCCCGTAGGTTTATTTCAGTGCTTGGCAGAGGCAAAAAGCATAGGAGGGGACAAAGGGCCGGGTGTGGAGAATGCATTCAAGTATGATTGCTGCTTGCACATTATGCTATGTCACTGAGCTGCCCAGCCTTGAACATGTTCCCTGTCCTATCGCGAGGGCACGGGATTGTTCAGGGCCTTGATAAAAATACATTTCTCCACCCTGGTGCTCTGCTTGGCCAGGTATCCCTTTTTCTTCTTCCAGTGCTAACCTGCTCTGGAAACTTTCTGTTCTGGTACCTACTGAAACAACCACAGCAACAGGCCAGTCCTTCGTAAATGTAACTTCTGTCTACACGATTCCTGTTTCGCTGCCACCAGCAGTTGAGATGTCAATGCGTCTCTGACTGACAGTAAGTTAAGCAGCGCTCAGACTGACGTGTTCGCCTTGCCATCGGCAGGCAGCCATGTCTTTTGGCAGTCCCAGGCAGATAGCTTGTCCCCTAACAACACAAGTGATAATTCCTCCTTTTTCCAGAGCTCTGGCTTCAGCTGCCAAGAGAAGCCATCACACAGTCAGTGTGTAGCACAGCTAAGCCTTCTCCCTGCCCAATATTATTAGCTAGTTACTGTGATTAGCGAATCGCATCATTAGGGGATTGTGAGTGTGGCAGTACATACACTTTCGGGTACCTTGAGCCCCAGAAAATAGGAGCTACAGCCGTTGGGTTCTTGGGGTTTGTAGTGAGGTCGTGGCATTGGAGCCTTCCCTGAGAAAGAAAGGAAAAATGTTAGGAAAGCCAATCTTCCCAAGAGTAGCACCAAAAAGCAAGGAGTGACAGGCAGCTCCCCCTAGGTCTGCATCCCCAAGCACTTCATTCTCCTCCAGGAGACCCAGGGAGTGAAGGTACTAGTGCTGGCAGAGACACCGGCCCTGCTCACAGCTCAGTCCTGTCAAGGCTCTACAGCCCAGCTCAGCTTGCACCCCCTCTAGCATGGCTGCTGGAGCACCGTGTTGTGTGTGAACTGGGTCCCCGACGTCTCTCAAATGTTTAAGCTGGTCCGAAGCCAGTCCCTAGGTCTGGGACTCTCCCCAGCTCTTACGGATAAGTCCCTCTTTGCAGTGTGGGGTTTTGCAGTTGAGCAGCCCTCTGTGCTGGAGCTAGTCCCTCAGACCTCCCAAATCTCCTAGGAGCTTTTTCTTGTGTTTCCTGAGAGCTCGGTGCAGCTGGGACCACCAGCTGTGTTTTTAACTCCTCCAAGAATCTACTAGCTAAACTACTAGCTTAGCAAGGGGGTTTCTTTCCATCCTCAGCTCATTCTCAGAGTCTTGGTGAGCTACAGATCTCCACAAAATTGTGCTAGACCCTGCATGTCTGATCTTGCTCTGAGCAGGAGGTCTTCTTGGTCCCTGTTTTCTGTGTGTGGTGATGCACTGCCACCTTTTGCAAATAGTTTATATCCCTTTATCTCTGCCTTCCCTTAGTAGGCTTCTTAATATGCATAGAGGAGCAAGAATTTCCTTCCTGAGTAACTATTTACCCAACGTAGAAAGCGTCCAGCAGACAATCAGCTAACAGCAGCAATTTAATCTATTGTACTGTGAAGGTATGCAAACCCTCCTCTCCACCTGCCAGCCCGTCTTGGGGCTTTGTATATGGCTGGCAGAGTGCTCTGGATGTGAGGGGTGGGAACTGTCTGTTCCCCGCCCTGTCTCATCCTCTTTTTCTCAGCCCTATCTCAACCCCCATCTCCATCTAACCTAACACCTCTGGTTTGGGGAGGACCTGTTGCCAGGCTGCTTGTGTGCTTTGACCCAGTTGGGCAAGGAGCTTGTTTAAAGGTGGGAGAGGATTCTCCCTGGAGAAGTGGTGGAGACCACTCCTCATGGAGTCAGGTCACTCTGTACTGTCCCTTGGTGTGTGTTCAGGGCTTGTTCTGTTTCTGTCCCAGCTGGGTTTATAAAAGTGAGATCTCAAATGCAGAATGAGGTGTTAAAACAAGACATTTGAATCCTGCTCTGGGAAAACTTTGTAAGCTGTGTGAGCGTTCCAACAAGAACATGTGTGAGCTGAGCCCTTCCGTAAGTCCATCACCTCTAGGGTTAAGTTTCTGCTTCCCTGAGCACTGCTAGAGAATTTATATAGACATAAAATAGATCTAATTTAGCCCTTCAGGCAGGGTTGAGTTCTTTTAAACTCCATTTCTACTGTTTTCTTCTTGTCAGCACTGATAATCATTTAAGATGCTTTCCCCTTTTTTCTGTCAAGGTACTTAAAATACCGGTGGTTAATAGAGCCGTAAATCTGCTGTGTTCTTGAGAAGACCTTACAGCCAAATGCCCCAAAAGGCTTTAAATGGGAATGTCCCCAGCACCTTCTCAATTAAAAATTGCCAGAGCGGTTTTGCTTAAACAACAGATTTGCAACAAATCAACAACAAACTGAAATCCTGTCCAGCTGTGAGACACCAATAGCCAATTTTCCCCAGCCCTACAGAAATGCACTGTGCACCAAGGATTTAGCTGTCTGCAAGCCAAGTTAAAGCTCTCTAGTTGACATTACCACCAAGTGATGGCATTTGTGTGGGAAGGTGTTTCTACCTTTTTAGCCCCTTTTGAATAGGCCAGATCTGCTTTGTGCTGCAAATGTAATTCTCTAGTGCAGAAAGCATTACTTATTTTGAGCAGGTAGAGCTGACTTAACAGTAGACAAAGAGCACAAATCGGTCGGTTGCAGCACACCATCATTATAGGATTATCTTCACACCAAAACATAACTAAGCCCGTTGAGGTACACTGACGCAAGGTAACTTCTGAGTTCACGACAGGTTGCACGCTATTTTGGTGGTTATGCTCTAGAGAGAAGGGATTATCTCTATATATGGGCTGAATCTATACCCCAAGGCTCCCAAGCAATATAACGAGAGGAGGGCTGCACCCAGGTCTCGGTGCAATTCACAGCCTAGTTGCTGTTTTGGAAGGGGATGAGAATTGGGACTCAGAATTCAAATGTTTCTCAGCTGAAGTCAGAGGCAGAGGAAAGTTCAAAATCCAAGGTGGGTTTTGCAGGATGGGGTCAAATTTTAATGACTTGCAATATTGACAATGTTATGTTCCTGCAGCACGTTGTGGGTTAGTGGGATAAGGCGGCAAATCAGAGTAGGAGACTGTTTGGGGATATGGAGATAACTGTTTCCAGAGAAAACCTTCCATTAAGCTGAAGTTAGAGCTATTATAATGTCTTAGAAAGTTGTCCTGAGGAAAAAAAAAATCTCACCAGAACTGTGATCAACAAAATATTGAACTGCCTTCAAGATGAGCCTTTGTAGGATACCTGCCCCCCTCCTCTCTGAAAAACAAAGCTTAATCATTTGTAAAGTGCCCCTTTGTGAACTCTTTTTCTCAGCTAGATAAAGTCCAAGACACCACAATTAACCTCTCTCCCACATCTTATTTGCTAGCTAACAGGAAAACGAAAGCAAAGCAGAAATAATAGGCGTTCCTGACTCTACATGAGCACTGACTCAGTGTTTTTGTTATCATTTATTGCTTGCCCGTCCTTATAGGCACGTCTGTGACGGTGGGAAGGGACTTGGTGGGTCACACTGGCTGTTTTGCCAGCTGTGTTTCACCCGGGGGCCTGTTGTGGTCAGTCTGCAGCACGGTGAAGAGCGATGCTGATGTGTAGCAGCAGCAGCAGCATTGCTGAGGAAGCCTGTTCTTTGGAAGAAGATGTATTTCAGGGCGCTGCCTCGTTGGCATGGCCTTAGAGGAGAACTGAAGTTGAGTTTCTAATGGGAAGCGGGTTTCCCTGATGCATTTTAATATCTCCAGGCTGTTGTAGCTGTGCCAAGAGGCTGGAAAACAACCAGCTGGCTAGAACAGCTGCTGGCGATGCAGGAGGTCTCAGACACTGCAGTACTGGTACGCTGGCGGGG
Source organism: Grus americana (assembly GCF_028858705.1). Lineage (NCBI taxonomy): Eukaryota > Metazoa > Chordata > Aves > Gruiformes > Gruidae > Grus > Grus americana. The sequence goes on from NC_072858.1 coordinate 38,262,702, forward strand.
GGAAGTGAATGTGTTTCTCAGTAAATAGATGATCTTGGGGCTCCCTGCTGCTTTGAGTGGCCCATTGTTATTTCTCTGCCTCAGGCAAGCAGGCCCATGCTTAGCACAGCCTTTTAGCGCTGTGTTGGAGAGCCTGACATTGAAGGCTCTTTTCCCACAGCCTGGATGTGTCTCCTCATCCATCCTAAGCCTTTTAGGACCAAATGCTGGGTAAAACATCGAAGTCCTGCCTGGCCAGACAGCTGAAGGAAGCTATCAAGGGATTTACTCCCAGTTCAGGCTGTTTCCCCCTGCTCCTGAGCTGGCCAGAGAGATTTTGTAAGGAGGAGGAGATACTTGCCAGCAAATTCTAGTGTAACCCTAACGTCCTGATTTAAGGGAGTAATCCATCAAGTTGTTTGTTTTCAGACCTCACTAGCTGCTGCAAAATCAGGAGAGGCTTACAGCCAGAAGAGCTCAGTGCTACGTGCTCAGCTGAAGATGGATGTGGCAATCACAGGTGAGTCCTGACCTTTCTTGTGGCAAAATAAGCTACTATCGGTGTCTCTTGGCTGAAACGAAAGAAAGTAGAAGGCATAATTTTTGCTTTGTGCCTGGGGAAAAAGCAATCAGGCCCTGATTCAGCAGAAAGATGGTAAAGATGGTTTATGTTCGTTCTTCTGGGCATAGGCTGGGTCTCACTGGTTTGGGATTGTCTCTGCATCCCCTCCACTTGCAGTTTGCAATGTCTGTGCTAGAGCCCAGCATGGACAAATGGTTCTGCAAGGGTCCAGCAAGACCCTTTGAGGCACGTGAGTAGTGTTTCAATAGTTTCTTCCTTCAGCTAGTGATTAATGAGTTGTTCGGCAGAGGATGAGAACAGGGCTAACAATGAGCTTGTTTGTTTTTTCCTTTCTAGGTAAAGCATTTCTCCAATAAGATGCAGGATACTCTTGGGGAGCAGGCAGGCATTTGCACCGCTCTGTGGAGATGCTCTTCCCCCTGCTCAGAAAAGCCCTGGCCTTGGGACGTGCCCAAGAGCGATGACTTCTCCTGGATTTGGTGAGTACTGAGACTCTCTGGAACGAGCTCTGAGTATCAGGATTTGGTGAGTACTGAGACTCTCTGGAACGAGCTCTGAGTATCAGCCTTCCCAAACCTTGCCTCAGGCACACTGCAGTCCCAGCTGCCCACTACCACTGTTTTCACTCGCTACATTAAGGAAGGGCAAGTCCCTTTCTGCTCCCAATTTGGAGCGTGGTGGGGGCTGACACACATGGGCCTGGGGACGGGCTGCCTGATGCGCAAATGGCCTCATCCTGCGTGCTGGGGCGATGCTGTGGTCTGCACGGGCATCTCCTCCTCCAGACACTGTGTCCCTGGGGTACCCAAAACAAAAAAAAAAACAAACCACAAGTTCAAGGCTGATTTTAAGCCCTCCTTGTGGCTAAGGGTGGCCCATCTGTCCTCTCACCCTGACAAGGAGCTCAGGTCCCAGCCCTGCTGCATCTGTTTCTCCTGGCGCAGGGTGCAGCCTGCGTTCTGGAAAAAATGGGATGCGTACAGACTGAAACCGAGTTGGTGGGATCTCTCCAAAGTGTGGAGTCTGTGTCTGTGAAAACCGATGCTGAGGGAAGCAGAGGAGTTGAAATCGCCTCTGTGCTCACGCACATCTTGCCCAGGTGGTCACTCGGGACGTGCGATGAAGCTGGAGGGGGAAAAGGGCTGATGGGCAGCTGTGGATGGGCAGGCTGAGGTGGCAGAGGACAGTTATTGATGTGGGGACAGTTATGTGCAGTTGTAGGAGGCTGGGAAGAGGACATGGACTGTAGGAAACTTCCTCGCTGTTCCCAAAAAGGTTGTTTTAGCAGGAAAGCTGAAAAGCACCTCTGCGTGTCCGCTCCCCTGCCCTGCTCTCCCTGAGCTGTCACCCTCTCCATCCTGCCCCCAGGGCAAACCAAACTCTTCCTTTTTGGTAAATCACGCTAAAGTCCAAGGCAAGCGGCAGCTGCCTTATTCCGCCTTGGGTACTAAAGGTTCCTCCATGGTGACAGCAAGTCCTGTTTACCTTCCTGTTATCTCCCCTCCTCCAGCCAACTGCTGAGTAACGACACTCCCAAGGTTGCTGAGATTAGGGCCGCTGGCAATGCTAACAACCCCTTCTGAGTCAGGTCTGCAGGGGCTGCTCGTCCTCCCCTCCGGGGCCTCTGCCTGCCCTGGTCCTTCTCTCAGGGGTCCAGGCAGCTGGGCAGCCTGGTTACCCATATGCCCTTCCTGTAAAACCCGTGTCCCCTCCTCTTGTCCCCTCGCACACAGCACAGTGGCTTCAAGATCAGGCTGTTCTTGGTGAGAGGGAAAGATGAGGGTTCAGTGCCCCCGTGCTGGCACTAGCAGAGGAGTTGTGACTCTCTGCAGTGACTTTTCTGTGCCGAGCGTAGCAGGGGTCAGGTCGCGGATAGGAGCTGGTCGTGGTCTCGGGGAAGGAGAGTGCTGCGAATTTCCGCACGAGAGGGAAAGAGGGGAAACGCCAAGGAGAGAGGAGCCAGCAGGAGTGAGGTTCACTTACCGTAGCGACATCTGTACTGACAAACGCCGTTTTTTCCCCCAAGCAGTTCCAAAAAGGAGTCGAAGTAGCTGTTAACTGTTTCGAAGCTGTCCCGGATGGCCCCGATGCCCCACTCTGAATAAAATGACCCTGCTTGGGAAGTTTGGTGGACGGTGTTCTCCTGCGTTGTTTCCTCAGTGCATTGCCCTAAGCCCAGGGTCAGGCACAGAACCGCTGCCTCGAAAAGCAGCCGCATGCTGCAGTCCAGATCCAGGCCCTGGAGCCCTCGTCCAGGCAGATGTGCGGGCAGGGAGGAGTGGGAGCGAGCTGTTGTGCGCAGGAGGCAGGTAAGCACCCCTCTCCCCTGGACTTTAAACACGGCCGAGGGAGCCGACATGAGGTCACCACAATCAGAGTGCAAAGTGCATCAGGGAGATCTGGACCAAGTTCGTTTTGCAGAGAAACACCAGGGTTTGAGTTTGCACAATCGGGCTGGAACAGACTCAGCCCCTGCGGCACCAGGGCTGCAGCTCCCCAAAAAGGGACCAACCCCTCCCTGGGGTGCTGAGCGGGGTTGGTCTGCCCAGGTTGTATGGCACGCAGGAGAACCTCCGCCTGCCCTGCTCTGTCCCCAACCTGCTGGGAGACAGAGAGTATCTCTTTGTCCAAAATTTTTACTGCTCAGGCAATGGCAGTAATGGACCAGCAGCAGACTGAGGAGCACCCCTTGCCTTTGCGCACGTAACAGGGTGGGACGAGGCATCCGCCCAGCCAAGCTTTCCTGCTAGTTCATCACTTGTCCTGAAGCTAATGAACGCTACATGACACCTCCACACACACAGAGTTATCTCAGGGAATTGCTGCTCCAGCTCAACAGCTGCAGAAGTGAGGACTTCCTGAAGCGGATGTGCACAGCAGGTACCTGCGCGTTGTCTGATCTTGCTTTGACCCACCGTGGTTGCAAATTCCCCCTCCCTACACCAATTTTTCTCTCTCTAAAGATCTGAGAGATACAGATGTTGTTTGCCATGATGGTGAACTCTGACAACTGTTTTCTGAACCTTGTTTTGACCTCAGGATAAGTGGCTCCTGACTCCATGCATTCATTTCTGACTCTGTAATGCTTAAATATAGAGCAGCCCTCGGGCCGTGATGAGTCAGTCACTCCTAATGACACTATCAGACTGTTGGCAGCGTGCTCTTGTCAGACGTGTGCCCCCCACACACTCGTGGTAGTGAACCCCTCCCGAATGAAGCTGGAAAACCTCTTGGTTTTGCGTATCAACCACACCAAAGCAAACGCTGACCCTTGCATCCTGGGCTCTGCTCCTGGAAGGGAAGCGCAGGGGCTGGTCCAGCTCCTTTTGGGCATTGCCTTTTCAGAGCACGCCGTCATAGGCAGAGACGTGCGGTCGTGCGCTTTGCTGGGATCCTTCCAGTTGTGTTCTGCTGGGGACGTGGGGGAGGACAGAGGATGGAGGGGCTGAGCTCTTTTTCTATCAGTTTTGGCCAGCTGGGTGAGTTGCTGGTTGATGTTTAAGCATGGCCTAAGGGGGAGGGGGGAGACAGACACACGGACACAGGCAGCTTGTGGTTAAGGTTAGTGGGTAATCTGTGGTTGGGCCAAAGCCTGGTTTGGGAGCCAATGAGTCACTGGTTATCGGAACGAGAAATGTAGCTCGATGATGAAATGCCAGAGTCTCTCACAGAGTCAGGTCAGAGTCCAGCAGCTGGAGGAGGGTGGGTGGGTGGCTAAAGACCCTCTCCCTCAGGGGGGCTGCATTCAAGTTTGTGGTCTGGTCCAGTCTCTCCAGGAGTCCCTGGACAGATCAATTCTGCCTTGCGCTGCCTTCCCCCATCCGTAGGTGCTGATGCTGTCAGTCAGACCCTTTCCTTTCTCGTGGTCTGGTCCTGCCCTGCAGCAATTCGCAGGCCGTTTCCCAGTCCCTGCTCCTACCCTGCCTTGTTCAGCTGCAGCTGCTGCAGTTCTTACCCAGGCAGGGTTCGTGCTCCCCGTGGTTGTGCTCTAAGTGCAGCCGTGCTGGAAGACCCCCGGGTACCCAGGTAGGATGGTGGGAAGCACTGGTCAGGGGTCGCGCAGGGCCGAACCACAATCCTTCCCTTCCTCCATGGGAGGGGGCAAAGGCCACCTAGGCCCCCCCCAAATCCTGGGCCGGTGCCTCAGGCCACACGCAGAAGATAGGACAGCCCCTCTCTTGTCTCAGGAAGGACGGCTGTGAGCTGCATCCCGCCCCATGAGGCCCCCGGGCTAAAGCCCCTGCGCTGCTGGCTTGGTTGGCCAGGCTGACGGCAGGAGCTTCACAGCACCTCACAAAGGGGCAGCCCTGCTTCAGCCATGACCAGCCTGGGGCAAGGAAGCGGTGTCCCCAGGCTGGGAGGCTGAAGGCAGCCCACAAACACCCCAAAAAGCTCAGAGGGTTGGAGCAAGCCCTGTCCTCTGAGAGGATAGAGCCATCTGGCTGCTCACGTTCTCCTGGTGTTGGCCCACCTTGCCGAGAGGGGTACAGCCGCAGTTGGGAGCGTGCATGGGATAGCTGGGGATGGAATCAGTTTGCGTTTCCAAAATAAATAAAAAAATCTGGTATGCTTTAGACTTATTTCCTATCCTGTGGCTGCCAAATCTGGGAGCCCGTTAGCTGCGTCTGCGGGCCGCGTGGGGAAGGGAGGGCAGTTCCCTAACTGCAGGCCAAGTGCTCCGTCAGCACTGCAAGGCTCAGTTCCACAGGCAAAAGGCTTAAGGCTTCTAACTGGCCCTTGCTGTGCTTTTTTTTGCAGGTTCCTGACAGCCACAAATAAAGTACGAGCTCCACCGTTCTGAAAGCGTGAAGCACAGAAACAGCTGCAGCGCATGAACTGCAGAAGCCTAGATTGTGCAAGCCCTCAGCCTGTCCTCCCTCCATGTAAGTGCTCTGTCCCCTCTAGTGCTGTTGGGCTCCGTGTTGCTGGACAGCCTGAACTCTGGTTCTTCTGGGTAACTGGTGGTTTCACCTCTTGCCTCCAGACAGTGGAAGTTCTTGTCATCCCTGGAAAAGGGTCTCTCAGCAGCTGAGCCTTTGCTGTGCCTGTTTCCAGTTTCAAGCCAGGAGCTTGCGGGGTGAAATCCCACACCACCTCCTGCCAGAAACCACGCTCGGCAGCTCAGCTCCCTTTTGTGAATTTTTTGGGTACACCATGCGTTCAGCCCTGCATTACCTGCCCTCCTCTTCTGTGGTCCATCACTGCTGTGGGTTTCCAAACAAGACACAAAGTTTGGGTCTGAGCATGTGTTTAATAGTAATTTGTGGTATGAGCATCTGCTGCACCTGCCCACCTAGACGATGAAGTGAAACAAATAAGGTCAGCTTCTGGGAAATATGTATGGTGATAAAAATCTGTGTGACCAGATTTACAACAGCCAGATACGAGGAGAGTTTGATGTGGAGGATTTTTCACTGCTAACGGCAGTGGCTTTTATTTTAAGCCCAATTTTTTACATTAAAAATTTTATTACAAAAAATGTAACAGTAAGGCAGTTTCTCAATTGTCAGTCACTGTGAGCCAAACAGTTTTGGATCATCTTCAGTACAAAACTAGAATCGCACAGGAGCCCTCTCTTGATCCAAAAGCCCTTTGAGAAATGAAGGGGCAAGGCAGAAAGCCGCAGCAGCACCTGTGTAATCCCACACACACGTGATGTGAGCTGCACGAACACTACTGCAGTGGATAAAGAAGAAATATGGATTGTCTGCAGTTTAAAAAAAATACACTTACCCTTTTTCTTCTAATAATCTGGAACGTTTCGGTCTGCTGTGCCTCAGCAGAATAAAGTTCTAGTTTTGAGGGATTTTTTTAAAAACCAAGTGAAATTTTCCACTGTCAAAAGACAAACTATTTGTCTTCCCCAAAGAACTGCAAGTCACTGAGTAGTTCACTGCTTTAAAAAGTCAGGCACTAAACCGTTTTCACTCCCCAAGCAATGCCTCTTAGAGACCGTTCTTAAAACGCTGTTCAGCACTGGAAGTACTCACGGTAGTTGAGGCGAGGGAGGGAACTGTTCAGCAAACTCCCCCAGACGTTCCACAACTTCTCTCAAGCGTGTCGGTCATCTTTTTTTGGTGTTGGGTGAACAGAGATGGCAGGGGGCGGGAGGAACAACACCCTATTGCTTAATGTAACAACTATAATAATCTTAAAACTGTGATTTGTCATTGCTTCAACATGTGAGAGACCAGTTTTCTCCCACTGCAGCAATACCTAAAGCAGTTGCTGACACTTTTTTTTTTTTTTTTAATTATTTCTCTTTTACCTTATATAAATTCTACAATTTTCAGCTTTTAATTATTTTAATGCATCGAGTAACTCCTCTGCTCACTTTAGGAAAAAAACTTCTCTGTAATAGCAAAACCAGATGCTGTTCTCGAAACATGTCCGTGGCATTAACAATACCTTGACTTCTTTTTGTGCTTGTTAACTACGCAGGATTGGCTTTTCTAAAAGCATTTATAGATGTCGCGGGGCCACCGAGAGAATCAGCGCCCCAAAGGTCCGAGTCCCAACACCACATTGTCCCTTGTATTTTTTTACTTGCAGGAAAGCAGCAGGACTCACCTGCAGCCATGGTTACCTTTTTTTTTTTTTTTTGGAGCTCAAGAAAGTAAAAAAAAAAGAAAAGAAAAACCCATGGGTAGGAACGGAGATGAATGACACTGTGTGAAAGGGAGAAAACTCAGGTAAGTAGAAATATTATGGTGGTTTTTTTTTTTTTTAAATTACTACAATTTAGTGATCAAAAATATGCTCCAATAACCATTTCTTTGGTGAATCTATTTCTATCAGACACTGTTCTAGTGTACCAGCTATTTTGAATAAATGAGTGGTATGGATGTGAGGTGGACCAATTTCTGATTTTTTTCTTTTGTTTTCTGAAGTGCTGGGTAGACTTTGTTTCACATCTGCCAAAAGCAGAGGCCAAATGCAAGGTGCAGGGCTAAGGATAAGCAGTTACGTAGGTCCCACTGCTAACCGGCTCAGTAGAAATGTTACAACACATTTTCCAGCAAAGATTTTGAAGTGTCTACTGAAAGTATGCAGTTTCTCAAACTGTAGTACCTTAAACTGCATTCTCAGCACGCCAGAGGTATTTCTAACGTGTTAACAGTTGGTTTCATCTACGTTTTTGGCTCAATTTTCAAGATTTTATTGAGGCAGAAAATCCAATTAACTAAAATTGGAGGGTTTTTTTTTTTTTTTTTCCTAGGTCAGGACTTCAGGCTTAACCCCTACATCAGTAAAACCATCATGATCCAGAAAAAAAATCAGACTGTTCAGGTAAAGTCTGGCACAGCTCACTTTGATTCTTGTCCTCGTGCTAGTGGAGTATTTAGACATTTTGCTACAAATCCTGCTGTTGAAGAGAAACTGGCTCGGGAAAGCCAACCTCCCTGCAGCCTTTCTGCTCCTGGCTTAGCCCTCCCTGTGCTGGGGGCGGCAGGGACAGCCGTTTATTCCTCCCACGGGAATCTGAATGAGCAGAATGCAAGTTCAACAAGCTACAGCAGCCACAGTCTCATCTCCCTCAGAGGTTTCAACTTCATCTCAGCATGCGGATGACTCGTCACCAAACTAAGGTCCCTGAAAGTCACCATGGGTGAGTTCTTCCAGTGCGGGCACCGCTGACTTTGGGGATGCTTTTTTCTGTGCGGATGGCGTGAATGGGAATGGCTCTGGCTCATGGGAAGAGCAGCAGGGAAACGAGCAGCACCAGTGCCAGCAACAGCTAAAGAGAGGGGAGGCAGCCTCTGTGAGGTGAGTGACACCAAACCATCCAGAGCAGGCACCTTCCCTGGCATCCCGTGCAAACAGATGCCCCCTGACTAAAGGTTTGGGTGGGGTTTTTTTGGGTGGTGGTGGTGGAAATTGCAACAGAAAAAACATTTAAAAAAGATTTGGTATTATAAATAGGCCATCTGTTTCTCACAAAACCTCGAGAACAGGGAAGATGAGGGTGGAGAGCATTCTGTGAGGATTATGTATCACCTCATCACCCACAGTCTCAGGACCAATTTGAAATTCATGTCCTAAGGCACAATTACTCTGATTAATGAAGATGGTAACATTCCCATCCCCACTGCCCAAGGAACAGATGTAAGAGCTGATTACTAAAACAGAATAAAGGCAACATTTGTTTATGCAGACAAACATTAGGGAAGATGGGCTTGTCAGGCTGCTCTGATGCAGGCATGTGTTTGACACAACACTGCGGAAGCATCTCATCTACGCATATGTAACCGCTGGCTCACATTTTCAAGGTTAAGAGCCAAATTCCCCACAGAGGCTGAGGAGGAGACAGTTTCAAAATTGGGGCTTTTGTGGAAGTGGAAAAACAGGCTATAACATGATAATAACCTGTTCCCCAGAGAAACACAAGCCATGCCCGCAGCTCTCAACAGTAGTGGTCAGGCACTGTAGCAAAGCAAGGAGTCGAATGTCTGGACATTGAGGAAAAGGAACTGGTTTAATTCAGCCTGCTGTAGAGGGGAGCCCTCCCGTGACATCAGCCCGCCCTCAGCAGACCAACAGTTGCCAGGAGAACTCTCGGCGGATGATGACTGGCTTTCCATGCTGATCAGAAGGGCGATGGTGAAGGGAACACCACACACAACACCACTGTTAGTTGTGGCCCTGATGTGTATTTTGTCCTTTTTTTTTTTTCTTTTTTGCTGTAACACTCATAGACCTTAATGTATTCTGTTCATAAAACCTCATGGGGCTATTTTAAGGGAACTAAAAGCATGTTTGTTCTGTCCACAGATGAAACACCGGTGTGGTTGAAGACTGAACCTGTAGTGGAGTGTTAGTCAATTGTAAACTGTAGGAGATGTGTGCATTTTACACAGACTGAATACAGAAGAGACAAAGGACGAGTCTGCATCATTCCAACTCTGATAAAGTGCATGGCCTTCGGAATTCCTGTCCCCGCTCATGGAGCCATTTATTGGATACTGCAAAAACATAAAGGTATTTGATCACTGCACCTGGTTAGCTTGTGCTTCTATTTAAGCTAAATACAGGCTATTGGCCAGCTTTCACTTAAGCACAGGATTATCTTAATTTTCTAAAGTATTTTTTTTAATATATATATATATATATATACACACACACACACGTCTGTGTGTGAAGTTGGTCTACTAAATCCAAGAGGGAAAACACCTTCTAACAGCTGCAAAATGATGAAATGCTATTGAAGTAGATATATAAAAACCACATGTAAAATACTATATAACAAAATATATACTTTTATATATAATAATATATACGTGTGGATGTGGTGCTTAGGGACATGGTTTAGTGGTGGACTTGGCAGTGCTGGGTTAACGGTTGGACTTGATGATCTTAAAGGTCTTTTCCAACTAAAACGATTCTATGATTCTGCTATATAGAATATATGTAACATAATACATATCTAGAAAGATATGAAGTAGATATAGATAAAAAATAGATTTCTTTATAAAGGACCTAATTTCTGGCTGCTTTTTATTCCGCCATGAAGCCCAGAGGAAAAAGAAAACCAAGACCACCAAAGCCCAGACCTGCGGGCCACAGGCAGGGAGAACAACACGAGGGGTACTTACCCCATTTGTTTCCAACTAGTACTGGGCAGGCCGCATGCCGCGTGCTGTAATCCCCTTCTCCGCTTGGAAAGAGATTGTACCAGAATACAGCCGTTCCCTGGGAAGCGCAGTGGAAACCCTCAGCATTTTGCTCTGAGCGACACAGGCTTTCACATCAACTTACTTATCAATAAGGCAAAGGCAGGTGTATTTCTACTTCAGACGTTCCTGTCACATTGAAGGCTCTTTTCCATATTCTAACATTTGCTTTCCTAAGGAATGAGTCTCCTTTGCTCATTCTGTGCCTATAGATACTTGGCTGTCAATACTTTAAGCCCTAAGCCAGTTTTATTCAACTCCAACCAGTTTTAGAAAGCAAGATAATTTACTAAAAAATGAGCAGCAGGCCAGCAAAGAACGACCTTATGCATGACCCTTCTGAGGGAAAAACAAACATAGCAGGAACACACAATTCCAGGGAGAATTCCCTACAGGCACCTCAAGATTAAACCTACTTACAGATAGGAGTATTTTCAAAATGTGTTTTAAAGTACTGTAATGTTTTGCAAAGTCTATGAAGCAGTTAAGTCCAAAATATAACTATGCTTTAAGACACAGAACATCAGAGGCCCTTGGAATCACCAGTACTACTCCAGTCGCTTCACTTAATTGTAAGTACCTCTGTGCTCCCAAGAACAGTGCTCTAGTCTCCTTTATTCAAACTCATTTTAAAGCTTCTTTTCAAACGTTTATATATCTTTTATGGTTTTGAGTAGGTGGAGAGAGGAGTGGTTACACTGGATTAAAAACCCCGCTTACCTTTTTGGGCCAGACACTAGCTCCTACTTCAGGAAAGACGGTAGCTCCCCCTGCTGACACATCGCTCATCTGGAAAGGTGGGAAAAGGCACAGGTAAGTTGCAAGCCGTATGTACGTTAGTAAAATAGAATTAGGTTACTAAACACTTTAATTTCTACCTCCCAATTAGCGAGCAAAGGCTGTGTAATTAACAGCCTCAAAAAAGGCTGAAACCCACCCGCTCTGTCCAAAGCGCAACAGCCAGCCTTGTCCCTGAATGTTACACACTCAAATGTTTTGGCAATGAGCACACTATAAATACCAATATAAAAACAAATAGACAAATAATTTAAGCCGATGCTCAACTTTGAGGGGGAAAAAAAAAAACCTCCTGAAGAACACACGGAAGAACCATTACTTATGGGTAAGAAGATTGCCCGTATGTATTACTGCTAAGTTAGTGGCTGCCTTCATTTGCAAGTCACTTCTGTAAAAAAAAAACCAAAACCAACCAGTAATGAAATCATTCAATGGTATGGGATATGCAGCGATAGATATTTTTGGCGCTAGCACACGGCAGAAATATATCACTTACATAAAACAACCAAGTAGCAATTCTGTTGCCTGTTCCCAATTCCTTAAAAGCATCTGGCTCATCTTTCTGTGAAAAACAGCAAGCAGATTTAATAAGCATTTCATTTTGATTATTGAGAGGAGCCAATGACATACAGCTGCAGAGCCAGCAGCAAACTCATGCAGAAAAATTACTTCAATCCCTCTTTTTGGAACAGGGGAGAATGCAATACAAGTGTAGCTATTAATTTAAAGAAACCAGGCATTTTAAAATTCTGTAGGACAGGGAGGGCATAAGCCCAAATTGCTAATGGATAACCACCACTATACTGTCTGAAAATGAGTATATAAATCCTCTTCACAGCCACAAACGTGATTATTTAATTACACTCGCTTATCCCCTCTCGTCCTTGGCCAAGATGAGCAAGAGGGAGGGCAGCTCTCCAGTCCCAGGGTGCCCGAGGACCCGGCTGCCACTGCCTGCTGCAGGGGTGGCTCCAAAGGAGCCATTTGGGTAACGAAAAGGTTTTTAGCACTTGACTTAGAAGAACAAACCTCCATTTTGATGGGTTATGATACCAACTTTTCTCACACCTCTACTTTTGCTTCTAGAACCCAACCCCTGTGAGCACTCTGTGTGTGTGCTAAAATTTTGGCAATCATTACTCCAGAAATTAACCCATGCATTTCCAAACAAAAACTGTTAATTGTTTGCAATGCTTTTGAGCATGTGCTTACAGAGCAGAGATTCTGATTAATAGTTGGTGGCTTGGATTCACAGCATAAGGTTAATCTGAAGGTGTTAAATCACACATAAGTATGCCCAATAAATAACCAACTGAATTCAGTGGCATTATTTCCAGCAACCCGCAATTTAAGCTGGAATAGAAATAGGTTAGGAATTTAAATCACATTAAAAAAAAATAGGGATGGTGAGATGAGAAGACTGGGGTAGGCTTTTTTTCCAGTTTCAGGAGTCTGCTAGCAATCGGCACATAAACTACACTAACAGAGCACTTTTATTTTAAAAATTTCTTCAACAGCATGCAAGATGCCTGCGTCTCGGCTCTGGGGAAAGAAGTTCTCTCTGCATCGCAGGCCCACACACGCTAAGCTGCAATGCGAGTTTTCCTGCGCTGCCTACAATGCCTTCCTGGCAGCAGAGGGTATTAAGCTCTTGCCCCTGCAGCCGCGTTTGCCTTATTCAGCAATGCTCCGCACTGCAGCCACCGCTGTGGGAGCTTCAGCGCCTTGGACGCATGTTAGCCAATGCTGCCGTCGTCTGCCACAAGTGTCAGGAGCGCAGGCTATACGCTGAGTTTTTAGACAGTTTAGCTGTATATCCTTCAGCGATTTTAAACAGAATAGCTTTACATGGCCAGTACCTTGGCCAGCTAGAATATTTCTAAATGTTTCCTCAGATTTAGAATAAAGGGAATGCCCTTTGCTCTGTTAAGAACTATCAGTCAGCTCCTTAGAATAATTCCTTTTTAATTATATTTCTGAAGAAAAACCTTGTTGCTCTGTAATACCTAAAATGTTTATCAGTTCAGCTGGTGGTTTAGAGGGCTTTCTCCACTGACACGGATTAGAAAAGCTGAAGAGCTACAAAATTTAATACACATTAAAGAATAAAAACTGTGCCACAGCCAAGAGGCCCAGGCTTCACGAGGTGACTATCTCTCCTCCATCTCTTTACTTGCCCGTGCAAAGTCAAAGTGGGGTTCATACTGTCCTCCCACTCCATAATTTGCCACCTGAAAAAGAGAAACACAGTGCTTGTGAAGAAGAAAGAGGTGGAGACAGAAAACAGGACTTACCCTTCCAAAATCAAAATGAGGCTCATACTGGCCTCCTACTCCGTAGTTGGCTACCTACAGTGAAAGGAGAAGCACAAAATCTAGTAAAGCAGTATTTTATCCAGACAAGAATTTGACCGTCATCTACAACCTTTTGACGGATTAAGTTTAAAAATCAAGCCAGAGGAAATGACAAGCCTCTGTCAGCTAAACAGTGCTGGCTGCAGCAATGTCCTACTGGGTTTATTCCCTTCCCCAGCATCAGCTTTCCCTGAAAGCTGTTTCTGTCCACCCCCAGCTGAAGGGCAAAGACATTCTCCCATTTCCAAGTGCCTGCTACTGCCTGATCTGGTGACCTTCAGGTCATAGAACCTGACCATGAAACTTCTGAAACTCCTGAAGACCTGGACAGCCAGAGGCCCCCAAAGAGCCCCATCATCTTTGGCTACAAGAGCAGCAGCATGTCCAAGCCAAGCACTGCAAGGTGCAGTGTACTCTGCGTAGGAATCCGGTACTTCCCCAGGGTAGAAAAATATTTTTCTCCTATAGAAGCTTTACAGACTATATTCTCTTCAAAATAGATCGTGGGTCTTTTACATCAGTCGAGTTTAAATCACTTCTTGATCTCTGTCAATAAAGAGGATTCACTGTCCTTTTTGCTGATTGATTTCCTTTCATCTCTTCTATGTATTCATAACCTCAATTTTCAATCAGATGCTTGGGCATTTTATCATCCGGAGTCTTGATGGAGTAGCGCAGTAGCACAACAGCTTTCAGGAACCACTTTCTAGGTATTAATGCTTTCTCAGAATCAGCGAAGCAGCTGTTCATATAAAACCCTCAAGTAAATGAATAAAAGCAAGTACTTCTAAAATAAAATGTACCCTAGTTACGTGCACAGGCAGTCCTTCCCCCATTACAGGGACACCAGACACACTGTTGCCCTTCTAGGACCAAGGATGGGATGGCAAATCAGAACACCCACTCTCTCCCCTTTTCCTTAACCATTCGCTATCACTACAGCAGCAAAGTTTGGCCCTGCGGCAATGAAAAGCAGTTTTATTAGTGTAAATAAAAAGGAATTACACATCCACTTCAACAAACATCAGGAGTTTCAGTTATTACTGTTTCATTCCAGCAACAGAAAGCCAGTTCACAGTTAAAGTAAGTGCTACTCTGCAAAGACAACTTTGTTTCTTCCTCCTTGTGAAACCCCCCCCCACTCCTTTTCCCTCATTTTTCAAACCCATCATCAATTAGCCACCCCTGGGATGAAAGAGCTTTTGCGGCCAGCTCACCAACACTGCCTGCACGAGCACAGCGCTGCACACAAAGCCATCCAAAACAAAATGCCAACTGCCATTCACCATCATTCTTGTCCTAACAGTTTACCTGTAGTTCCTCTGCTGTGGAGACATCAAGTCCTGTTAGGTCCTGTATCCTTGTGTTAATGCGAGATACCACAGGGCTCTCGTAGCCAGACAACCACGCGCTAAAGGGGGGGGGGGGAAGACAAATTAATAACATATCATAGTAGCAGTACAAATGTATCACTTGGGATTACTTTGAATTTGAGATATTTTTTCTTTGTACTTGTCAAGACTGCGGCAGGATGCTGAGAAGTATTTCCAGGGCCTTATGAAGGCCTGCATTTAACAAACATGTTTTCTAGAAAGAACACTTACGGTACCAGTTTAAGGAACTGAGGGCCTTAATTCCCATACTGGACTACCAAAGGCCTGAAGAAAACATTCCAAACAGTGAAATCTGCTTCAAGCTGTTTTCTAAAACAGGCACAAAACAGTTTTGCTCTTTCACATTCCAAACAGCTAATTTAGACCCCCCCCCCCCCCCCCCCCCATTTGATGCATTTTGAAAAAATGCTTGGGAAAGGTATAGCTTAGTTACTTGATTTACCATACACAGAGGCTATGTGAGCGTAACTCAGCTCTTCCGCCTCACACACTTACGGGCCAGCACGCTGTGACCTGTCCTTTCACATTACTTACCTGTGCGATGCTACAACAAATCATTATGAAACCAATTAAATGCATAAAAACACTACCATTTTCCCTGTTCAACAATTTCTATTAAAACAGCCTGTTACGACTTTAGTATTTAGCACGTTTTTAGTTACACAGCAATTAAGGGGGGAAAAAAAAAAAACCACCAAAACCTCAACCAAACTTTTTTTTTTTTTAAAATATAAATGTGAAAGGTCAGCCTCACAGTTCCAAAGGCATGTTCAAAACATCTGCCTCCTACTGTAAATCATAACTTTTGAGCTAGAAATACTGCATTTAAAATAACTGGCAGACTAGTCAGCAGAGGAAGCTACAAACAGGTAGAGAAGCAGTTCTACACAAGAATAGCTACCTTCACCCAGACCAGTGCAGCATTTTCTGCTCTAAGTGTTGCTCATTGACAACTGCACAACTGGGAAGCAGTTGTGTCAGCCAACAGCAGCCACATACACCCAGAATTTTTGTGTTTGGCAGAAGAGGGCACAAGCTGAGTATAACCGCAGCTCTGCGCATCCCTACTGGACCCATACCAGCTGTGAACACTTCCAGTTGCTTACATGGAAACAAACACACACATTTCATCTCATTACAAGGTAAACTTTTTAAAAAAAAAAAAAAAAAATAGCACTTTCCTCTACTCCGTTGTCTTTTTCCCTTTTAAAACCACTCATCTCTTCACATGAATCTTGTTTTTGTTGCTGCTTTATCCCATTGTAGCCAGTGCCCCTTCATTTTACCTGGTCCTCCTTTCCCTCTCTCGGCATGCTCGCTACCTACCCATCCTCTTCTCTGTTTACCTTGGCACTCCTCTACTAGAGGCTAACAGGGATGAGAATATTGATTATTTGGGCCCCATTTCTCTCCTTTTTGCAGGAAGATGGATGGAGACAGCTGGTTCTACCTTTTTTCTAGCATCTGACTCAGCTTTTTGGGCTCATCAGTGTTTCCTGCTGCTTTTACAAGACTGCTAGACAGAAAGACCTATGCCTGAGCCTAGCTGGCAAGTACGCAGAATCATAGAATGGTTTGGGTTGGAAGGGACCTTAAAGATCATCTAGTTCCACACACACCCCCCCACCCCGCTGCGGGCAGAGACACCCTCCACTAGACCACATTGCCCAAAGCCTCATCATAGTATTTCTACTCAAATGAACTTTCACATCTATACTAAATTAAGGTTATTTTCTTTAATATAAAATTTGTATTAAAATAAAATACCAAAACATTTTGCATGGGAGGAACAGTAGCATGACACGTGACACAAGGCACTGACACAGGTTACAGAATCTCTACGAGCATTTTTTTTTAACTGACAAATAAACTATAGATTAAAGAAATAAGATTTCTCAAGGCAGACTTGCACAAACAAATACAAAGAGTCATCTGCTTCTGAACACTGTTAGTATAAAGTAAGTGTTATAATGCAATCTTTGATTTACGGTGGTAGAGACCGCAAGGAATACTTACAGGCAGTGCTTCCCAAAAGAAAAGCAGCTATGCAGCCACATGCTATGCAGCCATGTCGAACAGGTTAACACCCACAAGCAATCCTACCTCACACTGAATACACAAAAAAAAAAGTCCCAACACAGCCATCAGGCAAGCCCATCACGCCTTCAAGTGTAGGTTCTAGCTACCGCTGGCCAGTCTACCCTGAAGGCCTTAGGGGGAAAAAAAAGGGGGGGGGGGAAGAAAAAAAAAAGACAAAAAAGCAAGCATTCTTACTATATAGGTTATTTAGAATTGCAATGAATGCTTTGAGTATTTCAACAGAGAGACTACTATGCCCTTTCATGAAGTAAAAGTACTATATGTATTTTAGAAATAAAATTAATCACCCAAGGATACAAAGAAAGTCTATGAAAGGTGGAGGAAATAGGGAACTGAAACCGTATTTCAAGTGCCAGCCTGTCTGCTGGTGGCTGAGCAGAACTTAAGGGAAGGCCTGTAGTTCTGAGTACTCCTGTGTGAAGAGTTACATCGTGATTTAACCCTGTAAGTGCCGTGAGATCTGCTGCCACATGAGCAGAGAGCTCAGGACGCCCCGCAGAACCCTGCCCTGACTGCCCAGCACCAGGAGGTCTCTGCCTGCTGCGTTCTGGATGCACGGCCAGCCCCGCGTAAACGTCCTCTCTGCTTGCTCATCTCAGCCTTGCTCCTTTGCTGACATCACAGTAAGTTCGTGCCGAGTTCAAGAGCATTTATAGCAGGTATTCCTTCATGCAAAGGACTCTCTTCCTCACCAGTGTTGTACGTGATGCACAATTAACAGCCTTAAATTGTGCTCAGCAAACTTATTTAGTATGTGCATGGTCCAAGGTTCAGCATGACTCAGTAAACACACACAGCTCTGTTTCTTCAACGTACATCAGTTAAATCAAGTTGCTCATGTGACAAGTTAACTTGCACGAACAACATTCTGTGCTGTTTTTGACCAGCTGACACCTACGCGTCCACCATGGGCAGAAAACTTATTAACAAAAAGGGACAAGCTTATTTCTTGGGAAGTCATAAGCACGGCAGTTTAAGATGTGGGTGGCTTTACTGGAGGATTTGATATTTCCATGAGCTAAAATTCCCAGACTACAAAGCAACGGTATTTTGATATCCCACTTGGCTTTGTAAAAAGACACCCATGAAGTAAGCTAACATGTTATAGCAATTGAAAGAATTTTGTTAAGAGTTCTGAATTCAGGTTGGGGGGGGTTTCTTCTTCCTCACACCAAGATCTGGCTTTTAACAACTTTTATATTCCTTACAAAGAGCTAGCAGTAATTACAGTTAATTCCCCTTCCTTATAATAGTGTATCGGGTTATGTTATCAGAGATTTTATTAGCACAAGATCTATATGCAGAAACAATTTTAGACTAAGCGGTATATTAGGAAAAAAACCAGACAACTGTTGAGCTCTACATGACATACAAGGGCTCATGTGCCCAAAAGCTCATCTCCTCCTCCTCCCAGACAGTCTGGTACCAGACATTACAAAGGCACGTCCTTAGTCACAGCTGCACCAGCACTGCACCAGAACATTTCAGCGCTGCTTTTGTAACGGTCCTTGGTCACACAAAATACTGGCATTTCCGTTTAAAAACTTTCTAACATGTACTTAGTATGTAAAAAATACCAGTTAAAATGCAACAGGGCGTGAACAAAAGCCCAGGCTGGTATTTCTGAAGTGGTAACTTTTAACATCTTATGCTACAAGCTCTGACTGGCTGCTGGGAGGGAGAGGGAAGAGGGAAAAAAAAAAAAAAAAAAAAAAAAAAAGGCAGCTGCTTTAAAAGCAGTGTCAGAGAGGCCGAGGTTATTCCGGTACTGCACACAGCACGGCTTGGTGGTGCTCCTCCAACTGCTGGCAAGGAGCCTCCTTTTATACAGCCTGCCACGTACTGCAGAGCGAACAGTAGTCCTCTCAAAGAGAGGAATGCTGTAATTTAGAAGTGCATTTGCTAGGAAAGAATGTTTGAAGGGGAAAAGCAGTCATCTATTAAAAAAATAAAGCATGCATTTTTTGGTTTTCAGGAGCAATGATTCATCTGGAATCCAAACCAGCTCACACAGCTCTAACAAAAAGACGCTTCTCCCAGTGGTTCTGCACGAGAAGTTCAGTGATCTAGCGTTAATAACATGAGCCTTCTAAAGCCGGTTGGCTTGGGGTTTGGGGGTGGCTTTTACTCCTACTATAGATTGAGGTGTCAAGTTCTCTTTTAAAGTACAGACATCCTACACAGTCTGCACACAGAGGAACGCACGGGCAGGGGAAGCAGGAGAACGGAAGTCGCTCTCCACCCTCAAGTCCGTTCCTAGCCTCAAAAAATTGTCTTCCCTAACTTCGTATGTGCTATGCCCCGTTCACTTGTACGTTTCTTTGCAATTCTAATTCCAGTTTGCATTGAGACAGGGAATTAAAAAATCTTAGCTCAGTAAAATCTGGTTTAATTTCAGCAGGTTCTAGAGCCCAGGCTCTGTTCCAGGCTTGCAGCACACCACACCGAGTAGGCGGCAGCACGTCACAGAAAATGGCTGATCCGGCACTTCACCACAGAGTCCCTAGGCAAGGTACGGCACATGGTTTATTCCAGATTAAAGCCCGAGGCGAAAGAGTTATTTCGTCATGTCACAAAGCCAGTAACAAGGTAACTCTAAATAAAAAGTTCTTTAACTAAGGCTCATCTATTTAAATGAGGGCTGATTATGCATCTCAATTTTGATTAGCCGTCTGGTCACCTTCTCCAATTCCTATTATTACTACATCAAGTTTGACAGAAACTGCGAGGGTACGTTCAAATGGATTAACAAGTTTCTCCAGTAAACACTGCAGATTGGTTTGTGTCACAGAGGACAAGTCCCAAGACTGAATAAATGCTTTCTTTAAAATACGCAGTCACAGATAACCAAAATCAGTAAGACATGGACAGACTTTTAAAATTAAAAACAAAAAAATAAAAATTAAATGCAACACGTGTCAAACAGGAAGACGTACATTCCTGAGGTCACTCTGGACAGGGCCTGCAGAGGTGGTTTTAAGGACCAAATATGCAAGAGCTCACCAGACCATTTCCAAAGGACTCCCACTACCTGCACGTGCTCCGATGAGTAGTGCATGTTGCCGAAGGTGAAAGGCAGGTCTCGATGTACAGAAACTTGTGACTTTTCAACTTGTGACTACTTGTAACAAGCACAGCTTTAAGGACAAGACTTGAGCTACAATGATTTTCTAATTTTCATGAGAGTTATAATCATTCCTGAATCAAGCAACCTCTTGTGATCCAGTATTCTGAAGCACTTTTAACTTTCTAAAGCTAACTTTTTAGCTAACTAAAAACCCTGGAAGCTTAATCCAGTAGCCATTCTAATTTCAGGTCTTTGTTCAAAGAAGCTGAAAGAACACTGGTTCTCTATTAAAGCAGCAACTACTTTCAGTCATTTAAACAAGGAAAATCTTTAAAATTATCAACTAGCTTTAATTTGCACTATTCCCCTGAATGACAGCAGCTCCCCAGTGCCTAGTTTTAAGCAGCGAGTA
The DNA here is from genome assembly GCF_028858705.1 of Grus americana. Taxonomy (NCBI): domain Eukaryota; kingdom Metazoa; phylum Chordata; class Aves; order Gruiformes; family Gruidae; genus Grus; species Grus americana. The sequence goes on from NC_072858.1 coordinate 38,283,060, forward strand.
TCAATACCGAAGGTTAGCGGTGGAGGTGAGCTACACAGGCAGCCTCTTCCGCTGCTGGTTAGTGCAAGCAGAGCCCCACGCTGTGCTACCGTTTCAGTACGTTAGTGGCACTAGACAAGCCATGCTAAGCAGAAAAGGACACTTCCATCTTGGTACCGCTACCACACAGAACTAAGTCTCTATTTCAGCAGACCGCTTGCTTTGTTATCTGACAGCTCCCTTTGCTTTAGGCCATCCTCTCTCTTCTAAAGTGAGACTAAGAATATAAAAGTTATACAAAATCCTTAATTGCCCCATGTTTAGAGATGAAGCAGCACCGTCCCAGAACAGACTTCCTCGGACTGGGTATACCTTTGGAAGACGTTCCCCTTACCTCTTAGAGACTCTGTAATGTGCTGTGGTCAGTTTCCCAGTCTCAGGGTCATGAACAGTAGCACGGCTCAGCTACAAAAAGAGAAAGGACAAGGGCTTACCCACCTAGTAGGCCGCTTTTTTGCCAAGCCACAGGTGTTTGAAAGGGTTCCGATTGGTCTGGATGGTATGCAATGCTCTTAAATTAGCAATATTAGAAGGGCAACAGAAGCTGTAGCTGCCATGTCCAAATCAAAACAAATTGGTTGGAAAAATTTGGTTAGATTGTCCTTTCACTTTTTTCCTCCTTTTTTTTTTCTTTTTTTTTTTTTTTTGTTTTAAACTAGAGACTTTCTGTAAATAATTTATGATGCTGAGTTTCACAGGCAATTCCTCTTCATCCAGAAGTTTAACTCCTTTCAGAATTTTGGCTTAACACCGATGGAACGCATGGCCAATCTTTAATCACCACTACTAAAACAGGGGTGGGCAGGGGGCAAGTGGTTTCTTTTAGAGCCAGCCGATTTTGGAAAACATTGGATAAATTCAAGACTTGCGGTACTTAATAGACAAGCTGGAAAGAACCAAGAGCCCAGCGAAAACGAGCTTGCCTCCTGCCAGATTTGTGTCAGCGGGAGGTAAGAGAGCCCAGGCAGGAGAATGGGATTATCTCGGAATTATTCGGAAATTCTGTATGACTAGCGAACGTGTGTTTTGCATGCCACTCCAGCTGTCATGCACGGTAACGACTTAAAGCATCCCTTAAGCCTGTAAAGGCACTTTGAGTGGTCTGCTAGGTTTTACAAGGAAAGGGAGGACAATTTTTGGTTGGTGAGAAGAGGAAGGGGAAGGGAATGTTAAAAAAATATAGATTCTACTGAAGGTTTTTTAGCAGCATGTATTTTTTACGCTGAACATAGAGACTTGCTTCTTGTACAGACCATCATTTGATAACACACACCGAGAAGGTGACCAAAAAAAGGAAAAGAATAAATCAAAATATGCCGCCCCTAGAACTTCTAGCTGAAGGAAAGGACCGAGAAACTCAGCAGTAACAGCCTGTTACAGACCTGCACATAATAAAGCGGTGGACTACAAAGCCAAAATTGTCTTTTCAGACCACCTCTTTTTTTCCCCATAATGAGCAGAATCTACACACTCATTACAGGCCCAAAACATCTGGCATAGAGCTCTCTTACCTTTTGCTAATTCTGTAATGTGCCGTCTCCAAGGCTCCTGTTATGGGGTTTGAAATGGTGGCTCGCCTCAGCTGTGAAGCGAACCATCAGAATAGTTGCATTACAAAGCACATACTGCATCACAGCAATCCGACCATTCAGAAGCCTAAGGGGAAATGTCACGCAAGCCGCCACGCAAGCCACCCAGTCGCCTTTTGCAGTGGTTTTTCTTTTATGGACGGGGTGGAAATTCAAAAAGCAGTGATGGGGAAGGAGGGGGAATCTCCGATTTTACCGAGAGTTTTTTTAGGGTTTTTTGGTTTGGTTTTTTTAAACAGCGTTAGAGAAGATCGAGTTTTCCAGGAAGTAATGTTTCCATTTCTGTAGCAAGAAGAACAGTTGTCTGAATAAACTGGAAGCTTTCATTTCCTTCGTAGTGCAACAACAGCTGAAAGCGGTACGATATTAAGACATGTGTACAATTGGTCCTTCGTTAGCACTGTCCTGTGCGTGTAAGGTGAGTTTTACAGTTACAATGAATCCAGGTGACACTGTGATCTTGTATAAGTGACAGATGAATAAAACCCTACCTTTTTGATTCTTTCTATACCAAAAAGCAGCACTGAACTCCTTAAATGCAGACTGCTATCACAAACTAATTGCTTAGTCCACAGACACATTTTCATTGTATTCCTACGTCACACAGAACGAGAACTCTTGGTTCAAGGCCTTCCTTTCCCGCCATTGTGCTCCATTTACTTGACATCCCATCCACGTTAGTACTCCATTATGTGCGCCCTTTAACTTTGTGTACTATCGGACAGTCTCCTAACCGGAAAGGTTGAGCTGCAGAGCCCATACTTTGGAAGATGCACAAAATGGCATACCAAGTCCCAAACAATTAGAAGTATCTTTCTATTGTTAAAATAAACCAAGTAAATCAAGGCCTCTCCATGCCTACTAACAAGAAAAGGTACTGGGCACTCTTAATATGCTGCCTCTCCTCATCCCACGCAGACGCATGTACGAATAGAGGCACAAACTACGATGCCAACGAGACTCCCAAAGCTGAATAAGGCGGCTTCATCCTGCCAGTTTATGCCGCCAGCACAGCAGAAGGCTGGGCCCAGATCAGACAGCACCGGCCACGGTAACCTCCCAAACATCGAGATGGAGACAACCTTTCAGTCTCAAAAAACCCACACTCCTCTCGCTGCACTCGTTACTGAGCCCTGCAAGGCCCTGGCTGTAGGAAACAAGCAGAATGCTAACCGCATACAGATGCTTCGACGTTAATGAACTATCAGTCTCCAAGTCTTTACCAGGAGCCAAACATTTGATAGGAAAAACAACTATCTCGGCAAGTTCAGAAGTTAAAAATCACCACATTCACAAGTTTTTCTTTTCAGTGCTCAGACTTCTTTCTACTCCATAAAAGAAGTGATTCAGTCATATTCCACAGACGTAATGCCAGAGCTTTTGCAGTAGCAAAGGGGCTTAATCATCTACAACCAACCAACCAGGGCTCCGATTTTTAGACCTGCAGCAAGGCTGCCTGATAGGAGAGCAGGAAGAGATGTTTTACAGGTAAGTGAATTGCTTGTACTTCCTGCTTACAGCTCAGAATATTACCTCAGAAACACATGTCAGCCTTCAGGAAGCTTTAAAATTGCCTTCAGGCTACCTAGTACTCAGGGCAGTGGCCAAGGATGGCCTCATCCTCGATGAAAAAACCCACAGGTGGTTTACTTTGCAGCAGACCAAGCTAACAGTTTGTCCTTTACTTAATGCACTTATCCCCCTAATCTCCATTTGTTCAGCTCTCTCTGGACAAAAAAGCCATTTAGGCTAAAAACAAAAAAAAAAGCAGGAAAATTATATTTCTACAAGTTTAAAATCTTATTTTAGAAGTAACTGGTAATTGATGGAAAAAGGAATCAATTTAACTAAATACATCTTCAACGCATCTTGAGATGCAGAGTTGCACCAGCTGGATATGGAAGGCAACTCCATCAGTTTGCTGTTTGTCTTGGACACTCCTGTTTACTCTGACAGTTGAGCTGCCCTGGATTATTCTGCACAAAAAACCCCCAAGAACCTCGGGATCCGGTTTCTGCAATAGGACTTGATGAGCTGGCACTGTGAATAAGAAGCCGAGTACCATTATTAACTACTGCCGCGTTAAAGCTCTTTCATCTGCAGGCAACTTCAAGGCCTGGGAGAGAGAAGTGAGTTTTATACTGAATGGAGAATACAACCATTCACTCTTGTATATACAGTAGCGTGCCATTCCAGGACCAGAGGAACGGCTGCCTTTGCCTAGATGGCACTCTTCTCCATCTCACAACTTTGGCAAATACAGATTTAGAAAAAAACCAGAAAACCAAATAACAAAACCAGATGACAGGTTTGCTTCAAGGCAACCTATCTGCGGCACGTTTGTTTTCTGTTGTAGAACATTCTTCTCATCTGAAACAGCGTGCACTGAAATTGTGTCTGCCCGAAGAGCCTGACAATCCTGCACTGCTGTTACCTGGCTCGCAACTACACAGAATTTCCAGCTTTCCCACTGTCTCCTTCAAAGACCGTGTCACCGAGAGCTACGAGGTGAGAAAAGCAACATGTGAGCACGCTGTACACGCATCTGCGTTCAGGAGGAGACAGAATCACACACACTCACACAGAAAACTACACACAAAATTTAAGATTCCAAAAGGCAAAGAAGCATAAGGCATTTACCCTCGGCTTTGCTAGTTCTTTCACAGTTTCAATCTCTTCATCGGAGATGATGTCAAGGAAGCGAACAATTCGAGGTTTGTCCCACTCATCTTCCTGTTTGACAGGGCCCAGAATGTATCTAGGGTTCCTGTTCCCGTCGTAGTAGCGGCAGAAGAGTCTTTTTTGTCTCCGAGGAGTCTGAAAGCAAAGTGGAGCAAGAGATAATCAGAGAACTTTCATATGACGCTAATATCTCTAGGAAATGGTAGATGTCCTGAGAACAAGAGACGGTAACAATTCACTTTCCCTACTGAATGTTATGTTACAAGTTAAAGCATCTCTAAGTTTGAGAAATTAGTACTTTCAGCACATTAATGTTACTCTGCAATACTGCAACAAGCAGTACTTTACGCAGTCCTATTAAAAATAATTTTATCGCTAAAAACCTACCCTCATTCAATTCCATATATAAATCTAGACTTCCAGCATCCTTATGCAATTGATTACAATTATGTAGTGCATCCAAGTTAGTCAGCAGTGCCTGGGGCAGTATTACTTTTTGTCTACTGGACAGACTGAAACGGGGAAGAAATCCAACACGTGCTAATCCTCAGTTCTACACGCTCAGCCAACTGCTATAACAACTTCCTTGCTTTCATGCCACATACAAATTCTGCACATTGTTTTGTTATGGTTGGTTTCATACATTTGAAAACAGTCTGCTCCACTTTACCATTTTGAGACCCTCCCCACGGCACAGCATTTCGTACTTCCTTCTCTCGGGCAGGTAATCCTTTTTCTTAACCTCAGTTTCCTTCTCCATCTGGCCTTCTGAATCCGTACTGGACTTATTTGTTTCTTTTTCTTTAGCCATGATATATTCAAAATATTTCATGTTCCCATTTGCTCTTTGATGTTCAGGATCTATTGACAAAGAAACAGAGGCATATCACTGGCAAGCTTCCAACTTCTGAAGAAGTATCCAGAAGAGGCAATTTACAAAAAGGAAAAGAAAACAGATGCACACTACTGCTTCTCAAATAGAAACAAGAAACATCTACTCTGGTTTAAGAGCATTTGCAGGACAGCTAAGACTCTGAGCTAAGCTGGAAGCGATGCTAGCCCGCAGCATACACATCTCCTTACTGATCGGCAGGAAAACACACAATGAGCTTTCGGAGCTAAGCTCGACTCATTCACAGCTAAGAAACTGCTTGCTGCACAGGGATCCAAGCACTGAGAAAAAGGGTTTGGCTGTTCCAGCCAATCTCACCAGAGAGGGAGACACAAGGGAACGGGACAGGGAGGGAGCTGGGACAGCACGACTGGCTTTAAACCTAAGAACTTCCCCGACGGGAATTAAGATTTCTAGTGACAAAGCTTTTAACAATCACTAAGCTTACAGAATTAGCTTCAGTTCATTACTAAATGGTTCTCGCTAACCTTTGCTATATTCAGTTTAGTTCTAAACTTCCCACAGCATCCTTTCCACAGTCAAACAGTGGAATATTTACAGAAGCATAAATACTTTTCATATTTCATAAAACTGACAGAATCTTAGCTCACTGTATTGCATTTTGTATTTCTTATTTTTCCAAGTTTTTCATCTCAAGTATACTTAATTTGCATTTGAATAATCTGCAGAGATTGTGGTATCACCTATTTAGTTTCAACTTCATTAATTTTGGTTTTGCCTGTACCTAAGGGGAAATAATCTCAACACAGGAAACTAAGATATAGTAACAGAACCAAAATTTCAGGCAGTAATGACTAAGACAAGTAGGCGATTAGAAGCCAACCATGACAGGAGGCACAAAATACTTCAATAGAAAGGTGCAATCCTTAACCGCAACACTTTCTGATGTGGTAGCTGAGACTACGATTGTCCATCTAAAAATACGGTAGTAAAATATGACATGTGAAACTACACATCAAGATGTTAACGGTAGTTACATGTAATAATCCATTTTAAAAACCCATATACAAGTCAGAATACAGCCAAGTCCGCACTCCTCGGTACAAATCCATAGCTAGCACCTGCTCTAACACAGAGCTACATCGTGGTGAGCTGCCGATCTCTCTTTCGCATACCCAGTTCCAGAAGGCGCTTGGTGAGCATCATGGCTTTGCCCAGATCCCCCTGCTGATACACAGCGTAACTCAGGTAGTCCAGAATGTAGACTTTATCTGCAGAAGACACTTCTCCCTCATCCAGCTGTTTCAGAGCTTGTTCCATCCAGAGCTCGGTGTGGTAGTAGTCAGCTTCAGTGTAGGCAATCTTGCCCAGCTCAAAGCAATCTTCAGCTGTTAAAAAAGATTTGTGCTTCACACCTGTATTTAAAACAAACCAAACCAAATGGAATTTACACCGAATTCCAGACCAGTCTTTACAGTAACATTCAGTTGTTTCTTATTCTTCACAGCACAGTTTATTTCTGTCCTTCAACATCTCCCTTCTGTGGTGGCTATTTACTGAAGACTCAGTTTAAGTATCTAAAGCCTCTAAATCCTTGGCAGAACTCATAACCAGTTAGATGCAGTTTTCCTTTGCAGAATACCAGCAACTAGCTAAATGTCTTTACCATTAGTGGAAAATAAAAAATAAAATAAACCTTCCTTCTTCAAAACCCCGAACACTTGGAGCAAGAGCAACAGTAAGCCAAATACCAAGTTTCAGAAATCTGTTCTCAAAGGCGTTGCATTATCACTTTCAACACGTTTCTGAAGCACATCTTGTTAGTGACAACTTAGTGGGGGAGGAAAAAGAAAACATCAGTCAGTAAATTCCCAGCTGCTCAAGATTTTTTTTAAGTCAGTCATTTTTAGAAACATTTGAAGAGACCTCTGAAAGATTAAAGCACGAGTAAGCAAATTACAGATTCCTATTTTTGCCACTGTAAATTAAGGCCCAATGAAAAACCAAATTTAATCTTGTAAAAAGGAAATGGGATCTGCCAGTTTTACAGCTGAAATTACATTCCTGATTACATCTCAATACCTCCTGAATTTCTAATAGCAGCTCCTGCAGCTGCATTCAAACAGGGGAATTCTTCTGTTGAAGACATGCCTTAAGAGATTAAATAGCTGAAGAGACAGTCCAGGAAATGCAGCATCCCACAGAACAACTTTGTTTCTGCTCACTAATTAAACACCTTACGGTCCATCCTGTGAGGGCCAGTGATTTCAGTTTTCTGAGCCCGAAGCTGCAAACTCTAACTAATGTAGAGATTAGGGAATGGGGTGTGGTGGTGGTGGAGTGCTGTCGAACAGCGACCCTCTGGGAGGAGGAACAGATTGCAGGGCTGTAGCCTGGGACATGTGGAAGCAACATAACATCCACGTGTTAGCCCTTATGAGGGTGCTTAAGACAGCAATCATCAAATTGGGTTGATAGTTAATATAAAGAAACAGCACAGCCTGTCATGCAGGAAAGAGAATTAATAAGCAATGTGACAGTAGTTAAGATTCTGATCAAAACTTGGCAACCTGGCCAAACAGAAATTCCCTGGGAAGGAAGACAAGGAGCACGAACAAGTGATCCCATGCAATGTTCCTCTCTGGAGCTCTGAAGAGACCAACCTCTCTTTTATACCTTTCTTTTAATTCTCTTTTATACTCTACAACTTTCAGGTTCTGCAATTACACTTTATTACTCACAGTCTAGACAGCTTATTGCTTCAAAAGAAGCAATAAACTACAGTCTACCCAAAGCACTTTTTATGCTGTTTTAAGAAAACAATAATGAACTGCTTATTGTAGTAGAATGAATCTGTACGTCTTTGAGACTGTCTTGAACTAAACCCAAAAGCAAGGTTATACATCATAACATATAAACCCAATTACCCCTAATTTTATTAGACATCTGACCACAATGAGCGCTTGCAAAAACACAGATGGATTGTAGAGAGTTGATTTTTTGCCAGTTGGCACAGTACTATTTTCAAACAGAGAAAACAAGGAAAACTCAGCAGAGAAAGAGTCTTTAACTAGAAAGAAGTGTGTCTTCTCCTGCATATAAACCTATTAAAGATTATCTCAAGTAATGCCACACATGCTCAAGTCTGTCTATGCACACAATGCACCCTCTGTCTTTTGTTTTTCAGTTTGTACACTCCATGAAGGTTAAGCTCAAAGAAAGTTCAGTCACTCCCAACCTGAAAGGTCCATCTTACCCGTGGGAGGGAAGGGGATAATAAATGAGAGAACTGTTTTGTTAAAATGCATTACATCGTGTAAGAAAACTAGGGATCTGCCAGCACACAACTACTTCAACACAAGGAACATCCTCAGCCAGGCAAGATTTTATTACTATTGATTTTTTATTAAAAACTATTAACACTAAATTATCTTACCGTAACCAGAAGAAAGATGCAGACTTCAACTAAGAAGAAACATTCAAGTTCTAGCACAAGCAGAAAACGAGCATGTGAGTACAGTGAGGAGAACGACAGGACAGAGGAGAGTCTCAATTCAGAAAGAAGTTCGTGTTCTGTGCAACGCATTTTAGGTGCACGCACTCAGGCTATGCGCTGGCAGGGAAGGCGCGTGGATGCAGTTTCAAGCAGAACCACCACAGCCACAGAGTTGACAGCGTGCCAGAGCGGGTGAGCTCTTCCCGCGTTCCTCTTCGCCAGCACAGCCTGAAGCAACAGGTTCCTCTCTCTTGAGGTGTGGCAGAATTAAAACCGACACCTACCTTAACCTATGTTCAACAACCCACATCACGCCACTTTTCATAAAATAGTAACTAGCTCAAATGTTTTCCTATTGTTACCTTCACACTAGGCAGTTAAACAAGATGGAACAGAGTCAAATGATTTGTCATCAGGACATTTACTAAAAGTTCAGAGTCTCTTCTGAAAATAACGTCAATGACTCTTACCTGGAAGATTCCCTCTTGAGAGGGTGTCCGTGTCCAAATTATATGTGTCTTGAAGCCGCAAGAGGGCTTTTGCTGCACCAGTCTGATCTTCGTCATTTGGGAAAAACTGCCGCTGGATAGTCATGTTGGAGATAAAGCCTGGGGAGACAGGAATTCTGTCACCTCTATGCATGAAACGACTCCCTGCTCCGGGGAAAGCTAACATTTCAGGAAAGGCCATTAATCAGTCAGGAAGAGCTATTAGCCCTTAGCCCTGCAGAGCACCAACACACACAGTAAGTTTGTTTCTAAAGGAAAGCATTTCATACAAAACCTTTTTTTTTTTTTTTTTTTACAAAAAAAAAAAGTTACATACAACAAAAAGACCACCCCCACATGGAGAACATTACAGATAATATATTGGTAGTTTTTGCAACCATTCCACTCAATCTGCCTTCCAAAAGGCTTTTCATTTAGTAACATGGAATGTACAAATAATTTAGAAGAGGGAAAAGGACAGTCAACGTTAAGAATAGCAGTGTAAAGATTAAGGTTGGTCAATAAAAAGATGAAAACCAAAAATGCTGATGTCTAATTGCAAACAGCTTTTGACAAGGCTTTAGGCAACTAAGCGGCCACTATGAACCCAACTGCTTTCTGAGGCATTAATGTATTTTTACGTAGAAACTTGAGAAACACACAAAGTTAAAAAGGTTTCTCAAGATCCATCTTCACACAACTCTGAATTGAACTCAAGGCGCATACTGAAAAGTTAGCATTTTGATTTTGTTTGCGAAAAGAAAGCACAGGAACAATCAAAAAGGAAAGAAAACTCAGGGGCTTTTTAAAGAATCACCAGGGTGACATTTGTGGAACAGCAGACAAGCAGGTTCTAGAAAGTAAAAAAATACTCTCTGGGAACTGTTCCCCGGTCATTAGTCACACCTAATCATCTGCCCTGTTATGAAAGGTTCCTACTCTTCCAGTGAACACACGCACAGCCGCTGCTATTGCTGTTACTTGAAGGGCCCTCCTGTAGAGCTAGTGCATTATCCTGTCTTCACAGGCAGACCTGACACTATTTTTCCCCTTCCCTTTAAAAAGCCTGGCAGGCTGCTTGCACTGCTGCAGGAAACAGAACTCCAGAAAGCCAGGAGGGCAGAACCAGCAGCCACCGAAAGGAACGGCATCAACAAAGTCGGCCACGAGGACCTCAGTTTGAAGAAACCGACAGCCACTCTGGCTTTTTCCGAAAAGGAACTTTTCTATTCAACAAACTCTTTCATCCCAACATCCAGAAGGACACCAAGCTTTACAGTGTTAACTAAGGACAGTGTCAATATGATGTTTGTTAAATTCATCTAATATCCACCAGTAGAAAAGTAAGCAGCATGACCAAAACCAGACAAAGCATAGTATGCAACGCTCAGCTGCAAAAACTTCCAAAAAAACAATGAACTGGCCAAATTTGTGCTTTTTGCCATACCCCAGTAGTCCTTTTTAACTATTCAGCCCTGATAACACTATCAAGTTTATGTAAAGGTGTTCCTGCTTTAAAAAACCCAAACATATCCTTTCATTCCTGTGCATCCTTTCTTTTACTACACTATTCTTCCCCCAGTATTTTCCTTTTTCCTGACAATTTTCTTAAAAACAAAAGTGCACTTTTGGGGGTTTTTTTCCTTCTCATTCACAAGAAGGACTTAAGATGCACTGGTCCAGATTTCCGGCTGGGAGCTGCAGAGCCTTTTCAGTTGGCATTTTCAGTTCCTCACAGCAACAAGCAGGAAGCTGAATGTGCTGCATCCTTATCAGAGACTAACCCCAGGTCATTTTTTAGAGCTCCACTTTTTTATCATTTCTTACTACAGACCTGCACCTGGTATTAGTTAGTTGTTGAGATAGATTATCACAGGTCAAATATCATCATCCCAGCTTCCTTGCTGCTAACTGTCTTTTGCAGTCAACTATTTTATGTCCTGTTTCTTACTGAAGAACTTCTACTCTTGCTGAGGAAAAGAGGCAGCAAAGTGTATGCTACACTAATTAAGATCAGTTCCACAAACGCTCAGTCTCTGCAACATTCAAGTTTTGAACTATCGCACCTTAACCACTCTGGGCATACCAGCAGCAACAGCGCTTGACCGTACTCTAAGACAGTCCCACATATCTCGCACTCAGAAGAGTTTCGTTCCCTTTTTTCTGTTCAATGAAGTTGTCACATTTAAGAGATGAAATTTCCTAACATACTAGATCGCAAGAAGTGGGAGAGTACGTGAAGCAAGCCCTGATCCTCTGCAAAATTTAAAGCATCCAAGGAGATTATTCAGTTTAAACATCACAGTTTTCCTGAATTTGCGTAAAGCTCAGATTACAGCACAAGGACAGCAAAATGGCCAGTCTTCTGGGATTATTTTCTATGAGGGCATCTCAAAAGCAGACTTACAAATCTAATTCAAACCATGACGTTTGAAAGACATAGTCCAGTAAATGCAATTATAATGTGATCTTTGTTCTTACTACAGGCACACTTACCATCCGACATGTCCTTCAGAACCAGGCTCTCCAGCTCACCCCACTCTGTGTTAAGCCGTTTCATCAACTTGAATGCATTTACAGGATGTCCCAAAAACCCCTCTGGGTCCTTTGTAGCAGTATCTGTGAGCTGATCCAATTTCTCTGCCCACCTATAGTGAAAATATACATTCCTTACAGTCTCCTATAAAAGTCTGCCAATGCACTATAAAACTGATTTCAAGCTACTCAACAGTCTTTGGTAATAAAAAACCCAACACAAATTGCAAGCTTTTTCATTGTCTGTATATAAAGCTCTCCCAAAAGGAACGAGAGGGGATTTTTTTTTTAATCTTCTTCCTCAGCTGCAGCCTAAATCTTGTGCTGCTCTTGCGGTCTTTGTTGGAATGCTGCTGAACAAACTCCTTTCTACAAATACCAAATGCAGTATGCCAGCAGATCCATTATGAGTTTTCATGCAGGACTAATCAAAAACAAAGCTTTACCTATGTTTTTTATCTTTTATTTTTAAATGCTCTTTTTTCTAAAGTTTACAAAATACAGAACACTTGTCTCCAATTATTTTACATTTAGACACACACTCTTAAATCTATGATGAGCCCCTTGCCTCCTACCGCAAAACTGCCTTCCATCCTGGTAAGCCTGTATTAAGACACATGTAGTTCTCATGCTCCCAAATGAGGGGCACAAATCAACTTTCTGGTGCTACGGTTCTGACTCCACAAACCTCTCCAACTCTGCCAGGGACAGAAGTCATTCACAATTGCAATGCACCCTCAAACAAGCACACCTTTCAACAGCTACTGTTGTTCATCTATCATTTTGATTAGATTTAACAAACATCCATCCAGAGAGTCTGCTCCAGTCTCAAGTCAGCAAGCACACCAGTCGTGCTATAAGCACCAGCGCTATGCTACTACGTGACTGAAAAACAACCAAACTTCTCCTCTCTATCTGAAACAATGCAGATCTAGAACATGAAGACAGGTAACGATGCTGTGAAAATTAATGTTAAAAAAGCCACGCCTCACGGAGAATACCAAACATCAACACTAACATAAGGCAAATACAAAGTCTATATAGCCTGGAGGGAACTCTGTACACGAGCCAGCATTAAGCTTGTTCCACAATTTGGTATGCCTGAATTAAGTTTGCCTGCTTTACCTGAGACAGGTAGATGTTTATAACTGTTAAAGGTGCCACCGTTTGCATTCACTCTTCCCACAGTCTTTAGTTGTTCTCCTATGCTCTGACAGCCCCTGCCTGGGTTTTTGCCAGCAGCAACGCGAGTGAAGGGGTTCCCTGCAAAGCAGTGCTCAAAGTGCTCCCATGGACCAACTCCAGCTACTAGCAAGCCAAAGACGGAAGAAACCAATTTCAACAAATTGTGCATTCACGTTGCACATGGTAAATCCATCGTACATTTCCCACTGCATGACTATCAAACTTAATGAGTAGCTGAAAGTCACTGCAACCATGAGCCACAACCACAGAGCTAGGATTTCTTTCAAGTAGTTTCTGTTTCATAAAACCCTCACCACAAGCCACCCACAAGGTGTGAACCATCCTCTGCATTTCAGCAAATTACCAACTCTCACTGAGTTTAAGTCAACACAAGCTACCAATATCCTTCAGCCAAAGTACAGAGCCCAACAAACTCAAATGACAGTGGCATTTTTTCCAGGTTCTTCTCTGTGACAGTTAATTTAACTTTTCTGACCTGACAGCAAGCATCTCTAATGTAATAAAACCAGAGCTGCAATGCTTATATGATAACCTGTATTTACACATTTTGGGATATCCAGTTGGCATGCTCCCATCTTAATTTGTAGCTGTAAAGAACATACTTACAACATTCCAAACCTGTGAGGAAATCCAACTCTGTATTTTAAGTGATAAAAATAAATACAGTCCGACGGAAGTATCTTTCTTCCCGGATGGTAGAATGTAATACACAAAGGCTAAAATAAAATGCATGCATCTATCTAAAACTGCTTAAACATCCTCATGACAGATTTATACACATTTTTGAAAGCTGGGAAATGATCTTGTTCAGCGATACAAAATTTTTATTTCTAGCTGTGATAAAATCTGACATATTGGACTCTGGTCTTCACGGCTATAGAGCCGAGCAACACAGTAACGGCAAAGGTCAGGTCTCGTTATTTTTAAAAGCAGTAAATAAGTTTTTATTTTACTTTTAAATCTAAATATAGCATCTAGAAAGAGACTCTGCTCTTGTAGTGGGTTATTACTATTTGTTGGTTAGCCAATGTGGCCACATCAACACTTTTTAGTGCTTTTACCTCTAGTGTATCATTGCAGTCCTTGTAACACTCATTTGGAGACTTCTTAGGTTTTAGTTTCCACTAAGCAAATTGTCATTCAAAGAACTACAACCCCTTGGGAATTACGTGCAAGCAGGAGTGCTGAAGTGAAGGTATCATACAGAAAGTGGGTTGATTAGATTCCATCATTAGAAAGCTGCATAAAACAAACTAATGGCTCAGGGATAATAACTTAGGACAAAAACCCAGCAAAACCTGCTAGTTTAAGCTTTGCCTCAGAGGAAAAATTCCACAAACTTAATCAGCCTTAGGAAGCGCTTTTTACATAAGAGCGGACTCAAATTATTAACTATTAGCATTGTGAAACAAGCTACTTACTTTTTGATCTGTTCCAGCTTGCTTTCTTCTGCCTTGATGTAATCTTTCAGTGACACCACCAGATCTTTTTCTGTATTAATTAAGTCTGTCATATGACCTAGAAAACAAATGACTTTGGTTAGACAAGGAGAAAGAAAACAATCTGAGAACTGGGAAATTAGAGGCGCTCTTCCTCTCTTCTACTTTCTTCCCCTCTTCAACCCTTTCTTCCCCAAAGGCCTTCTGCATTTGCTTAAATAATCCAGGAGGAGTATTTGAATAAGGCTTCTTGCATTTTATGTTTTTTGAAGGAGAAAAATCTCGTGTTGGACCAACCTTGTTGCCATGGAAATTAATGTAGTATCACATATTTATTATTAGAACTAATTTAGGATTCATTTGAAAAAGGAAGCAGGTTGCAACAGAGCAATCTTTCACTGAAGCATACATAATCTAGAGCAAATAAAGACAAAGCTACAGAAATATAAAGCCTTCACGTTTGATATACAATACTAATTTAGCATTTCATTTTCAAGATCACTCACATGACTTCAATGGGTCCCCTAACAGACTCTGTTATTAATTGTAATTGCTTCGTTTCCTGCAAACAGGCAGCTGAACTGGTTCATCACGAGGTGATACAGTCCACAACTTCAGCTGTGTCACAGGCCATCAGAACTCAAGAGAGTACACTGACATACTGGTGTCATTATGGACCCCCAGCAGCTATTTGGCTTGCTTCTACATATGTGCAACAGTCCACACCAAAATTTTGTTTTAAATACAATACCTATAAGAATACATAATGAATGCAAAGCCTAGCCTGGGGCATCAGACTAACTAGACTGACTTAACTCAAAGCATGTTTCTCCCAGAAGAAGTCAGTAAGGTCATAAGAACCAGTAAGCGGATTTAGTTCTGTACCAATTAAATCCTTGCACATGCCATTAACATATCATTGCAAAATCAGTTTTGAGAGCCATCAAGAAATTCTTTTGGCTATGCAGCATATACACCAAAGCATGTCTCACCAATGGACGTGAAGAAGTCCGTATGGGCGTAAGAAAAAGGCAGCAGAAGTCCAAGGGCTACGGTATACCAAATCTTGCTGAATGCCATAGTTCAACAGCTGTCACCTCACCACGTACCTATGAAAGAAACATAAAGTAGGTAAAAAAATCCATATTCGCCAGAGAGTTGAATTGACCTTCAAGAGAAATAGCTTATTCTCTTGGGGCTGCCGCTAGCTCTTGAGGCAGCAGAATCTTGACAAGCATAAGCAGCTCTCACAGAGGACTGATGCCCTTCTGCAGAATTTCTTATACTTTGTCTTCTGTGGTAAGGAAAGAAAGACTAGCTTGGAGACAGGGTCTTCACAAGCTTCATCTTTTTGACACCTAAGACATGCTTCAGATAGAAATGCTTCACAAAACCCACCAAAAAACCCAAGGTCAAACACTGGAAAAAAACCCATAATACCAAGTTAATATATATTTTATCAAGTTCATCCACCCAACTATTTGATCAGTCAGAAAGATGCCAGTGGAGCAGGTCTAAGTTAAAACCCTACACGACCAGTCCACAGAGTAAGTTACTTGCATGCCTCTGCTTTTCAGCTGCCACTGCCATGAAGGAGCCTCCATACCTGATACAAAAGGCTTCTCTTGGCTGGTTCACAGTTAGCCCCTGGATCAGTCCACAGCAGGCAGTGCTTTCTCCCACAAACAGCTGCCAGGCTCTCAGCCTTTCAAGATCCTGAACCCTTTTAACAGCCTAGGATTTCCTCACTACTGCATACTTTAAAAGTAATTATGCTGTCTTGGAATTCACAAGATTTACTTTTTGCCAAACACAAAAACTTAAACTCTCACGTACTGTATCTGCTCAGAAAAATTAAAACCACCACAGGTACTAACAGAAACTGTTTTACAACTCTTCCATCAGCAAGACAACTAATGAAAAAAAAAAAAAGAAAAAAGCAACTTCATGAAGCAAGTCCAGCTACAAAGTGGTTCAGCCTATTCAGGGAAGAAAGCAATATGCTTTTGATTGAGCTGACAGTACTGATAGCAAACAACATAAACCTAGGTGTGCCATTCACACAAGGAAGGCGTAAACAAAATCAGAAAAGTGCAAAAGTCACACCCAGAGAAAAATCATTCCACCCACAAGTGGGGGTATTAATGGGAAACACTCCCTTGACTCCAGAGTGCAGGATCTCTTCTCATATTGCACCTGAAGGGTGAGGAAACAGTTCCCTCCTTTCCTTTCCACAGCTAGCACTACCGAAAAAGCAGTACTCTGGTTTAGATTCACTGACTCTGTGGACTGCCTCTTGGACAGGACAAGCACA
The DNA here is from genome assembly GCF_028858705.1 of Grus americana. Classification (NCBI taxonomy): domain Eukaryota; kingdom Metazoa; phylum Chordata; class Aves; order Gruiformes; family Gruidae; genus Grus; species Grus americana. The sequence goes on from NC_072858.1 coordinate 38,299,701, forward strand.
GTTTAGCTGGCACTAACAGGAACAACAGGAAACTCGGAGCCTAGAAAAGCAGCACAATTTCCAACTCTTATAAATCATCAGAAATCTGCATGACCACAATTGGAAGGGCTGAAACACTCTGACACATTCACTAGCAGAAAGTTGTAAAGTAAAAACATGGAGAGGGAAGCCTGGAGTCCTGCTTTTTCCCCATCGAGCCAGACGCCTCAGCCTCCCCAATGCTCTAAACCAGCCCTGCTGTCCACAGCAGCATTCCTCACCTCCTCCTCACTTGCTCATCCCCTCCACAGGCAGCTAGGCAACAAGCTAAATCAGACTATTTCAAACTAATTAAAAAAAAAAAATCCCCCAAAAGCTCATTTCAAGTTCAATTCTGATACAGTTCACTATATAGCCACGTAACATCCGTGCCAGTACAAGAGGGCAATTTGGAGACAAGAACCGGCAGCCAAAGAGAGCAAAGGAAGGCAAGATTGCTGTTTCTAGTAGCAGCACAGGTTTAATCCATTTGTGAAACTCCAGCCCTAAACACAATGAATATACAACCCTCCAGCCGGCCTGTAACACCTACCTAGTTTTCAGCATAAACCAGGGATCCTGGTAAGGTCTATACAACTGTACGTACCTCTTCTGTGACTAATGTCAGTCTCATTAAACAAGAACTCCAATTAGGCAATTGCTGTAAATTAATGGGTCACATCTGGAATCAAGTTTTCTTGCTGGCAAATTTCCTATCACTCTTTACTTAAAAGAAGCTGTTATCTACACGCACAAGGACACTGATGTGTATCTGCACTCCTATTAAAAACACTGCTGAATTCATATTTTGCTGTGCAGAAAGCCAAGTGCCTCCTGCTCATTCAGCACTCAAGCTAATACATCTGTGAATCAATTACAGAGCACAAACAGTTCTACTACATGATAAATATTTGCCAACATTATCAGTACTCAGAATTCATTGAGCTATTTGTTTACTGCACTCAGTGAAACACAAGAAAAGCTTCAGAAAGTTTACTTTTTTTACGAGTAATCAATATGAAACTTTTCTAAAACACAAACAAAACAAAAACACACCAAAAAGGTGATGAAAAAGATGCGTCCTCTCCACCTACAGCTCTTGGTGATAGCCTTCCACCTTGCACGATAGAATGCTGCCTTAAAGCCTGTTTGAGTAGCATACTTTGGAAACAGTTTTACCTCTTCTCCACCTGCCTTTACAGCCTGCTCCAGTACTGGGCTGACTTCGAACGCAGTTGCCACCCTATTCCCTCCTCACACCTCACAGGCAGACAGGAGAATGAGTGCGTGGCAACGGTCACAATTTGCAACGAGGGAAATTCTAACTAGGTACAAAGAAAAGGTTGCTCACAGCTACAGCAGTTAGGCACTAGAAGGAGGTTGCCCAGATAAATTGGATTTCCCATTCTTGAAAGAATTTCAAAATTAAACAGGACAAGCCTGCGGGCAGCCTAACCTTCAAGCTCACCCAGCTTCAAACAAGTTAGGCTAAATGATGTCCAGAGGTCACTTCCAGCTTCATTTGTCTTTCATTTCACAGTCTCCAGACTTTCTGTCATTTGCAAGGACTCAGACTCCCGTAATAGCTTTCAGCCACCCAAGATTACTTCCCTCCCAGACAGAATTCAGAGACTTGGAAAGAGAGCCCAAGGCAGCAGCCAGCCAAGCTCTCACTGCCCTAACGGCAGTTGCTAAGTAGCACGGCTTTCAAAACTACTGCAGAAGGATCAGCTACAGGTTCCCAAATCAAAGAAAATAAAGCTCAGCTAAGATAGATGCTGGAAATCTCTTAGACGCACAAGCTGCCAAATAAGTAGGCTTAATTTCTTCCTGTCAGTGACATGAACTAAAACAAGATGAAAATCCTCTCTACATTATTCCTGTCAGTCTGACTCTCCTCCTCAGCCGTGTCCCTCAGGCAAACACAAAGATGGCAGCTGAGCATCTCAGAGAGGAGGGAATCCGCTACCCCCACACAGAAGTGGGTGTCCAGCTGACAGCTTTAACACAGGAGCTTTCTGACTTTCCATAAGAAGTACACTTGCTAAGCTTTGAAACAGTGAAACATGACAGTACAGGAAAAAAAAAACCAACAATGGGAAAAATAGCAAAGAACACACAAACATGTAGATAGAAGTAAAACAAAGCAGCAATTAGACAAGTGATACTGCCAAGCATGGCACAGGAATCCCCAAACAGTAGGGATAGGCAACAAATGCCATTTTAAATGATGAAACTTAGAGGTGGGTTTTTTGAGGACTTTTAAAGAGTTCAGCTCTGCTCTACAAGTAGAAACAACCTCCAAGAGTCACAGGAGAGTAGACATGCACATAGCATCCATGCAACCAGAAGGAAAAGTTAAGACAAACTACGGAGAGTGATATAACCTCACAACAATCGAGGTCACGCTAATTTGTGACCAAAGACTGAAGCATTTAACTGAAGATGCTTACAACACAAGTCTTCTCACTGACAATTCCAAGCTCCCAGGTGCTTACCAGGATCCAGAAAACAAGACAGAAAATGGAAACTGAGGGTATACTTCAACATGGAATTATTCTGGAATAGCTCTAGCTTAATTCCAAAACAGCTTCTTTATTTAGGTAAGAAATAAGTGACCTACTCAAAATTAAGTCTGCTACAAGGCCAGAAGTCAAAACTGCAGCACCAAGATCCTCAACTTTTGATTTAAATACTGGTCCACTCTCACAATCCTTACAGTATCCCACTGTATGTAAAACTAAACAAAAAACCAAACAAAAACAGTTAAACTGCACTAAACCTCTCCTGCCTCAAGGACAGCTGAAGTTATAGTCTCATGACGTGATGTGACTGGAAATACTACTCAAAAGGGAAGAGCTTTCCCAGAGTAAGCAGTAAGTACCAAGATGATTTAGCTGTTGTCATTGCTTAACAGTCTCAGAGGACAGAAACGCTAGAATCCAGTTCCCTACATTCTCTAGCACGCTACATTTAAAGGCTGTTTTAAAATTAAGATCCAAGCAGTAAGAGAAGAAAGATTTTCTAGAATTGCTAACAAAAGAACATGGCATGGTTTAGGCTTCTTTTTAATGACAAAGTTGTAATATAAGTCATCTTTTTTATATAAAAGTAACATAATAATCCAGTAAGAGTTGAGAATAAATGTTAGAGTCAAGTAGATGATGTGTTTTAAGTATTATTAACTGCGAGCTTCAAGACCACATTTGTGAGTCTCACTATAGAACAGGCGTGTTCACACACCGATTTAGTACCCAAGGAACTCAAGCAAGTTTCTCCTTGGTTTCTTCCAGACTAAGACTGAATGGACACAGGCCTCTCGGATCCCACTTGTTTTAACTTTCTAAGCCAAGACAAAGAACACTGGCGATGGAGCAGAGCACTTATCTTATTAGACACAACAAGCAGGAGGCTATCCTTCTAGTTATCCTTCTGCTCAAGGATTAGCAGAGTATCTATAGAGATATACAGAATGTTTTCCGATACTAAGAGTGATTATAAAGAAAGCAGGACAATCCCAACAATCAACAGCTGAAAAATAGTAACAGATAAGAGCTCTTTCAAGCTGAAGTTGTAGCCCTGCAGGTGGTTCCGCAGTAGCATAAAGCCTGCTCCTCTTGAGGGGAACAGCAAGTCATTCTGAAATTATTGCAAGAACACTGCCTACAAATACATAGCACAAGTGACAGCAAAGATGCTGTTTCAGCACAGAAAGTCCTTCCTCAGTTAAACAGACACAATTTATCAAGTAAGGTTTTTTCAACAAGTATATTCTTTCAGACCGCTTTATTGAAAAAAAAAACAAAAACCAAACCAGTTTGTTTATCTATATCAACCTCAACACGGAGGCAGAGTTTTCCTCCCACAAACCTGTATTTATCCTCACACCTTCCACAGGGTTACTCATTATCTATCCTTTAATGTTTTTCAAACTGCACTGGGTATTTTCTAATCTGCCTCAAAATCATAGCTTTAATTGCTAGATTTTAAAATCACTCATTATGCAACAATGTTTAAACCTCTACAGGTCAGAGCCACTCTCTCTTCTGGCTCAATGCATAGCTCTTAATGTGTACATTAACCCTGCTGTTGAACTGAAGTTTCTGCAGCAGCTCCCATCTCCACACCACCACCTCAGCTGTGCCTGTAGATGACCCATCATGTGTAGGGCTACACAGTGAATTAGTGAAGGGAAGTAATCCACATCAGCTGCTTTCTGCTGGGAGGTGAGAAGTGATATCCCCTCCATACTTTCATTTTGTGGTTTATCAGATGTACCACCCCGTATGAACAGCACAGATCAGGAACTGCTTAGAACAGCACTGCCACTGAACAGCAGTTCATGAAATAGCGCTGCTTCCTCAGCTTCTAGATGAATTAACAGCTAGAAGAGATGTGCCTACTAACGCCACAATCACTGCTTAAATGGCAGAATTGACACTCTTAGCATAGCAAGATTTAGGCACATTCCTGCTACTTCGAGTTCCGGGGGGGCGGGGAGATTAAAAAAAAAAAAAATCAGTACCAGTTCTGTCAGCACATAATTAAGCAGCAGAACAGAGTGCTCTAGGTCAAATCAAATGCTTTGTAGTGCGGTTCAAGACATTCAAATGCATCCAACAATGATCCAAAAGTAGTAATAGCTGTAGAAGAGTAAGACAGAACATCTCTTATCCCAAAAGCAGACCTCTGTTTCCTGAACAAACTGGGAAGTCATTACCTTCGCTTTCCACCCTGTGCCCCTGTTTGCACACTTAGCCAAACAGTCTTTGGCATCATAAGAAGCTGCATTTAACATTTATCTACTTCTGGTAACCAATAGCTTCTTTCATTTATTAAAAGCTTGAGCACTGAATCCTTACGTATCCAAAAGAGGTGAATAGTTAAGTACTTGAGCACCCTCTGCAACTCCTCTTACTGAATTCAGCAGAGAAAAAATGTATGAAACTGAAGACCGGGCAATCCTTTTAACACCTTCTATCTGTAATCCTCAACTACCTTTTCTCTAAAAGCATCCAGTTTTGCAGGTAAACAGGAAGATTTAGTCTATGCATATCTAACATTTTTATTTTCTCTTCGTTCCAGAGCATCCTCAAGACTCCATGCTGGAGTTTTTCCTTTTAGTTAGGTTAAGTTCTATCAAGATACCTGCTCACAGGTACAGCTTACTGCAAAGTTAGATGCAAAATCGGTTTTACATAATTCAATTGGCTGACTCCAACCCAAAGTAGTAGAAAGGGAAATCAAGATAAGCCTTATTCCCCACGATGCAATCACTACACACAGCGCCCGTGGTTACAAACACATTGTGTGACAACCAGTGCTTATGCAAAGTAACTTTTCATCCATCCATGCATGAAATCGTTTCATTGCCCGAACGGCTCTTAAAACCCCAAAGGCAGCACAAACAAGCGGGCCACCAGCTGCACGTAGCTCCCTTTTATTCAGCCCCAAGAGCAGCAGTTCCCGGCTGAAGAGATGCCGACAAGCCGGTTCCCGGCCGGTGCCCGGGGAGGTCCCACAAAGCAGGGGTGGGACCGGCGGGCGAGAGCCCACCTGCGCCACGCACCCCCGGCGGGGAGCGGGGATGGGGGGGGCAGCTCCGAGCTGCTCAGGGCCACGTTTAAACGCCGGGCGCAGGGAACGGGCCGCACGGCCGCGGCTCCTGGGAGGAGAAGGCGGAGGCGGCACTGTTTAGTCTACCAGCCGCGGAGAAGCCGGGCGGGCCGCCACGGCCCTGCCTGCCGGTGCGGCGGCGCCCTCCCGCCCCCCTCCGGAGGCTGCCGGCTCCCGTTACGTAACGGCCGGGAGGGCCGGGGCACCGGCCCCTCGCCGGGAGAGCCGGCGGAGCGCTGCCACGTATCGCCCCCACCCCCGCCCACGTAGCGGCCGCCAAGGCGGCCGGACCCCGACGCTCCCCTGACGGCGCGCCGCGACATTCGCCTGACTGACTGACCCACCCACCCGGCGGCGGCAGCACCGGTGGGAAGCGGGGACGGGAGCGGCCGGGCCTCACCTGAGCGAAGGGGGCGGCGGCTGACGGGGCGCGGAAGGAACGACGGCGGTAACGGACGGCCGCGAGCTGCCCCGTGGCGTAACCAACCGCGCGCGGCCGGCCCCACAGAGGCTTTTATAGGCGCCCAGGCCACGCCCCCCCGTCCCGCGCGAGGCGGGGGGGAGGGGGGCGGAGCAGGCGGGCGGTGCGCTACGTGAGCTCGGTCACAACGGCGGCTGCTCCACTGCGCACGCGCCGCCGCCGCTCCTCCACGTGGGCGCTGTGGGCGCGCGGCCCTGGGGGTCCCCCCCGCCGCCCTCCCGGGGAGCGCAGCGCCTGGGCGGCACCAGCGAGGAAAGGCTCAGCGGGGCGGGGGGGGCGTTCGTTCTTTGTCAGTAGGCGGAAAGAAATGAGTTGCAAACGGGCACCTCGAGCAGGACAATAAAAACTGTGAGAAGCATTCAGCCAAAAGTGGCATTTCTGGAATAAAAGTTCCCAGAAAAGGCCTACAGTGCCGGGAGCGGGGGGGGGTCACTGCCTGCAGCCCGGCTCCCAGCCCTGCTGCCAGGGGAGCTGAGCCCTGAGCCACACACCCCCCCCCCCCCAACATCCCTCTGCTCCCCAGAGGAGATGCAGAGCCCAGAGCAGGGGCCTGCACCCTGCCGAGGTCCCGCCAGCCCCAATTCCAGTTGGCGTTTGCTTTTTGACCACAACGGCACGTTGTCGGTGTTTCACGTTGGATGCACGATTCAGTACAATCTGCCCCGATTGTCGCTTCTGGAGAGCCAGCTCTCCTCTACTCGCACAGCTAGCGCTGAGTCTCATCTCATTTACCCCTGATTGGGGCTTTAATTTCTACTGATAATTTTGATTCTAGACCAACCTTACGTCTCCCGCTGATGTCATCCCGCTGTATTTCACAGCGCACTTTCTGTTCCATCATCCAAGTCCTTGCTGGTAGCCAATACCTTCTCTAGCCCAGGTGACGATGTTTCCAGATTCCGTGTCTGAAGCAGCCTCCCCTCCTTCCAGGGCCTTCATCTAAACTTTGCTGATCACTAAGGCGTCGTGCAAGGCAGTATTCAAAAGCTGCATCACAAAACGCATCAGCTTTCACCCCTCTCTGGTGCACAAGAGCTCTCGGCTATCATAAAGACAGTAAGCTGCTTGGTCTGCTGACTGTTCTTTGTTTTCTAGGAGTTCATAAATAAACTAGTCATTTGTTCATCGTACTTCCAGCACATAAATTAGAATCGGGGATGTCCATAAGCAATTTTTCCTTTCTTTTTAGATGTGGGCTTCAAATAAAGATTCATCCCCTTACTAGCCTAGCCAGCCTTCCTCCTTTTAAGACAGACATTTTTGGCCACCCCTAGCTGGAAAGCTTTCACAACAGCAATCACAGAGCGCTGGCAAAGACGTAACAGGGGTCAAAATCCCCTTCTAGCACACGTTCTTTAGCAGGGTCACTTTCAACGGGCTTAAAACCACCTCATTCACAAGAGGTGACTGGAGGTTGCAGCGTGATCCCTAACTAAGATTTCTTCCCTGTACCTAAACTGTTTCCTCAGCTTCAACTCCCTCAGCGATGTCTTTGGAAGAGCAACCATCACAACATCGGGTGTTGTGCCCCTTTTTGGGAAAGGCTATAAGATATGACACATCCCATATGAGAAACAAACAACAACATTAAGTGAATGTAGTCATTTCTTGTCCAGATGTGGCCACAGATGCGTCCACAGAGCCGACTACATCGCCAGTACTGCGAGCGCTGCTGCGCCAGAGCAGGAAGGAGGCCAGTTTTTAGTGGAACTCTCCGTCAAAAAAAATAAGCCTTCCTTTCCTCTCGTTTTGGTCGTCTTCCAACAGAAATACAACTCCTACAACTAGCAGGAAACACTGGAACGATATACAAGCTTCTAGCTGAGGCATCTAGTTAAAGCCCTATGATCCAAAGAGTCCATAATATCTAGCCAGAGATTTAACAGCAGCTTCTAGAGATTTGGCAAAACCTCACACACTGTAGAGGCATTCGGATTCTTTCTAGCAAGATTCACTGCTTTCTCATCATCTTTTGCACTATTCAGGTATTTTTAGAAAGCAAGGCAGACAGTGGAGAACAACAACAAGCTTATTAGCATGTTTAGTAGCAGGCTGGCTTGTATTAGTCAGCATAGGGCTGAAGGCAAAGAAAATCCTGATTAAAAGGAAGCCCAGGATTTTGGCATCTACCAAGCAGTCAAATCAAGAGCTATTTCCAATAGTTGTGGCATTGTCTTGCTCCATGAATCTATTTCTGCCCCTTATTGGTGCTTTCTGCCAGTTTGGTAGAGAGTACTTATTTTCTCCTGCCTTCCTCAACTCCGGCATAATCACTGACGTTCCAGTAGCATTAAAATATTGTTTGCAAATTGCTCGATGCTAGACTTGTACATTATCACCTGCTGTCAAACGCCGATGGGGTTGCGCAGCTTCAAGCAGGCCTCAGCGGAGCAATTTGTTATGTCGGCACCTTGTTAAGCAGCACTATCTCTAAGAACAAGTGCAACAGGAACACTTCTTGAGAGAGAACTGCAGCAGAACAAGTGGCTTTCAGACTTTCTTTAGGATTTGCAGAGCCCTGTGCGTTTTCTAGCAGAAACACTGACTTCTTTGTAGCAAGCACAAGCCTAACAACATGTTTCCTTTCCTGAGCAACCCTGTAGAAGCACTCCATAGGCCCTAAGCTGAAGGACACTAAAAGAAAGGGCCACCTAAACCAAGAGCGAAGCATGAGAGACCTCCTAAGAACAAAACTGTAGCGGCTCACACCAAAGCTTCATTTAGCCCAATCTGCCTAGAGTACTGTTCCAGCCTCCAAACACTTTTAACTTAGGGATTTTCTCAGCCTGATGTGGTCTATTTAGTAACCCTCAATGGAGTTATCTGCTAAGTATTTCTCCCCCCTTGACCTGTTTTGCATGCACAACATCCTTTACCTAGCAGTTGCGCCATCCCTTAGCCAAGGCATGGAAAACCACCTCTGTTTGTTCACCGGGAACGTGGCTCCAGGTAGTTAAGATTTGATTAACCAGGTTCCTACACAGGGGAAGAGACACAAAACAGTTAGCACCTATCCTTTATGCAGGCTGAAGTATCAGAGCCTACCTAGTTCCTTGCAGGGGCCGTATTCCAGGTCTTTGATCATGCTCCTTGACCTCTTTCAACCTTTTCCAGTTCTTCAGTATCCTTTTAGAGACAATGGGCCGTGACCTGCAAGCAGCGTTGAAGACACAGGTGAGTGATTTTCATATACTGAGCTAGCTCACAGCACTGCTCAGCTTTTTTAAGTGTATTAACAACTTAGGATTACACTTTGTAAAGGGATAAAGCCTCATCTAGTTTCCCACACATCCAAACAGTGTTGTGTCAATGAAATGACACAAAATGAAGTCATCACCTGCAGTCAAGAGAAAGTATCCTGTATCATCCATTATTCTGTGCACTGTGGCAAATCAGTGCCAGAGTTTGAGGATCTTCCTTGACCAGCAGCAGCAGGGAGGGGAAAAGAGAGAATACACACACGTGCTACCCCAATAAGCTAAAATAAGCAAATCCTACTAAAATGTCATTCAGAGGTGCCTCCTCTACACCTGTGCAAGTTGTAATCAGCAGCATCAAATTAAGCAGTTTCTGTCTTTCAAGGTCCCCACCCTGAGTACGAGAAACTGTAGGAGTCCCTCATAAACATAATATACGCTGCAAGCCTAACTTTAGAGCAAGGTCAGATTTGGTTAGTTTGCATCTAAAATTTAATGATAGAGGGAAAGAGTACTCATTAACTTTCTCTTTAAAGAAGTGGTTTGTCTTTCCTTGGGCTCTTCCTAAAAAAGAAATATTTTTGTACCAAGAGGTTTCTTGTGGCTTGACCATAAGTTTTCAATGGGAGGTTGCTAGTTTTATGTATTTGCAGCAATTAACAGTTGTTTTGCAAGGGCCAGCTGTTAGCAATTCTAATGCTTGTTTCTGCTTATTGGGGGCAGCTGGAAAGACACAAACCAGAACAGCAAGAAAAAGCAAGATTACTAGTATAACCATTATTAGCCTAGAATTACATTTTCCAGCCACATCTTTGGCTTGGAAAAAATCTTTTACCAACTGCTAATACCAATATGTGTATTTTACAAACCCAGATATAAAAAAAAAAAACCAACTTAGTGACACAGGACCAAAGATTTGCCTATTTTGCAATCTTGTCCATGTAAGAGATCGCAAGTATTTGTTCCCGCTGCTTGTGGCCTCCTTGCCTGCTCCTTTTGTTTGCTCTTCTTGCATCAAGAGAGTCTCAGGGATTCACTTCCTCTGGTGGCCTGCCAAAGCTCAAATTAGTAAGCGAGAGGAAGCTGTCAGAGACGCGTTTGTATGGCCAGGCCTTCACTTCACTCACAGGATTGCATCTCGCATGGAGTACAGTATCTGCAGAGGACAAATAACAGTTTATAGATGCAATTCACACGACTCAGAGCCCAGCTCAAAAATACTTACAAAGGAGCAACCTAGTGCTGAAGTGACAACTGATATTTGTGCTCCTTAAATTAAATAATTACATGAATAAATGACAAGAAAGCCTCTGCTATTTTCAAAATTATCTCCCCTGCTTATGTGCTACAGAAATATTTAATTGGGCAATGTGCAATCACAAGGAGATGTATGGAGCCTTGGAAAAGGCACAAGGAATCTCTCATAGGCTGCATGGCTTCCCATCGGTCAGATCAGTCACAGAAGTGACTCTAATCTTGTTTTCTCTGCATATCTTTGCACAGCACCAAGGCCAGGTATATGCACTTGGGCTAATCCATGACTTTTTTCAGCTGCATATAGCAAGGAGAGGCTACAGCAGTGCACTGCCTTCAAAGGAGTCTTTACACTGCAGCATAGTGCTCTGGCTTTTAATCCTTCATGTGGATAGGGGTGCACTTACCAAACAACTGATGGCTTTGGGCTGAATAAGGTTGAGAGGGTGTCTGAAGATTTGGGGTCTAACGTATCTCCCCCAACTGCTTCCCTCTAAAACCAGCTCTTCTTGCAAGATCCATTTCTGGGGGCAGTTAGGGTCAGAAAATCTGTCTGTTTGTTTTAACAGCAGGGCGGATACTTCCCTTAGAGATTATATTTCAATCCTTTATTTTATTAAGGGAAGATGTGTTTTGTCCATTAATCCAATTAGCCTAGTGGATTAATAAGATTGGGCTTGCTCTGTTTCAGGAAGCACAGAAATAGCAGTCAAGCATAATTAAACCTAAACTTCTAAGTAACGCTGGTAACAAGAGTGCTATTTCCCTACATATTCTATTTATTATTTTTACAAGCTATGTTCTCAAATTACATGACGTGAATTCTCGATTAGAATGTCTCAATTCATAACCAAAAAGCAAAAGGCTGCCCTGAAAACATTTACTTTCATATGTTTATAAAATTCTCTTTGTGCTAAATATAGGCAGGTAGGTTCCAGCCCAGAATAATGTTTTCAGTACTTGAGAGGAATCTGTTTGTTCAGTTATAAAGGCATGAAAAATATTTGTCATTATTCTGACATCTGCCTTGGCAAAGTGCGCTTTCTCATCAGAGCTATTCACTTGCAAATTCAGCTGTGGGTTTGGGTGCATGAACACTAAACAGCTCCGTCCTTTAGATATATACAGCTCTTGGCATATTTTCCTGTTTGAGGACATATGGTCCTTAACTTTAAACAATGCTCTTATGTTACTGATACAAAAAACAGAGAAGCTTGGGAAAAAAAAAAAGGAAAAAAAGAGAAAGAAACTAAGAGGAACAAACTCCTCTGCTAAGAACAGCTCAAATTACTGCAGCAGCATTGTTCTCGTAACTTCTGCTTTGGCAAAATACAGCATGTGGGTTTCTGATAGAATGAAGCAGGTGTGGGGGGAAAAAAAAAAAAAAGAAAGAGAATTTACTCTCAGGCAGCCTCACTAGCTCCAGGAGTTAATCAAAACCCGGAGCAGACAGTCAGCCATCTAGGTTTGCCAAGGGCTTGCGAGCAGCCTGTGCAGAACTACATTTCCCAGTGCTCCCAGTGGGGGAAGAGCGACTCGGACCCAGTAAGAGAGCTGCTGGGCTGTTTGCTGTAGGAGCGGTGCTTCTAACCGAGGTCAAGGTGGGACTCCCAGCTTATCCCTGCTGCTGGAGACAGCGCAGAGCGCAGTAAGTGGGGAAGACGTGTGGGGAACAACAGACCTAGACCCACCTCCTGCGGGCGTACAGTGTAGGCGAGGCTTGCATGCATGATGGGAGTTTGGGCTGGCCTCCTGAGATCAAGTTTTTACTGTCTCTGAGTTTTCAGTGAGCCGAACCAAAATCTGGCATTGTGGTTCCTAGAAAGGAAGGGGTTAAACGCCTGCACACACGGCATTTCATCGTTCCAGGTACAAACTATTCCTCTTGTCCCCACCCCGGTCACATACTGCTGCTCATTTCAGAGCAAAGTGCAGAGCTGTTTGTAAACTCCTCGATTCAGCGCTGGAGATTTTTCACACACCAGGCTATACAAGCCGTGGGGGTGGAGAAGTGACGGACACGTAATCGTCGCACCACAAAATTGTTTCAGACACAGTCTCTGCGACAGTCGCCGTCCTCACATGTGTCTGCCCCAGCCTGCCGGCAGCGTGCCGAGTTCCCACTGCTGCGGTTGAAGCGCCGAGCAGGGAACGCCGATGCTTTCCGCAGCCGGCTCGGCTCCCGTCTCCCTGGGGATCATCTCAGTGAAGACCACCCTCAGCAGAGACAGTGGGAAAGAGGGATTTGGGGCAGAAACGTCAGAAGCCGCATAGCAAAGCCTCCACGCTGCTGGCTACAAAAACCGCCTCCACGTACAGATAGGAGCCTCTGCTCAGGCACCTCTCTGTCTCGGGAGCCATCACTGACCTTTACCGAAAGGAAGGACTCTCAGACTCTTCTCTGGCACTGCTTATGTGTCTGTAAATCGAAGCAAATGTAACTTCCTCCTTAAAGGGCTTCGAGTTCTATGGTTGAAAAGTGAAATACACAAAATAATCCTTAAGGATTAGGAATCATAGGTCAGTTTTGTTTGAGATGAACGCTACAGATAGTAGCGTTTCTGGCAATTTTCTGACATCCTGAAGCTGAGTTCAAACTGCAGCCTGTGACTGCCTGAGCTGAAAATGTGGTAGGATCCTTTGGCACAAAAAACCCCCCCATTCATAGCTGGAGATGATCCAATTCAGCTGCAACTGCTGTCTCTCATCTAACTCAGGGAATTCTCTTCCGCAGCTGATATTTTGTCTTTCACCCTCTTCTGGCATCAGTGCCTTTCCCACAGATCTACTGTGTGCTGCAATAGGATGCTCGGTTGGATCGAGGCCATTACAACCCTGTAGGAAACAAACAAGAGAGCAGCCACCTTCGCTGCTCTTTTCCCCAGGGATACAGTAGTTTAGGACAGGAACATTTAATCTGGTCTTACAGCAATTTCTGTGAGACCTCTGCACACTCGCGGATAGAAACAAACCGAGGTATCTTTAAATAGTCTTAAAAATTGCCTGAAACTGGGTTTGATGTGTGACAAGAGACTAAGACCAAAGTGATAATTTTAGAAAGCAGACTGGCAGCATTCTGCAGACTGCAAGGGGAAGATTTTTGGTAGCAGTGGGTTATTGCACCTTTTAAATCAAACTTAACTTTGTAGGGCTGCTGCATTATATTCTATGCTTCTCTTTTTAGGCAGACAGCTACACATAGGTGTTGGTTATGGCTGCGATTTATCAAGCAGTGTATAGAAGAGCTTCCTCTCTTGTCTGCAGGTTACACTCTACCTATGTTAGAAAAATGAGGTAAGTTCTCTCTCATCTGCTTCTTGTGTACAGTGAGAAGACCAGAGTTTGGCACCCTTGTGCCCACTGTCACAAGCAGCCCTACCAAAATCTAACCAGGTGGTTAATCTTTTAACAGTTCAGCAATAATATAGTAATGCTATGTGAGCTCTGTAAGTGCTAATGGTCACAATCTCTGCACTCCCTTCACCACTGATGAGAACTGGTTCTCTCAGGCTGAAGCTCTGTTAATGAATGCCTACACTTGCTGTCCTAGCTAAAGATCTCAAAATACAAGGCAGACTTGAAGTGATGCTGCTTACTTTGTTTTAAATACTACTTCAAACAGTCTGAAAGAAGAACATCCTTCTCCCAATGATTGCTTTTCCTAACTCAGGCCCTAAGACTTCAGCTTGGTCTTCACCCCTCACGTCAGCGTGACAGGTAGAACATACCCCGCGGTAATGCATGCAGCCTGATAGGAAGCATATTCAACATCTGAAGCGCCCAGTAACCTTGCCAAACAGGACTCGGAGCAGTCCGGATTGCGGGGATAAAAGGGAAGATTGAGGTTTCCTGCACACAAATGGTCATGTCTATAAAGCAGACCTCTTTTGGATTAAGACTGGGTTACTGATCTCGGATGTCCAAGAGTCGAGGCTACTTGTGTGGTAGTAAGAATTGCAATACTGTGTGCCACACGGCACCTTTGCTAGAGGCTGCAGCCCACCAAAGAGTAGACTCAGCTGTTGAAAACTCGGGAAGCATGTGGAATACATAAAATCTGTACTGTCCATTCAGCCCCCCTGCTCTGTGCAAAATAAATGCATCCAAATAAGTGTAACACAGGTAATCTCAACATGATTGTGAATTCATCTTCCTAATTCTTTTCTCACTGCAGATACTTAAATGAGCTAAAGGAAGATGATAGCCTTTGTAGACAAGCCCAGACCTCAGGAACTTTCTACCTCTTTCACAATCTCTCCCCCTTCCTGCAGAAAGTTGGGAAGAACTATTTGGTACCACAGCTCAGTGCAGCAGGTAAGCAGGTGTCCAGAAAGAAACATCTCTTGGATCACACAGCTGAAACAATACAGAGTCATTTGCAATAAGCAACCCCTTAGATGGGGGTTGAAAAATCTATCAAGTTGTGCAGGAACATCCTGCTATATGCAGCACGCCATTTGTTAACAACCAAAGACTATTCAGAGTTAAAATCTTGGCGTGCGGACACAAGCTCATGTTCTTCACACACATATGGTATCAACATATACCTGGATCTGTTTTGAGATGATCAGTTTTAAACATTTGGGACCATGCCTTTTGAAGAGAAAGGGCTGGCAGGAAAACAAGCAAGCTCTAACCAACAAAGGGAAAAGTTTTCTTTGAGAGAAAGGTATTGGCTGGTGTAGGACAGAAACAGAATGGACAGCTGCTCCCCAACCATTACAACATTTGCATCTTTAGCTTGACATGGTCAAAACTTCCAACAGCTAGGAGGAAAGCCAGACTTTTGGTCTCCATCTGGGTGGGACCACTTGTCTGGTCCCCCCCTCACATGAGCACCCTGACCCAAGATTGCATGTGCCTTGAAGATCCAGAGAAAACATGGTTGTATGAATTTGCTTTCATCACAGCTTTTTTTTTTCCCCTTTCCCCTGCTGTTTAGACATGAAAAGGATCCTGGAGAAATTCAAAGAGACCCAACAGTGGATAGAGAAGTCGGTGCTGATCGGTTGTTCAGACGAGCACGTGCCACACTTTGCCCTGGATTTAGGTTGGAATGATTCCTCTTCCATCTCTGTCAGCATCACATTTGATGCACCGAGACACACCCTAGTCCTTGCTGGGTGAACATTTATTGCCAAAGAGGACTCGGTTGAGTCTCTGTAAGAGCTGTTGTAAGCATGGCAGGTCAGAGCCACAGAACCACGCTGCTGTTCCTGTGTGTGTGTTAGTAAAGGTGGGCTGTTGACAGGTCACTTAACATTTGGGAATACTACCACTAATGTGATGTCACTTCCAGAAATTGTATACCGGAACAATGAAGGGCGTAAAGTTTGGCATAATAACCACAATTTATGAGATCAAAGATTTTTTTTGTTGTTGTTGTTGTTTTAAACAGGAGCCTTGGAGAAATCAGACATTGAGTCTGAACTCAAGGGATCGTTTACTGACTTACGAAAGGCTCTCTTTGTAGTGGATGGGAAGGATTCTCCTTTGCTGGCTTCGGTATTGTACAGGATTTTTTACTTTAAGAATTTGCAATTTCTAACATCAACTTTTCTCCTTGTCTCCCATGTTGTTTTATGATTTAATATGTATTGTGGAAGTACCTACTGTACACTTTCAGCAATCTAGGTACAAACACACTATAAATTACAGCAGTTTTCCCAATTTTGTGATCCCAAAACCAAGCTGTGATGGAAAGAGAAAGAGACAAGTGGCTTAAAAATGACCACAGTAATTAGCCATTTAGCATCAACCTGCTGTACGTCCAGTGTGAAACATACTGATTTTATCAGTAGCCACAGCAATCCCAGTTTGTCCTCAGCTTAACAACAATCAGGCACTAGTTTTCGGTAATCTAGGCAAACTGAATTTCACAAATGAACTCATAGATCTTCTCTCAGAGCTGCTCTTTTAAAACTACTCGCTTATAAGCTGTTAGTCTGCAGATGCCCTCTGTCTGGAAGCCCTGAGAAAAGACCTGTGTGTGAAAATCAGCTGTCCTGACCCATAAGTAGAAATAGCTCATGTTTCTTTTCCTGCTCCATAATGTTTGTGGTGCTTGGGCTATTCTTCAAAAAAATATTCAGGGTTGGAGACTCCTCAGAATAGTTCATCTCCCATTACTACTCCCATTATATCTCAATAAAGAATAACTCTTCCCCACCTCCCCCAAACATGCTCAAATTTAGATGCTAAAGCAAGAAGCATGAAACATCGATTGCAGAATCTACCATTTTTCAAAGCACTGCCTGTACTGAATTTACCTTTCTGAGGCTTCCAAACAGAATCAGAGTTTATCCATGCTGGGAAGAAGACAGCAAAGTATCATTCAGGGAGATTGAATCATCTCTTTGCCCCAGGTATAAGTAAGATTTGCGTTTCTCTCTGGGTGTTCGCAGGCGCAGTCCCTTCTCCGGTGGCACGATTCCCACCAGTACTGTAGCAAAACCGGGCAGCCCACTCAGAAAAACATAGCTGGCAGCAAGCGTGTCTGCCATGCCAGCGGAATAACTTACTATCCACAGGTGAGCACCTGAACAGGTAAGCAACACAGGGTCTGGGTCGCATGGAGGGGAACCTGGAAAAGGCAGCAGGAATGCTTTGCTTGTAGCTGGGTGTTTTTTCTTTAGTGTTCATCCGGTGACCCTCCCCTGGCTAGGAAAAGCAACAATTTGCACACTTACTTGTTTGGTCTGAACTTCTTGCTTTGCTTTTTGATGCATTTGCTAGATGTCTCCAGTGGTTATTACCCTGGTGTCTGATGGGAGCCGGTGCCTCCTCGCACGACAGCCCTTGTTTCCCCAGGGGATGTACACTGCTCTGTCAGGCTTCTGCGACATGGGTAAGGCGGTCTCTGATCCGGCGTGGTGGCCTCGGACATACAGGGTCTGGGGGCACAATGCGGGGACATCAACCAAATGCCTGTTCACAGAGGAGGATGGACACGTAGCGGATATCAGGGAAAAACATATTGGATCTAAATAGATAGGTGTTGCCATTCAAACAGAACTCAAAATAGCTGTGTGTATCTGAAGAGAATGGGAATTGTTGGTGTATATCAGTTGCTCTAGTCCCTGATGGTAAATAGAAGTGTAAGACTCCCCAAGTTAGAACCCCGGATACTTTTTTAGTCCATTTTGTGTCTAGTGCAGTCTGGCTCAGAAGAAAAACTACAGACCTCTTGTTACAGGAGGGAAAATGGCTTAAAAAGGGAAATGATGAAGAGAGGCAGCATTGTTCTCTCCACCGGTTGTATATACGCAGAGCCAAACATGTCTCTGATACCTCTGTTAAAGGGAGGTAAGCATTGTTGATGAATTTAATTGTGCATCCCACTGACAAGCGCTTCCAGGTCAGTACAGTCGGAGCTCCTGCGTGCATGTGAGTGGCCAGGGCTGGAACAGCTCAGAAATGAGTGTGCCTACATTTTCTTTGCCACGGTTTGCTGCCCCGAGGCCAGGCTGTCCTTACCTAACTTTTGTTGCTCCTAGGTGAAAATGTGGAGGAGACAGTCCGGCGAGAGGTGGCAGAAGAGGTGGGCCTGGAGGTGGAGTCGCTCTGGTACTCGGCTTCTCAGCACTGGCCCTTTCCCAGCAGCTGCTTAATGATAGCTTGTCACGCATTGGTGAGAGCACAGCAGGCTGAGGTGAGCAGACTCAGGTTCCCCTGAAGCACTTAACTGCCTGTCTTAATTAGCAAAATCTCTTTCAGTCCACAGACTTTAGTTTAGAGAACATCAGATCCTCACTAAATGCAGTTTTCCATCAGGTTTCCCTACAAGCGAAGAACAAACTTCAAAATAATCGTATCTTCTGTTGCAATGTGCCAGATTTTGCACAGGTTACTGTATATATACAAGCCCAGAGCACATCATCTCTATATTTTTTCCTCTGAACTTTGCAGAGGAGGTACTCTCTAGTATTAGTATCATATTTGCCATAGAACACACGGATTCTGCCATGTTAATTAGTGTGCTCAGCCACAGGTACTTTGCAGGCCAACGCCATGATGGAATAGGGCTACTGATTTGTGCTTCCCTAAGGAAACCAAGACAACAAAGCACTGGTGGATAGTTATGTCCTTTCCTGTACTGGCATCAGCACTTAATTCAGGCATGCATAAAGCACTCTAGGCATTCTAGCATAGGATCTTTGTGGGTGCAAGAACAAGCAAGGTACTGCTGCCCACATTTAAATCTCTGATTTCTTTCCAGATCAGTATGAACAGCCTGGAACTAGAGGAAGCCCGTTGGTTTGGCCTGGAGGAAATCGTGGAGGGTCTCAAGAGAGAGCCAAGATCTTCAAAGCAAGACGATGGTAGTTTTTTACCCTGGTTCCCTCCCAAACAAGCCATTGCTCACCAGCTGATTTGTGAGTGGGTTAAGCAGCAGACTTCCCAGCTGGCTTAGGCATGACTTCATTAAGTCTGCAATTCTACCGGAACTATGAAAGCTCAATACAAAAGCTTCCAAAGTTACTGAAGGCAAAGTCTGTGTTACAGTGAGGATAGCACCAGACTGATGGCAGTCTTACACTCAGGTACATAGACCTACAAAGCCATTTCTAAGCTGATCATCCTCAGACAATTCCATGTACAGCGCATCACCTTTGAGATCCCGTGACTTGCAGTAAACATACAATAAAATTCTTAGTTCAAAAGCATCAAACTTACTGTGACCAACTGCTGCTGTTGCCCAGCAAGCAACAGAACAGCGAGGCCCTGGCACCTATGTCCCATTTTTCTCCATTTTATCCATCTTGGACGAATATCAAATACACACTTTTTAAAAAAAAAAAAAAAAAAAAAAGGACAATGGCACCTTTCAGTGTTCACATTTATATGGGTCTGGAAGAACTATCAAGAAAACAGAAGAAGTGCCACTGCTTGTATGCTCTCCCCTTCTTCTGTTTCTCCTCCCATTCAAGCTTCCAGTTTCATATAAAACATCCTATTTATTTTTTGGCAAATGTTAAATGGGCTCCTACTTCATTGATATATCTGAGCGACTAAAATATCTCTAGAGGCACCATTTTCCCCACCAGTAAGACAGTGTTACTTCCATCCCAAGGAAGAGAGAACAGAGCTATCTGGTGGTAGAGAGTGGAAAAGCAAAACCTATATATAAGCATATTAGAACCCAGATAATGCAAAGGTGAGAGGAACTGCTGCAGGAAAGGACTGCACTTCTGACAGAAAAATCCTGAAAGGCACAATGCCTCTTACCCTGTGCCAAATCTGTGGCTTGCCTGGAGAGCTGGTCTCCTTTTACTGATGAAGTGGTATCATTTCTCCGGAGGGAGAGCAACCAAGAGATCGTCTGGGCAAGGAAAGCTTAGTAAAAGAGACAGATGGAAGGATGTTTGATCTGCTGCTGATTCAGGCTGATGGTCCTTTCTGCCTACTTGGTCAGAGTTCAAATGCCAAGATTGCAAAGCCATCTGTACAGATACTTGAAGGGGGAGCAGGAATGTATCGCTGACTGCCAGGACTCAGTGTAGGTGAAAGACCTTGTGAGCCATGGTAAAAATCTGGAGTCACGACACCTGAGCAATAAGTAAAAAAAGAAGGCTTTCCTCACATTGTTGAGACATGCCTTGTTTCCTCAGGTTAATTTTACTTTAGGAGGTTGGGAGGGGATTCTTTCAGGCCACAGTGGCATGTGCAAACACCTTTCCCACCCTCACTAACTCTCAGTCAATAAACCCCATGTGTCAGAGCATGTCTTTCACGTTTGTGAACTCAATCTGTCAGTTATCCTGGTAAGAATGTACTCTGGTACAGCCAAGGGCATTGCTTCCTCCCCTCCAGCCCAGACAGATGCACCACAGGAGCCCACACACCTCTGAACTTAACTGCAACACTCCTGCATCCAGTTCCCTTTGAAACATGTCTCGCTGCCTCTCTTCATAGTAGTTCCTCCTGCCTTCTCTCCCAGCACACCATCTTAATTCCCCAGCATTTCTCTCTTCCTCTCTCATCTCTGGAATCTGCCGTTTTCATTTTCAGCCTCACTCCTTTCTTCCCCTTCTCTGCAGTAGAAGACAGTGAAGAGTCAGATACCCACCAGCAGGATATTCCTGCTTCTACTCCTCCTTCCTACTTCTCCTTAATGTCTTCCCAGCTCGCCATTATGAAGTCCATTAACGTGCCCCAAGCTTGATTCCAGTGTACAACATCCAGCTCGATGCACTTAGTACTTTTTAATATCCACACATGATCTATTCTCCCAGTGGCAGAAAAAGGACTAAGAAGTATAAGCAGCAAAAAGTAGTACGTATGAGTGAAAGGAGGAACATCCGTGTGATTTCTGCAGTTATCTGAGCTTTGTGTGTTTTGGTTTTGTACTTCTGCAGCACACATTGGCAGTGTTATGTCTTTGTCAAACCAGCTCAGATTCAACCTCAGAGAAAATTCACCTGTGTTTGGGAAACACAGGGTTACTCTGCTTATTAAATTATGGTTTTTAACATCAACATGCAGGCTATCAGTGAGCTGCAACTGAAAGAGAGCAAGTACTGACTGACACCAGCCCCTTCAGAACCATCCCATCTACGTTGCTGATACAGGTCCGTCTTGGTAGGGTGTCCCTTTGGGGTGATGTGGGCGCCACCATGATTTTCAGACACAGCATAAGGCAGGCTGGTCAGAGGAGATGTAATCATTACTGCTGCTCGATGCCGGTGGGCCAGACACCGCCCAGGCCGAGGCTGCTAGATAGATATCCACAGACTTCAGGACCACTCTTCAGAGCTGCAGCCCATCTCGTGCTCTGACTGTCCCAGGCTTTTTCAGATTTCAGCAGTTACTGCCCGTTTTCTACGAGAAGAAAGTTAAGAGGAAAAGCAAAGCTAATTTCTCATTTGCTTGCTTCTGTGACTCACCTTTTAAAACACAGTTTTAAAAGCCTGCGTGTTCCTTTTAATTATCAGTAAGAAAAAAATATTTTCAATCTACTCAAATCTTTCTTTTGGTAGAGCAAGAACAATTCCAAGGCAATATTCCCATCACGTCTTTTAAAGAGCCTCAAATTTTAAACTATTTTATAAAATACTTAATGCATTCCCTTTTGACTTAAGTATGAAACAATAATGGTGGCCTCTGTTCCTGATGTTAAGAAAGCAGGAATGATTATAGGCAATACACAGCTACGAATGGGACAGGAAAACAAGATGAGAGAGATGTTGCTCTCACTTGCATTTGCCTCAGATTCAGAAATCTGGCTGAAGCCTGCGTAATACTGCAGTCAAGACAGAACACGCTCCATAAAGGTGGGTGACCTGGAAAAAGAAACAGGCAATTCCTGACAGATGCTTCTTCAACAAAACACAGCAAGGCTTTTCCATGTAAAAGGTATCAAGCAGGTAAAAGGGACGTAGCAACATATTTCTCTCAAAAACACCTCCATTAAATGAATCCTCTTTGGGGGACACTTGGCTTGTATAAATCACTGAGACTCCACTGCTTTCAGAGACGGTAAGGGCTTGAGACTTACAGCAAGACCTACGACTGAAAGTCAGCCTGTGGCATTACAACCCAATTATTTACAAGTATTACCAATCAGCAGGATACATGGGCAACTATAAAATAGTAACAGTCACCTGATTAATTTGAAATAGCTTTTCAGAGAACAACGCAGGCAGGTTCAGAGCAACATTCCACCTACCTACCAAAAGCAGCGGGGCATAAAAGTTATGTTTATCTCCAACAGGTGCCAGCAGAGGATTAAAGTAACCAAACCACATGACATAACTTGTCTGTCTCTTGACTGAGGGAGCTTAGAAAAGTCTTACCTGGAAATGGTGTGGACTGAGAATACTTGCTTCACTTACCATGTGCTCTCCCATCACCTTGGGCTGCTCTGCTGCTGCACGGAAAGGTCACATTTTCCCACCCAGAGGTGTACTCATCCATTGTGAATGGCAGAAAGTCCGATTTCAGCATTACAGGTCACATCAAGGAATTACTTCACCTTAAAACGTGCTCTGAGACACGGTGGTCACATGCTGGATCTGATGCTTAGCCTGAGAGGACACGAGCACTTAATGGAACACCCTGACAACATCACCATGTTAAAGTCATCTTTCAGGTAATCATTTTTCAGGTAACCACAAGCAGTTCAACTCTGGCAGCTGCAAGGGACAGGTTGTCAGAACAACTTGTAATTACACAAATACAATTCCCATGCTTCAATCTGAAGCACTACTGAAATGAATTCAGCAGCCCCAACCTTCAGCTCCCATTTAAAACTTGTTCACTTTTCAACTTAGCAACAGATGGCAGGCAGCTGTGTAAAGGAAAAAATATTGCCAGATGTCATTCGTGCAGCAACACATACACCTGGGAATGACCGAGCACCACTAAACTGACTTCTGTTAAAAAAAAAAAAAAAAAAAAAGAGGACAGGTTGCCAATCTGGAAATGGTGTGACTTGCATTTTCTTTAAGAGCCATCAGTGGTATTTTGTAGACAATCAGATGTGCTGAGCTCAGTGATGTCCACAATCACCATCACATGGAGAAACCGAAGTTGGCATCAACTGTCACAAACATGAGGAAGATGACAGGAGCAGAAACACAAAGCCTCCCCAGCTGCCTCACAGGGAGGGCAGTAATGGCACAGGGACAGAAAATGCTGAGACATCCTTCTCCACTGGTCCTTACGGCCAACTGTACGTAGTGTCTTTTTATATAGCATCTTCCACAAAGCTTCACATCTGAAGACAATATAGCTACAGAGAGAAAGAGCAGAAGTTAGGAGGCAAGGCAAGGAAGGGATTTTTCAGTAAGATTTTAAGTGATTGGGGGAAAAAAAAAAAAGTGATACAGCAGAAGCTGCAAAGAACGCCTTATTTCTATTAGTGGAAATATTGAAAGGGGACCCAGAAGATTTACTAGTATATTAACAGAAGCAGAAAAAGAAGAAAGATGAGGTTTGGGATAGGGACAGAAGCAAATTTACACATCACTTTTATTAATAAAAGTCTAACGAGATCTTTTAAGGAAGCTGAAAATTCATAAATGGTAAGGTGGACACAGCAGTCAGGGTGCTAAACAAATGTGTGTTGGACTAGGACAAGAGCAGCTATGCAGATTTACCTATGAAACGTTGTTGACTGATTTAACAGGAACTCGGCAAAAGCAAATAGATATTGCACAGAATCCAGTAACTGTGATCTGTCTGAACAACAAAAACCTGGGAAGTTTTTATTAGTGAAAGAAAATATGTCACAAGGGGTACGCAGTAATGACCTGAGGAAATATGATAGTTAAATATGGCTGCTGTTAGTATGCAGCACGGAGAATGCCTAGATTAAACTAGATTACATTCCAACGCTATAACTGTATGGCCTTATAACTGCAGGTAAGGTTAATAAACCTCACCGATTAAAAAAAAAAAAAAGTCTGGTCTGAACTAATTTAGATTAACATCACTGCGGTCACTGGATACCGTTATTCCTTTTCCCCATCAAATTATAAAGTCTTTACTGGAAATATCTCATTTTCTGCCTCCACCTGGCAACAGTGGTCAAATCATCTATGTATTTTTTTCTGAATAAACTGAGCTTTGCTCTTCACTTCCCATCCTTGTATGCTTGAAAAATTGTGAATATCCATCTGGCAGCTTTGACCCACTTAAGCATAGGCTCTATTCCAAACAGCAATCCACACTTTACACAGGAGTAACACACAATTCTTCTGCCTCCGTTAATTACTTCTTAGCTACAGTTTCACACTAGAAACCTGTAAGTTGTTCATGACACCGTTCTCCATGATGCTGCACTCCACAGGGCAGTTTGTGGAAGTTATGGAAGCATAGCCAGCACACGTTCCCACATCTGCCTGTTGTTTCTATCCTATTTCAGCAGGACAGTTTGTACATTCCTTTAAGAAGTCAAACACAAGATAAACTGAATCATGACCACAACAGCAATCTGTTATTTGCCCTGAAAGCACAGGTTTGCTGTTGAATTAATTATCCACTATTGGCACCTGGAATTTGTAAGAGGAGACCTTTTCCATCCTCAAGAGGTGGTAATTGGGTTCCTCAGCTGGTGGTCAAGGAACACACTTGATGCACATCAAACTAAGGTGATGTTTTAGGCTTCACAGCCCTGACTTTTCATATTCTTGAGCAAGCCACTTTTTTCAATAGCTCTGTATTCTGCTGTTTAAGCTGAGAACCTCAACTGTCCTCCATGGTGATATTTTCTTAGGGGAATAAACAAAGTTGGAAAAAGAAATAAATTTCCATCTTAGACCTGCCAGAACAGATGCTCTTGCGTTCCATTCCAAAGACATAAATGGCAAGAGAGAGGGCAGCTGTTACTGCAGCTTTTGCAGCATCCCGAGGGATCCCGAGGTGGTACAAAGGTCCTGCCCTGACTCCCGCTGCTATTAAAAACAAAATCCGATTTCTCATATGAGTTAGATAAGTAGCTGCAGCACGAGCTGTGCAAACATTCATAAAATTGCTTTTCCACCACTGCAACCAAACACATGCCCTGGAGATAACTGTTACTCCTATACTGCAGTGTTAGAAAGGAAAGGCAGGAGGCAAGCGTCGTGCAGGGAGGTGATCCTTCATGGCAACAGGGAGGCTGACAGCCACTTACACGGCAAGGATGCTGAAAAAAGTTTAGTTGCAGGAGATTGATGTAAGGACAGGGACTTCAAATAGCGAGTATTATCACCAACACCGAACTGCACTTGAACACAGCTAGCTGTAGTTAAATACCATTCCTCCTAAGCAACACCTACTCCCCAGTGACCAGAAAGGAGTTAGTACTCATGCTGGAAACATTGCTAGCCTGTGGGCTGCTGACTTCCGAGACAAACTGCACACCCTCCGCTAGCACAGAGAAAATAAAGGCCCTCTTTCTTAAGCTCCTCACTATTCCATCAAGCTTATCAGTGGAAAGAGTGGCAACAGCCAAACTGCCCAGGTGTTTAGAAGAGTTTTCCCAAGTTAAAGGTCTCTGCTGTCACCTGGGATTAGTTTTGATCTCATATATGGAAGATGAAAGATCTATTATTTGTTGTCTTGCTTGAAACACACCAGCAAACAACTGCGCCATTCACAACTGGGGCTTCAGGGGTCAAGCCACAAAGAAGAAAACTACATTTCTGGGAAGAGTCAGAAGTTCTAGGATGAACAAGGCTGTACAAAAGGCAGATGCTCAAGTGAGCAAAGTGAATAAATTGTGTTGGAATGCAGTTCTAGTTAAACTGATTTAGAATACAATGGAAACTTTGATAGCAATCCGTTGAAAGGGAACCACACTGCACTTGTCTTCCCTAATTAATTCCATCAGGCTTCCTTCACTAAAAATACTCTTTCAAAATTAAAAGCAGAAACGCCTCATATGTTACTTCAAAGCAGTGGAAGAGGCAGCATGGAAATGCTTATTCTTCGATGGCAAATTCTCCTGTGAGCAATCGCAGAGTCTTGAAGGTCTCCACTGTGAAGCTGCTAAACAAATGTAAATAGTTGGAATAAGTACAGCCCCACAGAAATAACACTCCAATTGATGGAAAAGATTATCCAAAAAGCAAGATCAGCTGAAATGCTTCCAAAAGAGCAGCTTTGTTCTGAACATTAGCTTAGAAGTTTTCTTCGCATACTGCATTAGAAGAGTCCTTTGATCTATTTTGACCTTTTGTACAGTAGAGGCCACAAGATCATTTAAACGTGATCATGTTCTTAAAACTGAATTATTTTTTAAATTATCTACGCTTGATCTAACTACTCATCAGTAGAGAATTTTATGTAGCTTCAGTGTTAATTACCTTCCCTGTTAAAGCATCAACCCCTTTTTAAGGTTCAAGTACTTCTGTTTTCTACCACTAACTGCTGGTTATCCTTGTCTGCTAGATTCAAGAACTCTTGTTACCCCAATTTTTCCAGTGTAGATTTGTCTAACTCAATCTCATTCCACCTCACCTCTCTGCAGTCCAAACACCTTGAACTTTAGCGGCATCTTTATATTTCCTAATTCTTGTTGTCCATCTCTAATCCCTGTCCAACTTGCCAGTACTCTCCCTAAACTGTTGACAAAGTAACTTATACAACATCGATGGAGGACAAATGCGGAGGTACCATAGCCATCATACCTTTCAACCACATTCATTCATGTACAGAATCTCCAATATTTATGATGTTGTACTGGAGCATTTTACCAGATATTTGTCATTTGCAAAAACAAACACAAATTTGGAAAAAAAAAAAAAACAAACCAAAACCATGAGTATAGATCAGTGGGAAGTCAGGAAGCAAGCATTCATTGTATTGTATATTCAGTGTACATCAAGGTCTTGTGAATTTCAGTACCAATGTGCCAATGTGTGACTTTCAAAGAATTTTCTGTGCATTGGTCAAATTCAGTTGGCATGGCAGTCAGACACTGAAACTCATGATCCAACAAGTGCCCAAGTCCTATGTGGAAACAACTTTTGCTACAATCTGCTTTGTCAGTTAAAATAATGCCAACACTTAATCTGAAAAAAATTAAACCAAACTAAATGGACTCCAAACCTTAAGACTAATAACAACAATAACAATTATTATTCAGTCCTTTAAAAGCAATTAGGTATGCCTTCAGAATCAATCACACTTTTGTATCATTGAATACAATTTTCTGAATATGTTTTAAAAGAAAACAACAAACAAACCCGAAAAACTCGACCAATGAGCTTCTCTTCTACCAGTTAAGACCCTTGATTAATTGTTGTGCAGAAGAAAAAATAAAGAGGAGACTTGTAGAAACCAATTCAGATCTGGCAGAAGTGCATTATTGCTGTCTGTAAATCAAGAATTTCTACATATTTTATTTCAAATTCATCTTGTTAAAACTCAGTCTTCATATGTACAATAGATTTTTCATTCCATGTGAAAGCAACATGCTGAACACCTTCTAGCTACATTTTCACTGAAAAACAAAACAAAGCTGCTCAAACTGGGCTCATCTACAGCTGCTGCTGGCACAATACCAACATTCAGCATTAATGGATTTAAAAAAATGCCCAATTATGACAATGTTTTAACTCCAAGAACTTCTGATACTGCACTGAGCAACTTATGCATACCTTCAAAGAAAAAAACCCAACCATCTCCAGTAATCAAGCTGTGTTTCTGCTTTTATTTAAATAAAATAGCCAATATTTACATATTCAATTCAATTACTCTTCAAATCCTCCTGTTTAATAAAGAACAGATTCTTACAGTAATTATCAGAAGTTCTTACAATGAAGAAATAAAATTGGAACATAGCAAAAAGCAAGTAAGTGTCTGCTGAACATTTAACCAGCATTCCCAAATCCACAAGAGAGCACTGCTCCTATAATATGGTATTCCTCCATCTCCTCCTGAAGGCAGGAGCATTTTCAGAACATGAACTACTTTCCAGATATTGAAACCACCTAGTAATGGGTAAAAGGACATTTTAGAAATACCGCAAATTGGATCATTGCTTTCCAAAACTGAAGATAGGTTTTATAACAAAAGTTTCATTCAAGTCACATCACCACTTTTCAGTTTTCTGAAAACATGTTGGCACTGGAAAAACCCAATTTCTATCCACGATAGCATCCAAACAGATGGCTTTTGCAGGTAAATTCATTTTGCATCTTTAAAGTCACACATAACTAATGCATAAAATGCTTTAAATTCAAACCTTTAGTCTCTTCTTCCAAATACTGCTCGTCTTTCTGTGCTTCATTTCTCAATCAGCCATGTCTTCTGAATTAAGACAATCTTTTATTCTCTTGCTCCCTTATTAGAGCAAATATGATCTGCATTTTCAGGTAAATACACTCCCATGCTTTGTAAAATGTTAGAAGTGGGTCCTGCCAGTCCAGACTGAGCACTATAGGATTCAAGCAGGTTAGCTACGAGGTTCATATCCACATCAACTGGTGCCAACTCAGTATCTTCAGCTCCAGAATCAGGGCCGGCATTTTGAGACATAGTTGCATTAACAGAACTTGCCTATAGTAAGTATAAAGGGAAAAGTTTTATCAAATTGTAGAAACGGGTTAAAAAAAAAAAAGAGGAAAGAAACAAGGAAATAGTCCTGCAGCCAACAAAGTTCAGTACATTCCACGCTGTCTTGACAGACAGGAATTTAGTCACCAAGTACTCATGCCAGTTAAAAATCATCACTTTCCATTACACAGAGTGAGTTCCAAGAGAAGGACAGAGAGGGTTACTGAGCCCTGGCTCAGTTTCCTTTGGGAGTAATCTACTACAGGAACTCAAGAATTCAAGCTGCAGCTGCTTGCCTTACTACTAAACCAGGGTAAAACAGTGGAATTAAACTAAGTCTTGGAAACAGTGTGCAAGTTAAACCTTAGCTAAGGTGGTTTTGTTTGTTTGTTTGAATATACCATGGTGCAACTGCAGCACATTTTGTTGCACGTGGGATATTTTTTTTAATGATTAGTTGGCACATGATCAGAAGACAGAAGTTTTTGATCATGTTATTCGGAATGACCCATTTTAGCATATTTACTCTTCCTTACTAAAGCTCTCAAAACTCTTACGCTACAAACTAGAGCTCAAGGCATACTTACCCCTTTCTTTTGGGTGGTGAAACTTTTACCAACATTGGTGTGTGCCAGTTCACGGTCCATCTCATTCATATATGACTTGAGACTGCCTATAAGCTCATTAGGCAACTCCTTCTGGTCTTGCCTTTGATTTTCAGCATCGAAGTCTTCATCATCCTCATCTGAGAAGTCAAACTCCTCCTCTTCATCCAGATCATCAGAATCCAGCTCTTCTGAGTCTGCCCCTATGTATTATTTTGTGTCAGTACAGATAGCAAACAAATCAGTGCAGTGCCCATGGGTGATCAGAAAACCCAGGGAAGCCAAATAGCTGCGAGATATTCTGATAAAAAAAAGAAGCAATCTCACCTAAAATTCTGTCTAACGCTTTTGTAAAAGAATCTACGTCAAAGGTAACATGGGATTCATCAGATGACCTGAAATATAAAAATATTTTTAAATAAATAAAGCTTTTATGCTTGCATAAGCCTGGCACAGGCATAAACCATATGGCATACTGATTTCTCTCAAGCCTAGGTTAAAGTTGGGACATTTGAACTGATGGTCTTGGAAGTGCTGAAAAGTCTGAGGCCTGCATGAATTACAAATGAGACTGCAATTGGAAGAACTCCTGGCATGAAGGAGAAAAGAAAACCAACAACTCTGTTTGTCATGGTCAAACAAAAATTGTACTGAAGGCAACCAAAATGAGCATGCCTGAATCCCTCTACAACAACAAAGTGGTGGTGTTATACCTCGGACAACGAGTTAGAAAGCCGAGAATCTCCAAGGGCTTTTGCCTAGAAAGAACACTAAAGGTTTCATTCTGGTCTCTCAAAAGGCTCAGTGGTTTGCCTTTTTTTGGTTGGTTTGTTTGTTCGTTTGGTTTTTAAATAACTGAAAAAGCCTACATTATAACTCAGACATTGACACTAACACTAATTAAAAAGGATCAAATAGTTAAGAGCATAAATTGAGTAGACCCTTATATGCTTGATACAGCTCACACAGTATTTTCTCAATGTTAAAGCTATGAAAAAAAACCTGAACAACATGCTACTAAGTCTTTGTTTTTTAAAATTAAAGGCCTGTCCACCCAACATTCACACAAACACTTTCTTAACTCCAACAATTAATCTAGTCACATTCTGCTGTTGTCTAAGTAACTGTCTTCAGTTAGCACTTTTCTTCCACTGTTGGGGACAATGCGAGGGCTCCACAGTGATTCTTTTCTCCTGCTTCTCGGTGTACAGTATGTGCTTCAGTAATGCAAAAACGGGCCCAGTATATTAAAATGACTAATCTACAGGAAATCTAAATACAGCTGTACCACAAAAATCAACAGTCTTAATTCACAGAGACAGATTCCCTCAACTTACGTTTCATTTTTATTTCCACACAGCCTCCCCAGAAGCATCTTAGCAGTCTGAATAGTTAGTCCTTCACAGTAGAAAAATTTCAGCACAAATGAACTTGAGATGTACATTTTAATAACAGTGCTAAGAACTATGGTAACGAACAACAGTAAACCTTCAACCTAAGAGGGTTATTTTTTTTTAAAAGCACAAAACCAAACTAAGTAAGAGTGCTGCAGCAGTGGCAGAGCGGTCACTAAGTTGGTTTAAAAGCAACTATAAATTCACTACTAACGTGGTTTTGTTTCAGGCCTCTGCTAAGTAGAACACTTCCAGATTTTGATTCTCTGCCTTACAGAATCAACCAAAGGGCTGCAGCAGAACAAAAACACATTCTACACCAGACACCAAATTTAAAAATACTACTACCATGGCATTTCTGCTCCTTCATGCGTTGAGACTTTGGATACAAAAGCCTTCATGCTTTCAGCAACTGCTTCCAAATCGTATTTCTGCTCTTCCTCATTTGAGGAAGGGAGGGATTCATTTCTTGCCTCCTTCAGCATCTGATCTAGATCATCTGGTGTAATCTCCAGCCAACTGTCATCTGAAAGAATACAGGACATACTTGGTATTCTGCACAAGTCTGTTAGCCCACAAGGCTCAATCCTGACGGTTGAGAGTACTGCTAGCATTTTGTAGCTTACTTTTGTACTATTAAGTTTTCATGCTGATACTAGGTTACACAGGATATGAGGCAGCGAGAAGCTAAGAGAGTTCAGATTTTGTTTTACTACTTTAAAACTGTGCTTTATATGCAGCTACAAACTAGCAGATATTGTTCTAGTTATAGGTAATCCTTCTGCCACTAAATGAAGGAAGAAAAGGCTTACACTATAAAGGGAGAGCCAATCCGACCTTCCACTATGATTATTAACACTGAATGTTGGATTTGTGAGCTACTGCATCATTCAGAAACACAGATGTGACCTGTACCGCACGCTGGCAACAACTACATTTCTGTCAGATAAGTGAAAAACACCCTATTATATAAAGGTTATGCTGGTCTTATATTGGCCATCAGAGAGGACTAGATAGTAATTAACTTTGTATTGTCAGTATTGGAGTTGGTTTATTAGTATAAAATGTATAAACACTTTCTGTCTGCTAGACAGTTGACACAAAGTACTCGATCCGGTGTAAGTGCGCATAGTGTTCCTGATCTAGTGGTATCAAATCCAAAACTGGATTGCATATCTTGCCAATTCACAGCCCCAAGCTTTGTGGCTTAGACAAACGAACTGGTTGCCTCAATCATAAGCGACGGCCCGTGAATAACCCCTCTCATAGTCCCAGGATAGGAAACAAACTAACTAGACACAGAGACTGGTACAGTGCTGTGAACATTCACCCTCCCCCCCCCGCCAAATAATCATTTGTGATAGGAAGAGTCCACCTCCCCATCCTGCTCACCATCCTCTGGAGGAAGACAAGCTGCTTCTCTCTCAAATTCCTTCAAATCGATGGTTGTTGTCTGTAGTAATGTCAAGATTTCATCACCTGGGCTCACTTCAACAGAGCTAGAAGAAAAAAAAATCAATTTACTGAAATGGATTTTTACTAGCATTACACTGCCAATGGCATTGCATACTCTACGTGCGGGTTTCACTCAAATTCCTCATTATTCCTTCTGTGCAAATACATCAAAAAGATAAGTGGATTTTGGGGAAATACCAGAATACTACACAGATAGTATTAGCCAAAACAAGACACAGTCAATTACTGAAATTCCTTGTTGATGGCTCCAAAGCCCACTTCTCATGTTTCCTTTGCTCTTTACATTTATTTTGTCTTGGCAAACACTAGGATCACCGGATCCCAAACAGCACAGACTGGAACATCAAGCAACTGATAGTCAAGATATGATGAGCTGGCAAACCCACACATATTTTTCTAATGACTTATTTTTAGGATTTGATCTTTTGGAGAAATCTACAGCCTGCTGCCTGTCTTCAGTAAAGGAGACAGATTACTCCGTGTTTATTATTCACAGGGATTGCTTTTCAATGAAACTTTTAAACACTGTCTATAGCCAACCAACCAAATGATGCTTTTCAGTCACCTCTCAACTCACTTGGAACAGCTTAGCATTTTACAAAAACAAGATAAACAGTTGCTCAAGCAATAACTTCTACTAGTAGAGAGTGTTCTAGAGGAATTAATATCCATACGTCCTAGCCATAGCACCCATGTTAAGTGTACAATGGAGAAAAGGGTTCACGTTTTTTGTAACAAGCGTTAAAAAAAGCTTGGTTAAAGTGCTTGTAGGTACTGTGTACGATTACTTATGAATTTCAAGTAGCTCTTACCTTTCTGGCTTGGTAACAGATTGCTCAAAGTAATCTTCTGCCATATGCAGCAGTTCCAAGTACTTAGCAGATCCTTCCATTTCTCCCTATTTAATACAAATTACAAATATGAATCTAAACAATTCTCCCTTCCCTTCCTTTCACAGTCAGGCTGGGTAAGGATGACTATTTATCAGAAATTGTGCTGAGAAAGTCAAAACAAGTAATACTGACTTGCAGTGTGTACTTGGAACAGAATATAGGGAATGGGCATAAGGTGCTTTCGCAGTCAGGTATGAATTAAAGAGTGACTATGCTGCAGTACCATATGGTGTACACTAAAAAGAAAGACAGTACTACGATTCCCACAACAGGGTGGATTTACCATGCCCAGGTTACAATTATACAGGAATTGTGAATAAACCTCTTGGTGTTTGGGAATTATCCACAGAAGTGGCATTGCAGTACAGTAAGAATATTCCCCTTTTCTCTACTAACCTAAGCATTTCGATAGAGTTGTCCAATTTTATAACCTTCAAGTAAGTAGTCAAAGGCATCTTTAAAAACAAAAACAACCAAAAAACAAACCCCACAAAAACCACACAAATAAAAAAATACACTTACATGGGACCAAATGGGTCCATGGGTGTTAAGTATAGATCTTTAAGAATATTTAAGTTTAGAGGCGTGCAAATGAAATGTAAACCAGTGAAAACAGTCATACACCGTGGCTTCCTTTATTCAACTGTATTTCCCCTTTCTTTAGATGAATGAACTCATCCCCAAATCCTGTTTTTTCCTTTTAAATTTCCAAAAGAAATTAACTTATTTCAAAAGGAGAACAAACTGCACATATCTCCTTTAAAGACATTCATTCACTTTTCATAGACAGAAGCATTAGATTTCTCGCCCTGCTGTAACTACTTACACTAGGTCAAGAGCTAGAACATGTTTTTCCTGGAATGTTTAAAAGACACACACACTACTTCACCTTGAAATAATTTTTTTCCTTCAGGCTGCGGAGGAATCTCTCCCACAGGGGACCACTTAACACACTTCTCTTGGAATCAGGAGATCCTTTACTGCACTTGGAGCACAAAATTTCAAAGCCATGAGCCTGCGTAAGAGATGCAACAACAAGAGGTTCTCAAGTGCACCTTTAAACGACTGCATAAAGAACTCACCATCATTGAGCTCCTGATGCTGCCATCTGAGAAGCAGGTGCCAAACGTAATTACACGTAGCAGTAAGTAAGTAAGTAAGTAGTAGTATCTTGGTTTGGAAGTTGGAACCGGTCTTTCTACAGCAATAATGGATCATTCTGACTTTGCAAAGTTTGTCTACCTGGGCAAGTCACTGCAAAGCAACCTAGAAGGGAGATCTACAGCACACAA
Source organism: Grus americana (assembly GCF_028858705.1). Taxonomy (NCBI): domain Eukaryota; kingdom Metazoa; phylum Chordata; class Aves; order Gruiformes; family Gruidae; genus Grus; species Grus americana. The sequence continues at coordinate 38,333,912 of NC_072858.1, forward strand.
GCTACTCCTCACGAAAGCATGAAGTCTTTAACTGTATTTAGAATCTATGCTGAACTGCAAACTTGCTTGACCTACACATTTTGTGGACGCAAACCGGCTGCACTGAGGCACAAGTTTCCAGAGAGGAAATTTCAGAACAGAAAACTCACGATTCTACACTTCTACTTGCAGCAAGGTCCCAGGGCACACTGTGCCCAGCCAAATCCCCTTTGCCCCCATCTCAGGTGTTGCCTACGATCAAGGTAACTGCGACCCATAGGCAGTTTAAGCTCTGGATTGCTCTCTGTGACTTGTGCCAAATTGGATGTGCAGGACAGGGTCATGCGCTCTGGTGATGAAGGCAAGGCATTTGTAATTTTGATGCACCCTTACACAGAGGTCTAAACTAACATGCAAATTTAGTCCACAGAAATGTCTCCATGCACAAACGCCATGAATGTGATAGGATGTACTGCTTCAGACAGAGGCTAAAATAGACCTCGTCTACCCTGAGATGGAAACTATTGTTCATATTGCTTAAGGGAAAAATTAACTGAGTTCGATACCAGTTCAGCTATGGTAATACAAACATGTATCCCTGGTTGGGATAGTTTCTAGGGGTCAAAGTCCAAGAGTGCTTTATCCCGTAAAGGAAAACTCCCAAGATACCGTACTTCCAGAAAAACGGTAACTGCGAATTTGCTCACATTTTTCTGTACAAGCAGAAAACTCACAAGCACAGTGTCATTTCTCAGACATCTATAAGCAAGCAAACTAAACAGACTAAGTACAAAATGCATAAAAAATAGTTACCAGTTTCATGCCCAGTTCATAGGCTTTGTACTGAGGGTGAGATGGGGGGGGCAGCGTGTATCCACTGCGTCTGTCTGGAACAAACTTCTGCTGCACCAGTTGTGCATATAAACACTTTGTGAAAGTAACCTGAAAAAGTCAGAGCAGAAGAAAATCATTCACTGCAGTGTGACTGTGTTGTGCATGGGCATCAACGTTCCACCAGTCTCATCTAAATTTTGTTTTAAAGCACTCGTATTACAGACGATACCTGAAATTGTATTCAAAATACATCTTAGATACATTTGCTTATGATATGTTGCTTTTCAGATCTTACAAAGTATATTCCAAGTTGACACTGTAAATAAACATGAACTTCATTCAGTCTAAATACATTTAAAAAATCCTCAGTATTCACGCCAACGAGGTATATTTTGAAAAACGTAAGGGCTCTTTTCAATTAACAAAACCAAAGCTGAGATTTCAAAATCAGTCTAGAAGTCTAAAATTTGACTCTCAAGTTTATTTTCAGCAGTCTAGGGGTATAACTCTGTAATGCAAACATATCAGATACAACACTGCTAGGACAATGCTCATAAAGCACCTCATAAAACAGCTTTACAGAACTGTGTAGGCACAGCTGGGAAGGTGAAAAGCCTTGCAATACACAGCTACGGGTAGTTAGGAGCAACTCCTTATGCTGCCTGGCAGTGCTGTCAAAGTCACAGAACTACATCGATTTACTTCACAAGCATTTTAGCAGAGGAACTATTAGCAGTAACCTCTGATTTCAGAAACACTTATCTCATGATTAGCCATCTGAAAGTCTAGCCACGTCAATCTGAAGGCAGAAAACCTATTAACGCAATGAACTGGAAATTCATGTTTAGCATCAAAAGAAAAAAAATAATCAGAAAACATGCTGTTTTTAAAATTAAATCCATGTATTTATATCACTTGACCACAGAACCTCCATCAGTCACAGAACCTAATTAAGTGAGAAGTTGCATGAGAAGGATCACTTACTACAGTCATCACACGCTCGTCTGGAGGGAAAGTTTGAAAAGAGCGACATGCTCGTAAATCTACTGGATCTCGTAGGTAAAAGGCCTGGACCGCTGCAGCCACCAATGAAGGGCGCTGTCTCAGCACTGCCGCAATGCCTGCTGGAAGGTAGCAGTGGGCTCGGTGAAATGAGGCCTGAATTTTCTCAGGATACCTGTATCATACAATAGCAACATAGTGTATTAAGTGTATTGCAAGTCCAAACCACTAATTTTTAATTATTATTCCCATTTTCACTTTAATATGAATCTATATTATGGGCCAAATGCCAGAAGATTATTCTAAACTACAGTTAAAACTCAGCTAATCTAATACCTGGAATGCCTGTTTATATACATATATATACACACATATATGTAAGTATACATGGCTAATAAAAATTTAATCCCCACATTGGTAAACTGAATCACTGTGAACTTGACTAACATGTCCAGCTATACAGGGTCTTTCACCACACCAAGTGTAGAAATCATGTGGCTCACGCCGACAAATCCTTGCCAAAAAAAACCCTGTACAGTGCTGAACACACCAGTGACAAGCTGACGATCTGAAAAGCACGCTGCTTCTACATTTTAGTTCAAGCTCCTCCTTCTCCCCTCGCAAAGGGCTCCTAAAGGCTCACAGAACTTTCAGATTTTTCAGAACAAGGATGTGAAGGAAGAATAACTTGTAATCGTCAGGTGTGGGTCATAGCAGTGAATCTCTTTCAGAGCCTCCAGATAACACTAGAGCCTACAGGACATTGCTCCTCCTCTTTAGAAGAATGCCATAGAAAAAGCTCTACCTGGTGGTTTCTGAAAAGGAAGCAACTTTACCAGATCTAACAGGAAAATGACTGAATACAAGAAAGTACCCCAGACAGCCCAGAATCAAAACTTAGTGTTGCAGAAGATGAAAATAAAACACCCACATACCCACTGATGCGTTTATACACTGCTGTTCTAATGGGTTCTGCAGCCAGGAACTCCTCCGAACGGGTGGATAACAGCGTTAACGCCTGCGAGATTTTTGGACTGGCAGCAGATAAGTCACATTCCTCCTGCTCGTGAGTCTCTGACAGTGGAATGATGTGCAGTTCTCCTTTGTAAAAGAACACCTGGCAGACAGTAACATTCCGATCAGACAGAATAAGAACAGTCACACATTAAGCAATGCAAAATTTCATTTAATATATGAATGTATTTGTTTAAACACAGAAAATACTGAACTATAAATAGAGAAATAATACAGGAAAAAGCTGAGGGGGGTGGGGTGGTTTTTTGTTTTTTTTTTTTTTTTTTTAAATGGGAGATAAGGTAAATACAGAAGCCAGAGATCATGATCTGACCAGTAAATAAAAACCCCAATTTTAACCACAACAAGTTTGGTCAAATGTATCTTGCTTCCTTAATAACAGTAATACCTAAAGTTTCTCTTCAATTAGAGATTTACTTCAGGAAAACCAGACAGCATAACGTAACTGCTGAAGAATAGGACAGGGACTAAAAAGCATTATTTCAAGTGCTGTACGTGACCTCTCTTGGTTCCTGATCCTAAGAACTGAATGTAACATTATCAACTCCTTCACTCTGTCCATTCCCTCAAACGGAAGGAAAATACGGTGCTGATAGTCCAGATACAGCTTTGCAATTATTTTTTGTGTTGTGTTCTGCCTCTTTTCAAGAGTCTTATGGTAGGAAAACAAAAAAAAAAAGTAAACAAATCTTTGCTAATAAAAAAGTTCTTTCTATTTAAATCCATTGTCAAGAAACTCAGAAACTTACTGATTTTACAGTTCAATCAATAGCACAATAGCTTCACTGCCTTCACATTTACCACAACGAGTAGCAAGTTTTAAAAAGTTTAGTCAGCTTTGTATTATGGAACAACTCCTAAAGAATGATTTATGTGCAAGAGCCAGACCTAGCTGAACAACACAGACTCGCAGCCTAGCAGGCAGGTCTGTAGTCTCCGTATGAATGTTATGCCATTAGTGTAAGAACATATCAGTATAAGAACTTTTTCTTTCTTCCTGCCATCAACAAACCAATTCTAGAAGAACCATGTGATATCTGTAACAGTTTCCAGATACCTCCACAGCAGTTTCACAGGATGCACTCACTCTACATGGCATTCTGCAAGAGTACGCAGAGCAGAATCAAGTATCATAAGTTTCCAGTGGTTAAGTCTCTCATTCAACATCCACAGCAAGCATAAAGCAGCTCATTAAAACCAGAATGAAAACAGACTGTGCTGAAAAAAACATGCTGTCAATTAAGTCGAGTCTTGAGCCCTGTCCAGAAGTTCCTTCACTAGTAAGGGACAGACAGCACTCTGGATTTTCAGTGCACTCAGACCACTTGGCTAGACAGAGGTGCAAGAGAAAACTCAAATTGTCAGTAAAAGGCCACTGTGAGGCACTTGCCAATTGATACAGAGGTTTTACTCACCCTGTTGTCACTATTCTCAGGATTCAGCCACTTTGGGAGAAAATCAGCTGCTTCAATCAAGAGAAACTCCCCATCGTTGTCATCGATCCTGCCCAACGAGAAATTAGTTTCTTACCAGGGAAAGTCTCTCACAGCACAATAACGCACGTTTCTAAATCCAATTACTAAGGGCAGGTTCCATGTCTGCATTATTTTAAATATTAAGACGCGACCTTCCGTCAGCCCCTGCCAGGAAAGGCGCTGCCCCTTCGCTCTCCCGCCCCGGCCGCCGGGCACCTCAGCGGGGCCCGCGGCGTCGCTTGGGGCCGTTACCTGGCCGCCAGCCCCGGGAACTCCCTGGTGATCTCCCGGATGAGGTAGACGATGAACCACTCGTCCTCCACGTTATCCCCGAACAGCGTGGTGCCGCCGACGTGCGCCGGGGTCTCGCCTGGCCAGGGGCAGAGAGAGGAGAGGCGACTCAGCGTCCCAGCCTGGCTCCCCCTCACCCGCCCCCGCTTCCCGCCCGCCGGCCTCCCCCCTCACAGCCCGAGGCTCACCCCGCGGCGGCACGTAGCGCAGGCGGAAGGGCTGCCTCTGCCAGATGTAGGCGGCCAGGAGCGGCGCGAAGCGCACCACGATCACCTCGGCGCAACGGCGCAGCAGCGTCTCATCTCCCGCCCCCGTCGCCGCGAAGAGGCGGTAGCACACGGCGTCCTCCGCCAGCGCGGCCCGCCCGATCCCCTCCATGGCGGCGGGCCGGGCCGGGCCGAGCCGAGCCGAGCCGGGCGGTAACGCTCCGCCTTCCCGGGGGTGGGGTGTCGTCATGGCGGCGGCGGGACGGCGGCGGGCGGCGGCGGCGCGGCGGAGCTGAGGATGATCTCGCGATACGCGCGGAAGCCGGTGCCCCCCGGCGCTCTGGAGATGTGAGTCGCCGCCGCCGTTTACCCCCCCGGCCCCGGCCCCGCTGTCCCGGTCCCCGCCGCCGCGGCAGGGCCCGGCTCCCACCTGATCCCCGCGCTCGGGCCTGCCTGCCCGCCCGCACCCCGGGCCTAGACAGAGGGGTCGCGGTGCCGCCTGTCCCCGGGCGCAGATTGCCCGTAACGCCGGGGTTAGGCCGGGTTTAACGTGGAGTCGTACGGGTGCGGTGCCGTAACCGCCGTGCGATGGCCTGTGCCAGGGCTGCGGCCCGCCGTGCCGCCTCAGGGGGCGGCCGGGGTAAGGGCAGCCACGGTGGCGGGTTTACACCCGTCGTGGCCAACGGGCGGCCTCGTCGCTTGAAAAATACATGTGTGAGAGAGCGTGATTCAACCCCTGTTCTTGTCCTTTTTTTTTTTTTTTTTTGACCCAAGAGGTAACTGACATGTAGATGCTTTTTTGGGGGGTGAGAGGTTTAGACAAATACATCAGTTTTGATACATTGATATTTCTCTGTCTCCATCCACTGTGGCTTCTCTTGTCCCTCTTTCCTAGACATCTAAACTTTGACAAAACAAAGAACTAGCAAATGCTATTTCTCCTCACTTGCCTGTGCACAGTTTGGTGGCTGCTTCTTGTTCTATTTGATTGTAAGTCTCCTACAGGGATAATGACATCAGTCTGCAGCTTTTAGAGGGCTGTTGATCAATTCACAACAACATTTTAAGTTTAAAGGAAGACACTGATTTCTAAGCAAAGACCTTTAACTCCGTTACTTTTAGATGTTACTTTTGATGTCTTAATTCTAAAGCTTTAGTAACAAGAATTAACCTTCTAATAATAATAAATGAGCTCTGGTATGCAAATCAGTGCACTCCTTGAAAAGCAGAAAAAAACCCTGTAAAGCTTGGGAACTCTGTAGATGCATATTCTTGTAAGTAATGTCAAGTTCCGCTTCTTGTTTTAGACAAGGACTTCCAAAACATGCCTTGCGGCATCATCCACTGCCAGAACCGCGAGCTGAGGTGCGCCCAGCCACACTCACGGCTGAAAACTACGGCGAGATCTCAAGGTACTTGTCCTAGCATAACATGAATCTTTGCCTGGAGACAACGGCAAAACCGGGCACCTTTGTCTCGAGTTACCGTTAGAGAAGTAACACAGCTGGTAGGCTTAGGCTTTACCTCAGATCCATTTAATTTCAGAACGCGTCCTTCCTATTTTGGAAATAATAAAAAGGTCCGTGGCTGTGTTCTGTTCCCAGCTCGCAAATAGCCTGGGTGATCTAATTTCATGGCTGAAATAAGAGGAGAAAAGATAAAAATAATTCCTGAGTGGTGTAGAACCAAGACTAGAAATATTCTGCAGCTTAACTAAGACAATTTTTGGAAAAATCTATGTTTTGCTTGACCTCTAGACTTCCTATGTCATTGAGATTATTAGGAGTTAACAGTTGTTATAATTACTTGTGTACCACGGCTTCTGCTTAAATGCCTCTGAAGTAAATATTTACCCTATGAAAACTCTATCACTGCTAAGACCTATTCTGTAATATCTATGCTTTCTTTGTACAGAAAGAAAAGTTTACTTACCCACTTTATTTGTCATTGTGTATTGTTGGGGGTTTTTTCCTCCTTTTTTTTTTTTCCTCAACATGTGCATTTCAGGGAGTCTGAAATCTGGAAGGAATCAGATTACCCTTCTGTTACTCCAGCTGATGATGGGAATTCACGATCCGCTAGTCAGAGTTACGTCGATGCCACCACCGAAGACAGCTCAGTCTTCTCTTGGGGCTATGATGTGAGTAGAACGTAATCATCCCAGCCAAATGTAGCACAGTGAGTAGAAAGACATTTGAAATACCACTGCAAATACATTTCAGGATAAAAGTGAGGATTTGTTCTGTCAATAAATCATGATAGTGGTTATAGAAAGAACATCTTTTTTACCTCTTCCCCATCTTTCCTTTCTCTCAAATCAAAACATATAAGGCTTATATTATTCAGTTAATATTCTGCATTTCCTTCCATCTAAAACTTTGGAAATGCAAATCATGTGAAGCATAAGTGTATCTGTAGAACATAATAAATGCTGTTATTGTGGAATCCCAAACATGAGTGGATGACTTTCAGACACTTGGGGTGAGTTTACCAAACTTCTGCATACTTGTATGTTTCTCAAAATATAGTAAGCCCCTAAAACGTTATTTTCATTTGGAAATGTTTGTTTTATTCCCCATCTACCAAAACAAAGTGTGCTATTGCTTTCTGTGAGGTGAGATGGAACTTTTTAGATTTAGATTACCCAAGAACCGACCCCATTTTCTAGCTACCCGAGAACATGTAACGAAGGTCCTGAACATCCTTCACTTTGACAGTGTTTCACACTAGTCTGCATTCCATTTTGTTTTGCTGTCGTCTCAGGACATTGCAGGCAACAAAATTCCATTTTGTTAAAATATGGCTGAATTTTATCCTTCCTGTTCTGATTTCTTTTATGTAAATTACTGTGTCTTAAACTTAATATCATAATACAGATATTTCAAAATGTTTTAATAGTTTTTCTGTTGGGTTAATGTAAGCTTTCTATGTAGCTACCATCAATCCTAACAGCAATCTGCATCATCTCTGGGGGGGCAATTATTTAAAGTTAATGTCTTTCTATGCAAAAGAAGTAGAACTGTTTAAATCAGTCCCACTAAGCTTTAAACAAATAGTTGTCCTTTTCAATTACAAAAAAAAAAAATCAATTAAAAAACTCCTCTGAATGCTATTTGCTAGGTCTTTATCGGCTAACTTTTCTTTCTAGGAATTTGATAAAGCTGCCACACAACAAGTTCAGCAAATGTTCAGGCAAATTGATGAGCTCCTCTATGAGCAGAGAGAAAATGTGCATGTTGAGGGACTGCGGGAAGAATGCCACCAGTGGACATCCAACTTTCCTCATCTCAGGTATTTTCTTAGTAGACTAATGCTAGTACTGTCACAAGAGTTACAAAAGGGTAGGGATGGAACCAGTTGCTTTTAAAACAATGTTAGTAGCAGGGTGGATTTATGCAATTATATAGTAGATAGAGGTAAAAAGATCACTCTAGTAGTCTGCCTGCCATTGTCATTAATATGCTGCTGTCTCACATTTGGTTCCTTGCCAGAGGATTATTGCTATTTGCAACTGACTTGGCAAAATCCTCTTAGAAAAGATGTATGGTAGAGCTGAAAGCCAGGCACTTAAAATCATTTCAAAATCCTCCTACCCTAGCTCAGCAGTCCTTATGGCTATCTAGAAACTTAAATTTTAAATCTTCATTACGTGTACTTGAATAGTTTTGTCCACATTCAAAAGTCTTACAATTTGCAGAGCATAAAAAACAAACAAAATTTTCTTATTTACTTGACTCGAAGCAATCTGTACTAGGGAAAACAACTGAAACCACATTTAACTATCACCAAGAAAACCACGTAGCTTCCCCATAGAAATTTTTAGGATTTGCTGCTGTGTGTTCTTGTACACTTCAGTAATCTCACTTTCGACGTTTTCTGACTCATTTATCCTTTGCTTGTGCCATGGCAGGGTTGTGGGGAAGCAGATAGTGATCCCCACAGATGAAGGGTATGGATGGTATTCAAGTTCACCTTCTGGCAGTTTAGCTTCCTCAGATGTAAGTTCACCACGAGAAAAAGATTCTCATGAGTAAGTACCAGCGGTTAATCCAGACTGTACCAAGGTGGGAAGGTAATTTTGTTCTCACTGGATTGCAGTAATAGGCTTCCTGAAATGTGAAGCCTAAGTCCTTTCTGTTAGGCTGAGTTGTGAACACAGCACACTTTTGTTTTCTTTCTAACAGTAGTACATTCAGAATAGCAAGACTATGTAGCTGTGCTTGTTGCTAACTACAGTAAACTGGTCGGTAAATAGAAATACCTTTACTGCTGCTGACTTCTTAAGAATATGTATGCATTGTAGCTAGTTTTATTGTTAATCATCTATTAAATTTGTATAGAACTTCAAAAATGCAAAGCACTACTTTAGTACTACTTTTATTATTTAAGGTTTTAATTTTTTTTTTTTTAATTAGCTTTGGATTTTTTTTTCTGAAGTTTCAAGTTTCTTAGCAAGAACTAAAAATATCCAAACTAAAAGAGTTTTTACTGTAACGCATAGTTTGTTGGCCTCCCCTACTGCTTGGCCTTAAGTGCCCTGTTGTGTCTCAGCTCACCAAATGCTGCTCTTGGAAGTGAAATAACAACTTACTTTCATTTCTGCTTTCTGAAAACTGTCACCTGTTCAGATTTAGTGTTTTTGGCAAGAAGGTACCTCTTTCTGTTACTCCCGTTCACAAAAAGGCCGACCGTTCCAAGTCTCCGACCTTGTGTTCTCCAGAGAGCGAAGAAGATGAAGATGGAGTAATTGTCTCTGAAGGCATAATGGAGGAATATTTAGCATTTGACTGCAGAGATGTGTAGGTATTGAATGTTAAGATAGCAACTAGTACCAGTGTCCTGGAATTCCTGCTGTTAAGATATATATCTATATATATATTTGGTTTGATTTTAGTTGATAAAGAATTTGATGAATTTTTTTTTTTTTTATATGTTTCCTCTAGAGAACTTTCAAAAGCTGGAGGTTGCTAGGGCACTGGGAATTCTCCCAAGTCATTTCCTACAACAATTTATTTTGCTAAAGTATTTTTCTGATTTTTTTTTTTTTAAATTTTTCTTACTAGTCATTTTTGTGCCTGGTTTAAATAGTTCATTCCATCATAACTAGGAGCCTGCTATGTATTGACATATGTAATAAAACTTGTTTAAATGTCATTTATTTTTTATACTAAGTCAAAGTCATTGTTTGTTCTGCACTAGCAGTATGCTGCTTTAGCTTTGTACTAGCATTTTGGGTGGAATTGTACCTTTCCAGATTTTCAGTGGTAATTTAAGAATTAGAGTGGATTTGATGCTTGCCAAGAAATAATTACCACTATTTTTATCTTAAGAAGAAGGGATTAAGGGTGGCGTAAAGAGGATTCTTTCTGCCTCTTTATTCAACTCAACAATATGAACATACGGCCTGGGTAAGAACTCTAGATGGTACTGCCAACGTGCTGACTACTTAATTGGTTTTAATAAATAAAGCCACTTAGCTGCTATGACCATGAGATTCTAATTGGTAGGTGGCTTCCTTTGACCAGGCCAGAGAGACATTGCTGCAGCAAAGTATATTGTCATCTCTGTAAAATAACGGTAGAAGTATTATAGCTTTTTCTAGTGGTAGCTCCTATTTTTTTTCAAGGTTTGTAGCTTTTTGATGTTAAGTACTAATTCAGGGAGTAGATATGAAAGCCATAATAAATGTGCTTGCATCAGTATTATTTCCTCCCTTATAAAATTTCTTTTGGCAGATGAACATAAACTTTTTTGAGCAGCTGTCTTCCAGGTTTCACACTTCACAATGCCTCTTGCATTGAGGAAGAGTCTGGAGCAAAGGCCACTTGCTACTGTGAATTACATTTTTTTTCTCCCCTTTCATTGATCACATCTAATTATCTAAAACTAAATTAAGCCTGTGCCCTGAATGCCCCCCGGCTGTTAGAGCAGCAGGCTGAGAGTGGCATTAAACAGTCACGAGTAGTAATGTTCCTCTCTCTCTCGTCTTCAGAATTCTGTAGGGCCTAACATTGTGATGCACAAATATTGCTATAACTATTAATATTTATTTTTAAATGGAACTTTGATCTCCTTGGTGAATTATTTATTATTAATAAAGTATCATTTATAGTCATTCCGTACAGGGAAACCAAGGTGTGCAGTAATAAGGTGGCTGCATCAGTCATTTCTCATTTAGGTCAGTGGTAGGCTCTAGAAGAAAAAAAAGTTCAAGTGCCCAATGTACAGAAGCTTGCTTCTTTCAGTGTTAGACTGTTACTTGGTATTGCTGTTTTTATTAAACTATCAGCTCTGAGAAAAATAATACTGTGTGATAAATACAAAACTTCTGAAGTACAGTCTTCAAGCTATTCAGCCAGCTGCCTTGACCTATTTCAGTTTAAGAGAAAATAGAACAGAAATGCAGCCTTAGCTGATGTTTTAATCCTATTAAATAACTAACTGCAACAAAAATATAGGAGACAAAGCAAATGTGTTTATGGTACAGATAATGCTTACATTTTTACAGGGAGGAGGAGTTGCATGAGAGGAAAATGGGACTGTCCTCTGGTAGACGGAAATTGGGGTTTCCGCCTATCTCTCCGTATTCCTGCATGAAGGATTCTGTGCTCACATTTGTGTTTGATGATGTGTGGAGTGAAGTCCTAGGCTGCATGGAAGAATTGATCTGCAGGCACTGGGAAGGGTCAGCCTCTGGTAAGGACTGCAGTTAAACTGAAGATTCAAAAGGGGATTTCGGTTACTTAATTTTGCAAGGATGCAATGAGAGGGGGATGTGTTTGGGAATAATGTCTTCGGGGGGGGGGAGGAAATGTCATTTTGCTAACAGTGTGAGACATGCCTTCAAAAGATTTAATAGACCTTAGCATCTAAAAAGATTCTCTTTAAAAAAATTGGATTCATAGCACTGTCCACAACTAGCAATGCCATTAGTCTCTCATTACAGCAATTCTCTCTTGCTTTACATAGATGATGAGAAAAATATCATAACAGTAGAAACGATCAGAGCAGATGCTGGAAGCCCTTTGCAGTTTGATCCTCTGCCAGTGTTGTTACCTCCTGTGCCACAAACTAAAATGCCCTCAGTGACATCAAATCTGGTAAGTATTTTTAGCCAGCTGGTTTATGTAGGGACAAATCAATACAGCGCTACCTAAGCAAACAGATTTGAGTATGTCAGGGGGCTGTTTAGATACAGAACCAGTTTGGATTTTGTAAGAACACTGACTGTCCTTTCTAACGCTTAAGTTCTGTTATTCCTCAGCTGCAAGTTTTAATTCCTACTTTTCTCTTTAAAACTTAATATTTTACTGGACAACCATGTGGTGACTGTTCATTGATGATGTAGTTCTTTGTACATTTCAATAATGTTTGACCTAAACTCTGAGATCAAGGATTGCATGTGCGAGATCCTATTCTCACTAGCTTATCTATAGCTAACTCATTAGGCAATAGAGGGCAAATCTTAGTGCAGTAGTAAAACAGGTTTGGGGTTTTTTTCTCAGACACTGAATTTGACTGTATAATCTGCTTTAGGTGATCTGCCCCTAGGGTGATGAGCACCAAAGTGTTACCTGTTTATTCCATTTTAATTCAACTCTTTCCTTCTTATTTCTTTCTCCTTTATTTCTACCCCTGCCTCTTCCTCATGTTCCTCTTACTGTGCGTGTAGTGCCCAAAAACCAGATGTGGCCGCAAAAGCAAAAAAAGGAGAAAAACACCTCAAGTATGTATGCTGGAGAGATTAAAGCTCTGGTATTTTTTATTTGCTGTCATTATGGTGGGTGGAATTTGATGTTTTTCCAGATCAGTCTGTATTCCAGGAAAGGAGGTTGCAGTTCTGTTCTTGACATAAAGTGTCAACACACACTGAAAATTAGTTTTGTAAAGCTTCTGATTAAAGTAATTGTTGGAAGACCCTGTCATGCAAATGAGAAGCTCAGTTGGAAAATATTAAGTATGACATAACATGGTAGGATATGTTTTCTAAGCACTACTATTTGCACAAAAAATAGAATGCTAAGATGCCTGTCTTCAATGGGGAAATAATATAACTGAGCATATATCTGGATGTCACAGAAGAAATTAATTTCTTTCTGCCAAAATTATTTACAAGGACAAAATCTGTAAATATGCATGTATGTCTCTGCCAAACACTTATTTAGTTTTTAAACTTTCAGGTAAATGTCTCTCAAGGGTCAAGTAGTGGCTCTCAACGTAATCTAAATGGCTTGATGGTGATACATGGGATCCACTTACAGCAAAGGAATGTGCCTGTAATGGAGAAAACACTGTAAGAACTATAGATCGTCTGTTGTAAAGTAGGGTACTCTCATGGCGAGAGGGAATCAACCCAAACCATTGTGAGATAACTTTCTACACTGGAGAAAGCAATTCTCAGTTATTTTCCTGTTTGTTTGATTATTTATTTGTCCTCTGTGAAACAGTATACTTCTCATGCAGGTTCTCTGTTTGATTGCTGCTGCTTTACCATTTAGTGAACAGCTGTGGCATTACTGTTAGCACTAACTGCCATCCTGAAAAAGAGATGAAGCTCAGAATGGGATAGAGAAACTGGTTTGCTTAGTTCCTAGAAGTGTTAGATCTGGGCTATGGATGTGAAAACTGATGTTTACAGTATGGGATTATCTGTTCTGTGATTAATGTTTACTTTTATACTGGTATCTTGTATCAGAAAGTTCATAGTTCAGTAAAAAAAAAAAAAAAAAAAGGCTTTTTTCTTTTCCATTCCCTGTTCTTTTCTAATTTGGCTGTAAATTACTTTATATAGTTACATAAAAAAAATGAAAACGCAATCACCTCTATCCACATATAATATTATTAACATCACATGTAGATGAATACTTGGGTAACAGGGTAGTTATCAGTCAGGTTAACCATATCTCTCTTGGTTTTGTAATTCTTTTGTTAGCGACCTGGATGACAAACGGCCAGGCTCCAGTTCCATCCTCTCTACCAGAGCGCGGCCAAATCATCCTCTAGAGCTCAGCACATCATCCCTGTCACGTTCCACAAGAAGGCGAAACCCACCACCACGTACCCTGCATCCCATCAACACAAGTGACTCTCATATTGGCACCCCAGGGTCTGTGGACGATGTCTTCAAGGGAACTCGACTGTATGTTTCAAAACCAGTTACTCGCTGCAAGTTACCGTATTTAGAGAACCCAGCTTAGACAAAGAGTATTCAGTTGAATAGAAAGAGCATGAATTATTTGATTAAAGAAATTAATTACCCATTAAAGCACAATCTTCTCTGAGGAAGCAGACTTGCTAAAGTTGATGTTTACTATGCTACAAGGCACATATTTAGGCAGTTCTGAACACAAACTATAGCTCTCAACCTGTCCAGTAAAAGCAATGCAACTACCACCATCTTTCTTGACATCAGCTTTCTTTTTCTATAGCCTGTTTTCAAGATGAAGTTAGAAGTCCACAGGTTTTTTGGTGATCAACTGTCTGTTGGTATCCTAACCCAGACTGGGCTATAAAGAAGGTGCTCATCTTAGGTTATGACTGACCACAGGACTCTTAATGAACTCAGTGAACCCACAACCACATCTAGAATATCTTATTTTTGTTTGGCATAATGATCTGACTGTAGTCATTTACAGGGTACTAGGAAACCTACCACAGGTAGTAGGAAGCAATGCAGGGTTTAATATACTTTTATATTCCACATGGGTTGTAAATTGACAGTTTCTTTTTAGGTTTGCAGTTCACCTATAAACTCATCCAGCCTGTTATTTTTTGTCATGTACTGTTTAGAGACTTAGTCCTTGTCTTTTCATAACTGATGTTTCTACTTCCAATATTTTATACGTCTGTTCCCTTTCCTCAGGCTTCAGTCAATTTAACAATTGTTAACGTCTCTCCTTTATTACCATATACGTTTAAATGTATGTAGAGAGTACTACGAAAGTCTTTTTTAAAACGCTGATTATAGTTTGAAGCTTTTCTAATGTATTCTTACAGAACATCCTTCAGTCAGCTCCAGAACACATATTAAGGCCTCTTGATCATTCCTAGCACTCTTCAAACATACAATATATAGACACCGTTCATGTGAAAAGGCTGCATCTAGAACATAGATTATTCTTTTCTGTTCCTCCTGTGACTAATGTTTAATTCATTTTTTATTTTGTGCAGTTAGATTTGTTTAGCTCCCTATAGAAGGCTTCTGAAAGCCTCTTGCACCTGTTCCTTCAAATACTCAAACAAAATATGGAGAAGGTAGGAGCCTTGTTTTACCCCCAGACATTTTATTTGACGCTTGTAATAAGTGAAAGAGCTACAATATGCATTTGCATTATGTAGGTTATTTACTTGCTTGGCTTAAAATAGATGCTGTTTTCTAGGCTCATTGTTTATCTTCAATTGCTAGGCTTAAGTTAGCAGTAAGCAGTACTTCATCCTAAAGGATATGAACAAAGAGCAGAAAATAATGCCATGTCTGGGAACAGGCAGACAAGATTATACCATTGTATGGTAACTGCCCATGAAGAGACCTTTATATCCACACACCTTTTTTCTGCAGAATCCAGCCGCTCAGCACACTCCTTCAAAACACACTGGAAGAGGTGCATTTTAACCACAACTAGCTTTTATATACCCCCATTACCAGGATTTCTGCTGGGGTACTCAGACTCAGTTTGCTTATATGCTTAATATTAAACATTCTGAAAATTATTTGTAAATAGGTGAAAAAGATTTCTGCCAAACTTCACCCGCTGCAGAACTCTTCTTTTAAATAGTCTCTAAGAGTCAGCCCTAACACCAGCATCCTGTAGGAAAATTCTGCAACCGTTGCTCTTAAGTTTTAACATTGTCTACATAATGCCAAATAGACAATATTGTATATATTACACAATGCCAAACATATAAACTATATGGTTTTTTTTTTTTTTTTTTTCCCCTGTTCTTAATGGTGCCTTTCAGCCTGACTGCACGGGAGCAGCTGACCTCACCCTCCTCGCTGCCACTAAGCCGAAATAATCTCCTACCACCTATTTCTACCACCAGTGTGGCAGAGCACATGAACACTGCAAGATCCCAGAGGCAAACGGTAACAGGCACAACAATTTTATTATTGGATAGTCTAAAATTGTAATCACTGCTGATCAAATTACCTAACCCAAGAGTTCTAACTTGTTTGTTATCTTGTAAGTGACAGCAACTGAAAGAGGCACAAAAAAATGCCATGTCGATTTTGACTAACAGCATCACCCATAGCTGAATGTTTTAATTCCAGTTAACGCCAGATTCCCCCCTCCCCATAACTAGGTGTAGAATGATTGACTTGGAAGATTAGCTTTAATTCCTAGGCTAATTATTTTAAATACACTGATGCAGTAAGAAGTAGCCATATCTGTTATTCTTCAATGCAGAAATCTCGAGGGAACAGAAGTCGAGCTCACAGCATAACAACACATGAAGATACCCACCAGCAGCTACAGGAGCGGCTTTTCTTACCCGATCATTTCTCCAGACCTAACACAACCCACGCATTCTTGGTAAAGCACGGCAAGTTAACCCAAATAATCCTTAGTTACTCAATAGGGTGCTTTGACAATTAACATACATAGGTAAACATTACTTGAGAACCAAAGGTCATAGATGATCAGTGCCAGGGAGTTCGTCAAGTTTGCCACTTGATTAGAAACATCATTGCTTGGCAAGTCACTTGTTCACAGATAGCGATCTCACTGTGCTCCCTGCAGCCTCCCTGTGAGCAGCTGGTGGTACTACACTTTTTCTGAAGAATCCGTGTTTGAGATGCTTGGAGAAAAAGCTAAGTGTTACTCTAGGTATAACGTTCACTCTCTCATCTGCACTGGTAATCCAGCATCTTCTGCGAAGGTTTGAGAAGAACTGTGGGGTAGGAGAGGGTGCTGTAAGGTTTTGCGTAAAACAGTAGGAAGTCATTCCTGCAGCTGTATTCAGAAATGCAGGAGTAGAATAGTCTTCCTTGCTTTCTTGCATGAATTTGCTGCACATTTCAGTATCAAATGCTCTTGGTGTAATTTATTGAAATACCTACTCTACTGCTGTCCTATCTAACAAAATATTTTTATCTAAGCTTTAAAAGCTATAATTTCAATAATAGCTTTTAAATAGCTGCTTGATTGGTTTCTGTGTATAATTTCAACATCCTTTACTTAGCAGTTATGAGTGTACAAACTTTCTAAAATCTATTTTGAAACAGAAGTTTCCAGAAGTGGTGAGAATGATTACTGGGCCAATGAAAGACATTCTAAGAAAGAGCATTATAAGGCGTATTTTCTACTCCTAAAGTTGATTTAACCCTCCTTAAACTTGTAAAAGCTCTACTCAGACCTTAAATCATATGTATTTCCTAACACATAGCAGGAAATAGTACTAGTATTTTGTAGTTTGTAGCTGTATTATAAATCTTGATGTTTAAACTTTTCTTCATGCAACCCTAAATAACTTGAACTGTCTTTTCAGCCAGATCCACAGCGCCGCCGTTCTTGCACTGTTATTGATTATAGTAATCAATCTTGGACAAGCAGAGGATCAACAGGTTCAGGTATGCTCATCAGTCATAGAATTAATAAGATCAAGCAAGAGTTAGGCTTCTGGGACAGGGATGCATTTCCTACATAGGTAATTAAATTGAGGAGGTTTTTTTCAAAATTCTGTTTCATGTTTTAAAGTTTCCATTCTACAAGTTTTATATTTGCATATAGAGTACGTTCGGATGTGGGTTTTTATTACCATTTTTATTTCAATTCATTTACGGAAGCTTAATGCAATCAGCACCAATGCTTCTCATGTCAAAGTTAAGAGGAGTTGCCAATTTAAACAGGAACTAGCAACAACTACTTTCTGTCCAAGGATTTTTCTTTTGCTCAGCTATACAACTGCAAGAAATTGCATTATGTCCAAAAGAAACTGAGTTGCACTGTGTCCGGAAGAGATTGCACTAGATCTGCACTAGATGTTAGAATGGCACTAGATTGACTCAAAATGTATTTTAAAGCCAGTAACTGTACCACTACAATTCACATGTATGCTCTGAAATCAAAATATGCTTGTACTGTTTAATTTGTAACAATTGGATGAACTTCGTGGAGTTACATGGCATAACCTAGAGTGAATCTCATCTAAAATTACTTATTTTTAATTGATCAAAGTGCCAAAGCAAGAGGAAGGCATTTTTGTTGTCAATGTAATGATACTCCTCCCTCCAGTTTCCCTTCCTTCACTGCAAGGTCATCTCCTTAAATTGTTTATGGTTAATATGCAAGCTGCAAAACAACCTTGGTTGTGACTGTATAGCTATTCTGGAGCATATATGAAGACTATTTTCAAAGTGTTACAGTAGACCAATGAACCTTAATTATTTCAGCTCTACCTTCAGAAATTTAGGTTTTGACCTCTTGGCACACAAAGTCAGTTGAAAGGGAGCCTGTTCAGAGATTACAGTAGAGCAGAAAGTTAACTTTTATGCCCTGGAACAGCTTTTTATGAATGCCAATGTTAAAGCTCAGCTGAATTCACCTTGAGCACTCCCTGTTAGCTTCAATACCAAGTCAAGTATCACCTCCACCTGGAAAGGGTGGCACAGAGCAGGGCATTAGAGGCGCTTTCTGAAAACTAGGTCTGTCAAGACAAACTACACTGGATTCCTTTTATGGCAGTGTTTTGGGATTCCTTACAGAGTTGTCAGAATTTCCTACATAAAAATAAACTAAGATGATGGATTGAAGCTGCAAAGGTTAAGGCAGCAAGCACATGGGTGATTATTAGAGGACAGGAGGGGTCTTTTAGCTTGTTTAATAGCTAAATGGCCTACCACTATTAATATAAGAGGTACAAGAGGTATCTTGACTTTAACAAAAGCACTAAGCTGAAGTAACTTGTTCTTAAACAAGAAAGGAGTAGTTCCTACCAAAATTAAAACAAACATCTGCTCCCCCCCAAAGCCATCCACCCCGATTCTTTAAATGCAAATGAGTTTTATGACTGCTGTATTAACAAAAAAAAATTATATCAGAACTTTGTAGACTTGAATACTTCACAGAGGTAAAGGAATACAGTAGTTCTCTGCAATGCAGCAACTACAAAAGCACAAATGGCCGCTTTTGGAAGGCTAGTCATTTGCCTCAAACTTGCATAATTTACACATAATGCAGTTGACAACATATTAGAATAAAAAGCCCCCCCAAGGCATTTTAGTTTTAAGCTAAAAGAGATGTATTTGGTACTTAGTTTTAATACCTTCCAGAAGTCTTAAAGTTGTACGTGATCTCTGTTTATTAGGTCTTCAACTGCATGGTTCTGTGAAAGCCCACAGTCGAAGTGGATCAGTCACAAAAAGCAAACAGGGGTTCTGACACGCCAGGAAGAAGTATCCCTCCATCTCCAGAGTCACGAACCACCTCTCGTTCTCAGCAATGTCAACATTGTTTACAGAGAGTTTTCAAACACCCTTCCTTATGAATAGTTATTTTTATAGAAATCTAAAAAGCAGCTGCCAAAGATTAGAAGGGGTATACTTAAACATTCCATTTTCTACCAGTAGAAAAAGTTACACTCCAGTGGAAGGGTGAATATACTCCAGTGGGCAGTAAAGCCTAACTCCTAGAAAATCTAGCAAACACTCTCAGTCATTGCTGTTTTCCCATTACCGCCTTGTGACTGGTTCATGTTGTTACAGGCAGGTACTGCAGAACCTGCTGATTTTTCCATTAGCTCTACAAAATATTATAATCAGGCCTTCCACAGTAGTAGTAATTTAAATTTTTAAAGCTGTATTTATATATTTAAAGCAATATTATAGTATGAAAAGCAAGCACTGCACATGATACTGCTTCTACAACCCAACTTAGACAAGGTATGAATTCTGTAGTAATTGCAGCAGATATTAACACAGTTGTGTAAAAATAAGGTAGGAAACCAGACGAACAGAACTGACAGCTTTAAGGGTAGCAACACCACTGACTAATCCCGTATTATATACTTACACCTCTTCCCCAGTGACTGAAGAACATTTAAGAGGCAAAAAGGAGTCTCTTAATGCAAGTAGGAACAGACTGTATTCAAAGAAAGTACATTGTCTTCCTGGTGAGACTATCTTATGGTAATTTCACAGAATAGGTCAGTCTTGCTTTCTAAAAATATCTGCAATTATGTAAGATTTCTGCACTCCGCCATGAAGTTCCACAACCCACAGATGCAACATAGCTTTTAGTAGATGTGTTCTGTACTGTGCGACAGACGTACCAGAGGTATTTGCAGTAGTTGCCCTTATGGCTCCAAATAACACAAAACCATGAAATACAAGCTTCTCAAAAGAAACAGTTGAAGGGCTTACTCCCAAGCAGTAAGTGCCAGACTACAAGTAAGAGTAAAGACAAGATGAGGATAACCACTTACTGTATTTTAACAAAGTTAGGACACCACACAAAACCAGTTGTTCCCTTATAATCCAGTTAAAGAGCACTTTTTTCTAAATTTCCTTATTAATATTTTCCAAATTACAATTCATAATGGAAAAGACTTGTCAGTATTCTTTATGAAGCTGCTCCCTTGTTTCCCCACTCTAAGTTATGCAATCTATCAAATGCTAGTGGTACCTCCAGAACAGCTAATTTTTAATCAATATTGAAGTTCTTGAGTCCAGTTGATCCGAGCATGCTGTCATCAAAAAGAAAAGAAAGCAAAGCAGAACTCTGCAAATGTAACCGGGTTAACTTTCCTTTACATTTCTAGAGGGGAAAAAAGCTCTGGGCTCAATCTAAATCTCTTCGGTTTGCACAGAGATAAATTGATGCTAAAGAGAGGCCTCTATTCACTAAACCCTTTCAAAATAATTTCTCCTAACAGTTTAGACTACTGGAACATTGTACAGCGTGTCATTTAGTTATCTCAAGCTAACCAGAGATAAGCACCCTGTTTATATCATCAGTGCCATTCCTCAGGGACCAAGTTAGTTTTCTGTAGCCCTAGTGCATGAGAGTTACAAAAATATAAACTAGAACAGACTTCTGTGAACATAATGTACTATTTTATAGCCTAGAGGAGTCAGTGTGTTTAAAAAAAAAAAGTGAAAGCAGTCTCATCATAAGGTAATTTTTGGTTTCTGTACAAATGGTTGACACCAGAGACTTCTCCTGGGTTGTTAGCTATCTATTTTGTATAGTAAAAGTAACATTCAAGTCACATGTTATG
Organism: Grus americana; assembly: GCF_028858705.1. Lineage (NCBI taxonomy): Eukaryota > Metazoa > Chordata > Aves > Gruiformes > Gruidae > Grus > Grus americana. Next base: position 38,354,952 of record NC_072858.1, read on the forward strand.
CAACAAAATGATATGCTGTATGTACTCTCTCAGAACCAGGATAATTTTTGAAAGAAGCCAAGTAAAAGGGAACAGAGTTACCATCTACCTCTAGCTTCCCCCCCAGGAAGCTCTATTAAATAGTCAGTTCCTGAATGGTATCACTGAAGCAGTGAGGACCTTCAACTCAAAAATAATTTCACCTTGTGGCTCCCAGGCTTTTGAAAAGTGATCCACAAAACAAAGCCAGCCTTGTTCCTCTGAGCTATAGAGTAAGCTGAAAACTAGTTGCCCTTCAAATTCATAGCCCTGCATGCTACGTCAGGTGGTTTAAAAACAGCTGAAGTAAAAATCTTCAAAGTATTTGCACATCTTAGAGAAATACTTCACTTCAGAAATAACGGAACTGTTGACAAATACAATGAAGTAGCTAGTTACTACCATCCTACAGCAGACTTGACTGCGATGCGATTAAATAACACACAATACATTTCTAAGCTTTGGAACTCCTTGTCACAGGACTTCACAAACCCTAGAAATACACAGAACTGACTCTGTTCTATGGATTTTTAAGTTTATTACCTCAGTGTGTTAGGGAATTTCTGCAATCTCATATTTTTCTTGCTCCAGGTGATCATCAAAGGCCATCACCAGCACTGACACCACAGTTAACAATATAGCCAGATTTTCAGCTGCTATAGAAGCACATAGTATTTGCTTGGCTTAAATCAGTCAGAAGAGTCAACATGATCAGTTTGTTTTGAACAGTTATTTAGACAACATAGGGGGTGGGGAAGCAACATAGGACAGAATTCTGCAAAAGCTTTTCATTTATTAAATCTGCAATTTTCAGAAGTATTTATAAAACCAATGGAATATCTGAAAAACACCTGTTGGGCCGAAGCGCAACAACCTTTAAAAGCAGCAGAAGGTTTTGTAACAAAGAAATGTGTGAATAGGAAAAGGGTAAGGTTTCCAACTCAGAAACCACAGGAATCGGCACTGAAGACTCTCAAAGGTGTGGGATTACATTCATTGACCATCAGCTACACCAGTATCCATTGGGTGTTTGGAAGGAAGGTGCTTCAACACAAGCTTAACAAACACACCACCATCCCAATCATCACACTGCTTCCTTACTGTAACAAAACTTTTAGTTGAGAATCCGTTAACTGAAGAGCACCCAAAGGATTTTAAACAGTAGCACCAGAATGCTTTGTCTTTCTTGCTCATGATGCATTTGCTATCAAACCTCCCAGCCACAGCAAGTTGATGCACATGCGCTCCAAAACAGTAGTCCAGAAAAACTCTGAAATTCTCCCAAATTCACATGTTCCCATACAAAATGATACCTGATATTTCAGCCTACACAGTTCTTTATTTCTTTCCTTTCTTGGCTGCAGTCTTCTTTCCTCCTTTTTTAGCATTATTGCCGTATTTTGCTTCCAGTTGGGCCAAAAAGTCATCCATTTCCTTTTTTCGATCTTTATTTCTGCTCTGCAGGAGGAAAAAAACAAACCCAAAACATTTACTACTTCCCCATACAGACTATCCTGTTGAAGTTAGATAGCTATATAAAATCTTGGAATATGTTAAGCGGGGAATACAAGCTATAGAAAGTATAGTACCATCAAGCAAAAGCCTGCTTGTATACTCTGCTCTATACCTACCTTCCTGAAGTATCAGGACAGGTTACAGAGTGGCTATAAAAATTCACGACATAAGGTTAGGAAAAGCAAAGCAATTTCTAGTTTAGACCTAAAACTATTACAATTTGAGGAGTGATTAAGCACGAACATTCTAGGAAGCCCACTAGATGATAAGAAAGCAGAAACAGAAAATGTTCCAAAAACCAGAATGTGAACAGTATGTTTCTTTCCTCGATCCCAGAGATACAAAGCAAAATAGTAAGACCTATCAACTTCTACATCCTCATAGAATCCCTCAGAAAGAAAGAGTCGTTAACACTCCCAGTCTAACTGCCTAAAACTAGAAGTTAAATATTTTGATTGTGTTTGCAGTGAGGATAAGAATATTAGAATAACACTGTTAATTTTTAAGAAGACACAGGTAATAAAATCCATACCATAGTACATGGATAGTTAATGTTAAGGTCAGATTTTAACCTCAGGAACTCAGAAGAGTTGCAAGGATCCAAAATACAAAGATGCTCAGGGAAAACACAATTATAAGCCAGTAACATAATTATCTTCGACAGATACAAAAAGCCTTACTTGAATCAGCGCTTTCAAGTCATCTTCTCCGCCAAGGCCCAGTTCATCCTTAGTCTTTTCTGCTTCTCTAGCTTCTTTTTCTGCCTAAGATAACAAAGTAGTCTTTTTAAAAAAAGTATTTTACATGTTATTTGACAAAGCCTTACAGTAGTTACCAAACACTTTATTTTGCATCTGTATGTAAGTAGCTGCACAAAAACAAACAGTTTCCAAGTTTGGCCACAGATGAGAGATCAAAGAGAGAGAACCCATTCCAATTCTGCAATTTAGTAAAGCAGGACAGGGTTTTTGCTGTTTCACAACGCTGAACATGATGAGATGTCCATCCCCATCCCTGTTCCCCTCAGCCAGATTTTTTTTTTTTTGGTCTTAGCAGCTATTACAATTTTTTTACATTGGAAAAAGGTTACTGTGATGTGCATATAACATATTCTACAAAGTGTCCAAAAAAACCCAAAGCAACCCCTGGTTGGAGAAGAGGTCCATTTAGTCCAGAATGTTATTTCACACTTGCCAGAAGGCAAACATATTGTATTTCCACCTCACATATGCTTCTTAATGCCAGCAACTCATGGCTTTGTGAAAAAAATGCAGGGACATGTTAAACTGTAATAAGCCATTGTGTATAATAATAAAATAATTAATTAATAGCCTATTACAACTCAAAAGACTCTCACAACAATTTGGGATGGGGGGTGTGGGGGGGTGGAGAACACAGGTGACCAAATGTGAAAGTCAAAGATACTGAGCAAGATCTGTAACGCAGCAATTCTGTGGCAAACGTTTGTCTCAAGAAAAGTTCCATTTATTTCTACTAAGGGAGATGAAAAGCTTATCATAAACGATACTTCCCTTCGGTCCCTGATGGTTATAACCTACCCGCCTTTTTCTTGCGATCGTTTTCTGCTTAGACTCTTTTACAAAACATTGGTAGGATGGGACTTCTCCAGAATCGATGGCTTTTTCTATGATTTTCCGTATTCTTGGTTCATCTGTATAGTCCGCACACAACACAGACTCCATTATTCTGTCCATGTCACCCTCAAAATCCACATATGCCGCTTTAATATCAGCTAGCTCTTCTTCTGAATCTTTATAGCTCTTTTCAAAGTCTTCAATGTCTTTTACAGTGATCTGAAGCAGAGAGGTGACACTTTTTGAGTTACAGGATTTATTCGTCAGAAGGATTTATGAGACAGCATTAAGCAAACCAGTGTTTTACACAAAGGAGACACGGCTACAACTCTGCAGCAGCGGGTTTCCCCTTCCCGGGGGGTGGGTTTGCCCCCGCCGCGGTGAGCCCTGCAGGGCCCCGCCGCCGGTTCCCAGACCCCAGCCCAGCTCTCACCTTCTTGAAGAGCAGCCGCCAGTACTCCCGCCAGTCCCGCTCGCCGCTCAGCGCCTCGCCCTCCTCATCCACCGTACCCTGCTCATCGTACACGGCGCGCTGCTCCGCGTCGCTCAGGACGGCGTACGCCTTGCCCAGGATCTGCGGGAACACGGGGGCCGGTCAGGGAGTCAAGTCGGTCGGTCGGTCGGTCAGTCAGGGAGTCAAGTCAGTCGGTCAGTCAGTCAGGGAGTCAGTCACTGCCTTCCCGCCCGCGCTCACCTGGAACCGCCGCGTCGCCTCCTCCTTCACATCGGGCTCGGCGCGGTCGGGGTGGACGCGGAGCGAGGCGCGGTGGTAACCGCGGCGGATCTCCTGGGGTGAGGCCTCCCGGCGTACACCCAGAACGCGGTAGAGGTCCGGGGAGCCGAAGACGGCCTCGCACTGCTCCAGCAGCCCCATCCCGCCAACGCCGCGGCACCGCCCCCGCCCGCCGGCCCAAGAGCGCCAACCACCGCCGCGCCCCGCCCGCCTCTCGCGAGAGTTGGGCGGGGACGCGCATGCGCAGGGCGGGCGGCCCGCTGAGGGGGGGTGACATGGCCGCCCCCCGCCCCCCCGGGCCGAGGTACCGCCGCAGAGGGCCGGGCACAGCCTCTCGGGCTGAAGGGGGGCAGTCCCCCTCCGTCCCTCAGCGGATGGGTTTGGATTCACACCGCTCCCTCTCAGGTACTCGACTTAGGGGCAAAAGCCTCCCCTCCTGCCTGGGAAGTCACTGCTGTGTTCTGCAAGGGAAAGCCAGGAGCACTCAGGTAGTTACCAGAGGGAAGCTAAAAAAAAAAAACCCCAAAAACCAAACAAAAAAAACCCAAACAAAACCTAGGGGGAAAAAAAAAGCAAAGGCCTGCTGTTTGGCTTTGGTAAACAAGCAGGTGTGCTGGCTGGCTTTTGTGGGGCATTAGGGCTGGATGAAATCCACTGACTACTGAAAAACCTTGACTTCCCTCTAAAACTACAGATTCTCCAAAAGACAGAGATACCCCAGGAAAAAAAAAAAAAACAAGCAGCTCTTCAAAATACCTATATTTATTACATCAAAACTCAAAGCTCTGACAGTTCACACGTTTATTTTTTTCCTTCTAGGTTGTCCCAAATATGACAAAAGGAAGGCAAAAGTGTTTGCATGTATCCAAACAAAACCATGGAATAAAAGTCCAATAAAGATAGGTTTATACAAAACTCATACGGTCTTTAATTAAATGCAACATAAGTGATATACACAGATTGATACGTACAAAAAGATGCATAAAAGTATTTTACATTTCTTGTGCCTTTCGTTGAAATGCAGAACATTTCACTACCAATACCATGGAGGGAATAAAACACAGCAGCATGAACTCAGATGTCAGCTCTTATTTACAGAATTTAGATGGTAACATTGTAGTATATTCTCACTTTTGTAAAAAATACTTTATAAAAGCTAGCTGTTATCTACCATTATTGAAGAGCTCTGCTAATGTCAGTGAGTATCACTATTCACAGCTTAACTGGTTATTGTTGTACAGTTCAGGCTACACCCGCAATGATTACCGCAGTCAGTTCTGGAGACACTAATTCTCTCTTACCACACCACCTTTTCTACATCTCCAATGGGCCCTTCATGGCGTTTCCAAATTTCAGTGCTAATGCTGACTGCAGCATTAACACAGCAGGATAAAGACATGGCAACCAAAGGGAATTAAATATAAAATGCTTAACCATTTTATTCTTCAGACTTTTTCAACTTTAACTTTGCCTTGTTTTCATGTGAGGAAGCTTTGGCTGTTTCAGCTTTCTTTGCAGTTTCGGCAGTTTTGGTTTTTGGCCTTTGCCTTCTGGAACGTATCAGGTCTTCACGTCCGAGTTCAACCATTTTTGCTTCCCATGACTTCATTTCATTTTCATACCGAACCTTATCATCTTCAGCAAGCTGCAGGTATGGCTGGAAGAAAATTAATAAATTACTGCGTGCACATCACTTGTAGGTTTCTGCTGGTTTTACCCATCAAAAGTCTTTCCACGAGCAGCAAATTACTATGCTGGCATTTTAAACAAAGTACAGATTATTAGGGAAAAAAATATCAAATTGTTGCAAATTATTCCACCTTCCTCCCTAGATGCCACTCAAGGTCCATTTCCAGACATTCAGGACTTCCACCCTATCCCACTTGCTTACATTTCATCAACACTGTGAAAGAAATGGTCACTACTGGAATAATGACAATCTTCTTCAAGACGCATAAATAAAATCTCAGTATTTTCCTCAGTATTGTATTTTGAGCAACCAAGTTCAAAGATTATTACTAATTTTGACTCAAGTTTGTCATTTTCCAATTAGATCAGAGCCTCATCAAAATCCACCAACATACCTGCTTTTGGGAACTGGACAGTTTTCGCCATGCATCAAATAATTTCTTCAGCTTTGCCTACAGGATATAGCACATACAATACATTAGGATTATTTTAAGGGCAGACTGACCGTAGAGGGTTACAGATGAATGCCACGCTAGTGAAAACCAAGTGTAAACTAATGTAAAAAAAACACAGTCACACAGGCTTAATACCCCACCCTCTTAACGTAAATAATCAAAGACACAGTTCAACAAATTGCTGGGCATCACCTGAGCCACATTTACAGATAATATAAGCCTGAAGCAGTTCAAGTCACTGAGCCTGCCATAAAAGTGAGCAGACAGAACAGCTGAGCTGTTTTATAGCAACATGACTACATCTCACCATGCATATTGGTTTCATTTAAACCAAGCCCTAACTTAAGCCAAGCCTACATAAGTATTTACCAGCAGCAGAGCCAGATCACCACAGTCTAAAAGAAAATAACCCAAGCAAAGCAAAATCCAGGTACTGAACTATTGAACAGTTTCTTTGAAAATGACAGAATCTAAAACAGATTTCCTGAATACAACAGACTAAAGAACAATCTTTCCTGGCTTACCACAGGTGAAATTCCCTCGCTTTCTTGGAAGTTTTCTGACACAAAAATGTTAAAGCCGCTGCGAGGTCTTTTAGGTTTTCCAAGCACAGTCAATTCCTTTAAAAACAACAAGAAACATTATTCAGTCTACCAAGCGTGCATTTTTCCAAAACTAAACACACCATTTGTCTTTATGTGTTCTACAAAAATCAGACAAATTTATTTTTTGGTGGTTTATTCTGTAAACTGGACTGTATGTCAAGATGCTCTCATGACTTGCCAAGACTAGTGCTAAACTAAATTAAGCTAACACAGACATTTAAAAACAAAAAAAATTTTAAGCTGATTCTTACTTCAGCTAAGTCTTCCAGAAACCAAAGACCGTTACTGAATTCCACTCAGTAAGTCATGACAACAGGTTTTCTATTCTCTTCGCACGGCTTCGGTTTCTGGTGTGAAATACTGTATGCTTGCAACTTTGTGGGAGGTGAGAAGGTGGAACAGAACCAGCAGATTTCCAGGGAAACAGAACTAGGTTTCTGCTGTCAGAATGCTTTGCCTAGAGGGATGACGGCGAGAGAGGGGAAGCACAGCAAGTTATGGATGCAGTTACACTTGCTGTTTTCTCCAGCCCTAAGACATTCCTACCGCAGCCTGGGTGCTGCAAATTAGTATCTGCTTAGGTATTAGGCATGCCAGTTAAATTCCTTGTGGTGCAGTACTCTAAAAAGGATCAGCTGAATCATTTGGATTAAAAACTTCCTCTAAGGAATCTTTTAAACCAAATTAACTTCCCTTTTGCCAATTAGGGCAATGTCACACCAGCAGTTTAATTCACAGAAATGAAGATGCAGTAAGTAACCCCTTCAACTGATTTTGCCACTGGACAAACTGCAATATTTTACCTTTACAGGTAAAAGGGAATAGGCAAGATGATCTGTACAAATAAATCAATGAAGAGTGCTAACGGAGATGCCTAATTAGATGCGGCCCTAATTCAACATGTCAGCAGCTGCACAGACAGCAAAGTGAATCCAAAGAAAGGAAGGACAAAAGGCTACTTCATGCAGCTACTACCTCGTAGGGGCCACTGAAGAAACAGATACAAGGCCTTTGTGAAAAGCGATTTCTGAACGTCTTCCCAACCAACGAAAGTGCTGCTGGTTCAAGTGTCTTTTATTCCCTATCACTCCTCAGGCAGCTTTAGGAATAGGAAGAAAAAAAAAAAAAGCATATAGAAGGTACCCATGAGCTCAAAGATATGCGCTAGTCCTGGTCTTTGAGCACAGGAAAGCCACTAAAATAACTGCTAATACCAGCAATTATTTTAGTCCATGGAGTTTTTTGGTTTTCGTTTTGGGTTTGTGGTGTGGTTTTTTTATTCTGAGATTCACTTTTATATTTCTAAACTTGCCTCGACTCTGCTCTGTATACCAGACACACAGACTTCAGTTTCCTTGAGAGAAAAGAAATTTGAACTTAAAAGTACTTACTCTTTTTGCCCTGAATGATCTTCTTTTTGCCAGTCGTTTTCTCCTTTCTTCTTTCAAAGCCGCAGCCTGAGCTGGAGTTAGCTGAGCTTTATATGCTGCCAGCTGCTCTTCATATCTTTGCCAGTCTGTCTTTCTAGCCTCCTCATAGACCTACAACACAAACAATAACCAACTTTAAACAAATGCTTCAGTGAGATAAACATGGTGCCTTTAAAATTACTGAAAAAGATAAATGGCCTTTTAACACACTAATTCTGACATATTCCAATCGCAGTATCACTGCGACTTACAAGAAAAAAAAAAAACCCTTAAACCAAAAAACACAGCCAAAAAAACCCCCCCCAAAACCCAAACCTACATGTAGGCAGGGAAGATACTTCTATAAAAACTTAAGCTATTGCTGAGAATTTCAGTAGTCTTCATTGTCTGGTATTCCTCTAGTTGTAGAAGCAACTGATCCCACCCTGCCACCTCCTCCCAGCTTTAGCCAGCTTGTTTTCTCAGCTCCAGGCACTTGACCGTTAAACGAGCTAACACTTGTACTAATAAAAAAAAAATATTACAGACTACCCTGAAACACAAGATTTTTTTAAAGTAAAGTAGCTAATTCTGCTTGAATTAGCAGAATGGATTCAGAAGAACTCTGATTCAAAACCTGGGCTCTTCCCATGAATTATCTTAGTTAATCCGATACCATCAGACGATCTTCAGATGCAGCTCAAAGCAATAAGAATCTTCCATGCAAGGAGGAAAAGCTGAAGCTTGATTGGAATGATTACTCTTAAAGTACGTATAGCCACTGCACCAGGAAGAGCTGAGCCAGGCTACCAAGCACCCAGGTAGACCTGAAAAATCACCATCCTGTTCTCCACCACAGAAACAGAAAGGCATACTTTGTCCTACGGCACATAGAGCTAGAAGTCCAGAAGGGATGTAAAACCACTCGCATTTTACTGAACGACGATATTACTTTAGCTAGAAAACGGCAGTTAGTTCCTAACTGGATCTAATTGGTAACTGCAATCAAGGAAGAACAATCGTTACTTTGCTACAAATAGACCGCAATGATTAGCAATTCATTTTGTTGTTGTTTTACGTTATCCCTCGAAACTACCACTCTTAAACAAACTTCCCTATCTAGGCAAAAAAGAAGTTTATTAAACTTAAATAAAGTTACCTGCACATGAGGTCTCTGCTTACTATCTAATCAGAAGGAAAAAAAGTTGGTCCTTTCATCAAAATTCACTGAGGCTTCACCTACCTTATGCATATGGAAAGCAGAACAACTTTACAATTTAGTATACATGTAATGCACACACATACACAATTCATGATTCAAAAAGGAGATACTGGTTCCCAGCTGCACAGAGTGACACCTGTCTCAGATTAAAAATATTAAACACAAGGTCATGTGTAGATGTATCAAAGTATCTTCCCCTGAGTACTTCAAAGCTCCTAATTCTCTTCAGAATTGTTTTATGTTTGAATCATTGTACGCAAGTGCTTTTTTATTGTTGTTTTAAAAAAAAAACCCAAACAAACAACAACAAAAAACCACAACAGAAAACAAAACAAAACAACACAGAGGACACCAAACCAAGTAAAACAACCACTAAGACTCTACCGAGTTCAAACTACATACAGCAAAAATACAAACTTACCTGCTTCTGTGATGGTGGTAACTCCTTCCAAGCACCTGCTATTTTTCTAACCAGCTCCACATTGCTCATTTCTGTACATTAAAATTAGAAAGCAAGAAAATAAAGATCAGTATTGTATCCTTAGTAAGCTTCTTCAATGTTTCCCAAGGAAAGCTATCACTAGTATCTTTCTCCTGTACAACTATATTTTCCTCCTTTCATAAAACTAATTAACTTACTGTGGCAGTTAAAGGGAACTGTAATATTTGGGGGGCGGGGGGAGACCCTGCTCTTGGTTCAAACTGGAATGAAACAGGCAGTTACAAACTGAAGCACCATTTCAAGACAGGCAGATATTAGCACTCCACAACAGTTTCTGTTTGTTTTTCTTTTGAGTTGGATCCTTTTCTGTACAATGCAAGATGGCCTGAAGTTGGAGGGGGACCGGGGAAGAAACCAAAAGTAAAATTTCCAGTTCTCAGGGGGTTTTTTTTGGCAAAAAGCGTGTGCTGGATTCTTCAAAGCAAGTATAATGTGACCTTATCCACCTGAGACAGTAGCCATGCCTGATCTTTCCTTTATTTACAATATTATTCAACTAAAGTAAGGTTAAAGAAAAAGTAAAATCCTTCTCCCACAAACAAAATTACAGTGAATTTGCTTTGTTTTTCAGCTGACTGCCTTTGACTCTGGCCATTTGGTGAGGTTTCCAGCTAGGCTTGAATTTGTGAAGGGGGAAAAATAAACCAACCCCAAATACAAGCTATAAGCTTTGCTTTTCTTGAAAAAAAAAAACAAAAAACAAAAAACCTTTCCAGGCTTTCTCTCTGTTTCACACTAAAAGAAAGAGTAGATCTTCCTCTCTCCCACCTCAAACATAAAGTTCAGCCATCTCGACAGTGGAAAAGCAGAACTAAGCTCTTATCAATAACCTGACTTCCAGAATTCTGGAACACCACCACAGATGGGGAGTTTTTAGTCCAAGTATACTAATCTTAAAACCTCTGAAAACATGAAGCTTTGCCAGTGATAAATAAATTATCGGGTTATTTTTTGAACATTACCTCTATTGGAAAATTCCCAAAAGTCTCAATTTGCATATGAGATACAGTACATTTATTTGCGGATTAGCTGAATTTTGGAAACGTGGAAAACGCTGGTGCGGCACGTAAGTGCACTAAGCTCTGCAAGTTCAGTTCTCCACCCTTCAGACAGCTGAACTCTTGAACTACTGAGCAAAACTGGGCATCAAATGGGTTTTCCCTACTTAAATTTACCTCATGACTCGCCCAATATGACCACAGTTCTTTAAACATCTTAACGTTCAACAGTATTTTCAAAATCAGCGCAGCTTTCCATTCTGCTGTTCTGACAAGAAGAGTGACCGCGTTGCCTACAAATGAAGTTTTCGACAACAAACATAGCCACAGAAAACCATTTTGCTCTAAATAATTTACTTTTTCTCCCATATACGTTGAGGCAATCCAGTACGCGTAGTTTTTAAATGACTAAGCATCAAAATAATATCGCATATAGGTTTTTATATCAACGATAGCATACTTCAAATACACACGCATTTTAAAATAACTGAAAATCACAAGTCGCTGTTAGCACCTATTGCCCGGGCGAGGGTTTTTCCTTCAAATTTCTTTAAAGTTACACGCCAGTGTGTACTTTTTTGAGTTATGAAGTACAGGAGGCCAAGGCAGTACGTACACAGGGAGTAATAATTCGGCGATACCGAATTTACCTTTGGTACGCTACGGATAACCGGCTGCCTTTGGTCTCCTGACATCAGGGCAACGTACTTTATGACGATTAGTTTCACAAAGCAATACTGTGTCTCAGTTTTCTTTTGAAATCGCGCGTTCTGGAGGGAGAACACCGTACGCAGTGACGGGGGCTTTACGACAAGACGCGACCGCGCCAAGACGTTTTATTCCCAAAAGCAAGACAAAGCCAACCGCGAGTCCGCTCGGACCCAACTCCCTCCGGCCCTCGTACCTGGATTGTTTTGCCTAAAAGCAGAATGATTCTCTTTCAGGAAGCGAAAATAGGCCGTCAGGGGCCGCTTCGGGCGCTCATCCGAGCTGATCCCCCTGGAGAGGCACCTCTCCGCCGAGCCGCCGACCCTGCACGCAACGGCACCGCCAGTTACCGCCACGGCGCCTCACGGCACGCCCGGCAGGAGGGAGGGAGGGATGCCGAACGCCCCAGCCCGCCGAGGAGCTGCACCCCCTCTCCCGTCCCGGAGCCCCCGACCCGTCGCGCCCCGGCCGCACCTGAGGAGCCGCTGGGCGCCGGTGACGAGGCCCGCTGCCCGGCCCAGCAGCGCCAGCGCCGCCGCCATGCCTGCTCCGGCCCACCACGCCTGCGCGCGCAGGGGGGCGCGCGGCCGCCGCACGGCCCCCCGGGAGAACGGCCGCTGCGCGTAAGCTTTCCCGCGGCGAAGCGAAATGATTGGCTGCTCGCCCCGATGACGCGAGAGGGGGCGGGGCGAGCGCTGGAGGCACCGCCCCTTTCCGCGGGAGAGGCTCGGGCCAAGGTGACCCCGCGGCGGCGCGTCCGGCCCCACACCCCCCCCCCGGGCCCGGCCGGGAGGTTGGCACACCCCCACCCCGGGTTAAACCCCGGCCCCGGAGCTCATTTACACAGGAGAGGCACCCGAGTTTCTCAACAGCTTTCTGCCATGTTTATTTTATTAGGCCGGAGGGAGGATACGCGAGCAGGAACCACCAGAGAGAGCAGAAACTAATTAAGCAGAAGTTGATGAGCTGCGGCCAAACCCGAACCGTACAGGTTCACTGGCTCCCCCTTAACAGCAAGCGTTTGGCTGCAAGCGTGCCTGAAAGAGGACGCAGGGTAGCTCCGAGCAGGACCGAAGGGATGACAAAGGATGCGGAGAGGGCACAGGGCTAGTTTGGGTTTCTCCATCACAGTAAAGAACACAGCACGGAGCAGCCTTTCAGCTACAATTAATTTTTTTCTCCTTAAAATAGCATTTCTGGAAAAAGCATTAACAGAGTAAGAGTGGAGATGCGTATCTCCATAAACGAAATCCAACCAAGTCTTTGAAAGGCTGAAGTTTTAAGTAATGGTGTGCTTATCTCGTATTATTTCCAAAGCAGGAGGAGGATGGTAAGAATTAAAGACTCCGCGCCCCTAAACCAGCGTGCTCGTAAGCCAGAACTGGTTTAGTCTGTAAATACAGCGTAGGCAGAATGCCCTGCTCTGTAGTTAGGGTCTGGCGGCCGGAAGATACCGCGCTGTACGGAAAGATAGGGCCCTTCTCCCAATAGCCTTTAGTTTATGACGTAAGCAGACGGAAGTGACGTTGTAAACCCAAGCTATATAATGCTATGTCACCCACCAATAAACGCCATTTGCCGTCCACCACGTTGGTGTGCGCGAGCTGATGGACCGAGCGACCTGGGGTGGGTCGCCAAGCCTACGATAGGCAACAAGTGGTGCCGAAACCCGGGAATCGTCGTCTGGATTCGGGTGAACGGCGGCCGGAGCGGCTGGACCAGCCCGGTGGGGGAGGTCAGGGGAGGACGCTCCCGGACCAGGACCAACAAGGAGGATGGAAGCCCTTGTGAAGGTCGTATCCCAGTTACATAAGCAGTGGGGGATTGATTGTAAGCCCAAAGATTTTACTCTCGCAGTTGCGAGGCTTTTACAAATTGGGGTCATTGACCAGCCGGTGGATATTCTCCACCCAGAAGCGTGGGACAAATGCACTAAAGTGTTAGCCGAGGAGGCGATGTCTTCGGGTCGTGGGAAAAATCTTAAGTCATGGGGGAAAGTCGTACAGGCTCTGCAGAAGGCCATACAAGAGCAGGAGACCTGGAGGGCGGCAAGGGACTGTTTGTTGGTCACCCCGAAATTGGGAGTCGGGGCAGCCACATAGACTTCGCGCCCCCCCCCCAGACGGTGGCAATTCTGCTGAGCCTACAGACTTGCGGGAGGGCGATACGCCCCCACAATCCCCGAACCCCGTCCCGCTCACGGAGGGACAAAATCGAGCAAAATCCTTCTGGGGCGAATTAGCCGAGGAGGCCAGGGGTACCACAGGGAAATCAGAGTCTGAGGACGTCTGGGCGAGACCACCGCCCTATGCGCCCCGACATGGCATCGAACAAAAAGGGGGAGGGCGGGGCGAGGATGCCCCCAGCAGGAACAGGGAGGAAGCGCTAAAATCAATAAGCGCACACAAACAAGAACGGGAGGAGAACGAGAAGGAGAAAAGTGGCGGGGACGAGCGGGGAGAGGAGGGGAGCGTGAACGAGGGGCGGAAAGCCACTCAGAGCGGCCATCGGAAAAAATGCCCTCATAGGGCAAACGCCCTGCCGATCAGAGGGCGGGGCGAGCTAAGAGGAAGGGAACGGTCCGCCCGCAAGGGAAGTGGGCGGGGCCAGAGCCCAACAAAAAAGCGCTGGAATCCGGAAGTAACCAGTCAGTCGAGTTCCGACTCCGGGTCAGACACTATGCCGCTGTCAAAAAAGATGGAAAAGTTAAGTGGTGTCCGCTTAAGTCCATTAAACCGGACTTCCAGAATAAAACTAATGAAAACTGTAAGTTTTTGTTCACAGGACCGAATCATCGGACACCCCCGTAACCCGTATACCCCGGTGGCGAGAGAAGTTGACAAACTGCGATGCCTCTGCGTGATCTTGACTCTGGGGCTTTTTACTACAGGAAAGGCAGAATCAAATTACAATTACCATCAGTCATTTAAATGGTCCCTCCTTCGATTTGAGAATCACCAAGTTATCGCAACTCAAATAACATCAGGTGCACCAAGTTTTAATGCCTCTCTGTGTCAGCTTGTCCCGAGAGACCGATGTTGGGAATACCTAGGATTTTATATGTGTCCCAGCTCGAATCCTGGGAAGGGGTATTGTAACTCCCCTAACCAATATTATTGTAACTATTGGGGATGTGAGACCATAGCCCCTGCTTGGATACCGGGCAGTGGTAGAGACAAATACCTAAAAGTCCAGTGGGGTCCATACGGGTGCATCCCACCGCAAGGATGGCGAGGACGCGGAAATTGTCAATACCTCTTCTTAAATGTTACCAAGCCCCAAGAGGACAGTTGGTTACTTGGAAAAATTTGGGGAATAAGGTACACAGAACCAGGGACAGACAAGGGTGGCTTAATCCTCATAAAAAAGGAGGTTGTCCCGAATGATCCACTGCCAGCAGGCCCCAACCAAGCATTTGTTAATGAAGTGGTCGTGACTACTCCCAGTCAGGACTATGTGACTAAAGAGACCAACAACCAGGAAACATCTACAGAAAACTATACTACCACACCATGCACCACCAAAATCCCTTAGGGAAATCCTCTCTGAAAAATGATGCAAGCTAGCTACCAAATATTGAACAAAACTAACCCAAACCTTACAGAACATTGCTGGTTGTGCTACGGAATAAAACCACCCTTCTATGAGGCTGTAGGGGTGACATACCTATACAGGCAAATGGTACAAATCCGGCCCAGTGCATATGGGACACAGAAAAACAAGGCATTACATTAACACAAGTGGTAGGAAGTGGTGTGTGTGTAGGCAAAGTCCCAAAACACAACAACTGTGTGTTAATAAGACACAATATAAAACCCCTGCAAAGTGGTTAATACCGACCAAAAATGCCAAGTGGGTTTATTATACTATTGGAGTTACACCTTGTTTGTTGTTGGAAAAATATAATGAATCCTCAGAATATTATGTCCAGGTATCTATAGTCCCTAAAATCTTTTATCATTCCAAAGAATTTGCCTATGACTCACATATTACCCCAGAACATCATCTGTCAAAACGAGAACCCTTTACAGCACTAACGGTAGCTACTCTAATGATCACAGGAGGTGCGGGAATAGGTACAGGAGTAGCATCCTTGGTGCAACAGAGTAAAGAATTTAGCGCCTTAAGGGTGGCAGTAGATGAGGACCTGGCTAGAATTGAACAATCAGTAACTGCATTAGAACAATCAATTAGATCATTATCGGAAGTAGTGTTACAAAATCGAAGAGGATTAGACCTGATGTTCTTACAGCAGGGGGTGGTGTGCGCTGCACTAAGAGAAGTGTTGTGTATATGCGGACCACACCGGAATAGTGAGAGACACTATGGCCAAATTGTGAGAGCGAGTGGAAAAGCGAAAAAGGGAACGAGAGGCACAACAAACTTGGTTTGAATCATGGTTTAACCATTCACCGTGGCTAACCACCCTGATATCTACCTTGATAGGGCCAATCGCAATGATCACGATGGCACTGATCTTTGGACCCTGCATACTAAATAGGCTCGTGTCGTTTGTCAAAAGCCGGCTAGAGAAGGTCAACATTATGTTGGTAGAACACCAACAACTGCTTTAAGAATGTATTTACTCTGTGTTACTCCCAGTTATCCCTAATTACCCCAAATTACACCCCATTATTGCCAGTTATCCCCTAATTTCCACCTGTTCACTGTACCTTATGTTTTTTATTCAAGTTTATGATACACTTTTTAAGATTGTTATAAAGTATAGAATTAAAACCACAAAAAATTTTTTTAGAAATATTATATTTTAGCTAATTTAGTCATGCATAGGGAGGGGGGAAATGTAGTTAGGGTCTGGCGGCCAGAAGATACCGCGCTGTATGGAAAGATAGGGCCCCTCTCCCAATAGCGTTTAGTTTATGACGTAAGCAGACGGAAGTGACGTTGTAAACCCAAGCTATATAATGCTATGTCACCCACCAATAAACGCCATTTGCCGTCCACCACATTGGTGTGCGCGAGCTGATGGACCGAGCGACCTGGGGTGGGTCGCCAAGCCTACGATAGGCAACACTGCTCGTTGCTGGTCTTTTTTTTTCTGATGGTCCTGTCCTGCTGGTCTCGCGCTGTGATGGAAAGGGCACGCCGCACAACAATTACCGGCTGAAGTAGAAGTGTTTTCAACCCATCCCTAGTACAAATCAGTAACCCAAAAAGAGGGAGGATTCCGAGATGC
This sequence comes from Grus americana, assembly GCF_028858705.1. NCBI lineage: Eukaryota > Metazoa > Chordata > Aves > Gruiformes > Gruidae > Grus > Grus americana. The sequence continues at coordinate 38,371,598 of NC_072858.1, forward strand.
AAGTCAAACTTCCCATTTCACACAGTTCAATGCAGACACTTAAATAACTTTAGTACAAATGTATTACTATCGATCTAGGCAAAAAAAAAATAAAAGCTCTGGGAACACATTCTGATGGTCAAAGTTTTCCACCGCCATTTCAGCAATAAGTATAAACAATGGCTTTGCCTTCCTAGCTACGTTGGCCTAGTTCAAGTATAACGAAGCACTCATTTCAATAACACAACACCCCACATTTATTCAGCTTGCAATCTAAAGTGAACAAGGATAGTTTAATAGAGCCACTCTCCATCAAGCTTTTGTTGCAAAAGTCATCGGTACATCACAGAGGAAACTGTAGCACAGAAGTGACATCTTTTTCTCCATATGTAACCAACTTACGCCATAAGGGTCAGCAAGCATGAAGGTTAACAATATTCCACTGGCAGGAATAAAAGTTCTTACTGTGCACGCTTCCCTCCCACACCCCAAATTCCAGTTTGGCATTACAGCAAAAAAACCAAGTATTTTTGTAGTCTTAAAACTGTATTTTATGATGGCAAGTTTCTCAACTGCAAGTCACTTTTCTTTCATGTGCAAGGTACAGAGGAAAACGTTAGTCACGCATTTTTATTTTCAGATACCCAAGAAAAATGTACAGTGGGCAATAAATCCTTCTGCTTTTAATTAATCTGCTTTCTAAGAAAAGACTGCCCCTCTCCAGCACTATTGGTTTTCCACATGCATAGTCTGAAGCAACAGAAGTTCCAGTTAATGGAAAAGTTAGCTTCAAGTGTGAGAAGTTTACTGTAACATTCCAATATTGCAGATACACCACCTAAACTGAAGCGTTCAACCGCTTGCAGTATTTCCTCCATAAATGAATACAGATGTAACATGTCATTAACCTAGTTAAAATCCTATATAAAGCAATGGGCACAGCATGCTAAATAAATTAGGCTACAACTAGCATAGAAATTAATTGCAACGCAGTTCTAAGTAGTATGTGATGCATGGCTTTATTTTCCCTTCTGTCTACAAGACACATGCACACTTAATATTTCGATTCTCTAAGGTTAGAACAAGTGCATTAAGAATATGCATGATTTAAAAAAATAAAAGCCAAGGCAAGTAGTAGAAAACGCATTTTATTTATATGGAAAAGGCTACGTTTAGGTTTGTAAAAGGTCTGTGATAGTGTTATGTTGCCCACATGTCAAAAATCATTTGTGAATAGCAACAAAACGGTTACATATCTTTCTACATAGCAGTGCAATTAGTTCACATTGCAATAAAATTAAGTCAAGTATGCAACAGAATCAAAAAAAACCAAAACAAGTGTTTCTCCATAATCAGCGTACAAAGAATTACAGTGCAAAGATCATTTTAGGTTTTAAGAAATCTGCAGTCAGTCTTTAGAATATCCTAATGGGTGGGATACTCCAATTCTTTTCATTACTAGCAGTTGTATCTTGTCAATACTGTGCACAAGCAAGTAAGTCTAAAAATGAAATGACTTACATGGTAAATAAAATATTTAGTCTATACAGTAAAAAAATACAAATTATATAAGTGAACTAACAAAATGAAATTTGAACACACTTATGAAACGGACAACATACTTGAAGGACACACATACAGTATTCATCACATAAAACCAGCTACTTTTTCCAGCAAAAATAATTTGGTTGCTTTACAACTGCATTATGGATCTCGTAGTCTGAAGATGCAGATGTCCAACTCTTAAAAACCGTAATAAATGTCTTCTGCAAAGCATACGAAGAGGATAAATATTCTTATCACAGTCATAAGGTTATTTTTGGAAGGTTGTTCTCCCTTGCTCTAGAAACACACTTACATGGGTGAAAAAAATTCAAGGGGCATCATGATACATTTAAACAGTAAACTGTGCTCCGTTTCCTTCTAATTTTGAAAAAACCTAGAATTTACAGTACTCTGTGGTATATGAAAAAGTCTTCACAAGTTTACATTGCATATTTCTGAGTCCATTCTCTTGCATGTCTGTTGTATCTGTACGTGCAGAAAGAAGGCATTACAGTGAAGAGCTGTTAGTGATACACTGACAATGGCCACATATTTAATACAGATGTTACTGAGCTTTTCACCTCTTAGCATTGATTCAAATAACGTTAAAATAGCCTAAAAGCCAAGAAACATACACCCACTGTACGTTCAGTGTCTAACGTTACCTACCAAAGCTATTTAGACTCAAACTCAAACCCAATCTTACAGGTTTTGTATTAAAATGCATATCATCGTACATACTTAATTTGCATTTCACAACCGGTTCCTTTATTTGTACCTTAACAAGAATTCATTGTTGATTATTCCTAAATGTGTACCCTATTGACAGCCTGACAGAGTTCACACATTTTAGTTGCATAAAATTCAGTATAATTGACTGGGTTTGGAAAGGGTGGGGATAGAAGGCACAGTGTTTTGGGGTTTTTTGGTTTTTTCAGTTCTCCACTCTACATTTCGGAACCTGAAAAGAAAATTTCCTGAAAAGCATTTTTGACTAGATTTTAAGTCTTGGGTCTTTTCCTTCTGGTAGGAAGCTGACTAGCACTCCCAAAGGTAAATGTCCTCTGATCCTCACATTTGTTACATTCCACTCTTGAGGCCAGATTCACTTTCTTCTGGGTCCTCCAGAGAAAATAGGGACAAGTTTTTAAATCCATTTCTTAAGATCAGTATAGCAACTCATGTACTAACTGGTTTTGTTCTTAAGAATATTCTACCATACAAGCCTTTGGATTTTTACTTATAGTAAGATACCCATAGATAAATGCTATGGGGCAACCAGCCATATCTTTCATGTCCTAAGTCCAAGCTGAGATTAAAAAAAATTAATAGGCGATCAGCATAAGATAAAGCTCTGGTCAGGACCATACATTCTCTCACTTTCTCCAGCAACGATTACATTTTGAGTTTTGAAGACAGAGAAATATCCCTTGTTCACTTCCTTCACAAACAGGAGGCACTGTAGCTGAAATCACTATTAAGTGGATGGATAAAAGCCGAGACACAAATGGGCAGAAGCTGAGGCACATCATCCTCAACTCAAACGCTATCTGCTTTGCAGTACAAGCCACAGAGTTCAAGCACTTCAGAGGTGGGTTATGCAATTTGATGGTATCAGACATCAAACTGTCAGAAAAAGGCCGTTTCAGTAATTCTTACTCTAGTGAGAGAAATACTATGCCATAAGGCTTCCATGTAACTTCTACATCACTCCTCCTCTATCCAGTCCTCGAGGTAAAAGCAATACTCAAACCTTCGTGGACCTGTGGTTTGTGACAAACCACAGGCCATGAGCATGCATTGCAAGGAGTCTGCGATGGCTCAGTACCAAAAAACAGGTACCAAACAATTTCTCAGTCAGTTCACCAGAAAGTGGAAAAATTCTTCTGGATATCACAAACATTCCACAGAATCTGAAGCAGAGAGTCTAACAATTAGAATAGTTTAGAGCAAGATTACCAAGGATAAAAGACCTGCCCCAAACTAAATCCATGACCTTTTCCACAGCTTGAAGAAGTAGGCGGATAAACAGCAGTGGTTAGGCTGTCTATGAATGTGCTGCATAGCTATGACTCTTTAATTTCTTGTCAAGGCCACCAGAAAATGCGTGACAGATTCATTTTGGGGGAAGGTTTTTTCATTCTTGGCCAATTAAGACTAAGGTTTTCCAAATACACCCAGAAATTCCTACTTAATTCCTTGCTACTATCCTAAATTGATCTTGTGCTTCAGTCTTTCTTAATCCCACACACACCTAGACAATCCACACGTGCAAAAACCCGTTACAGAAGACAGCTCAGGCCATGCCGATAGACTGGGCTCAAAATACCTATGGCAGCAGAGTTCAACAAAACCTCCCAGCAGTAAGCAAAATATTTCCTTCCTAGATCACTGCCTCTGTAAAGTTTTTAAAGTTTGTAAGCGCAGGAGAAGCAGGCAGCCAATATATGAGCAGAAAGTAAGCAAAGATGGAAAAATCTCACACAGGTAGTATTTCCTCCATGGAACCCTTTGGAAATCACGTGGTCTAATCCGTGGAATAAAGGGCCCAAGCTTCCTGCCACCCACAACTGCAACAAACTCTTCAGAAACCAACGCATCGCTTTGCTTAGATATCCACAGATGCCACTATTCAAAGCTGGAGTGCTGAAAGGAATTGGTCTAGAAAGAAACACCTCTATGCCAAAGCACGGGGCTTGCTAGTGACCTCTAAATCCTGTTATCTGATATTGTGAGGGTGCAGCAGCGTATGTAGTTATAAGACAGCATTTCAAAACCCTCCTTAGGAGAGATGTTGGCAAGCCTTAAAACTGAACTGAAAAAGCTTTAAAACTGAAATTCGAGTGGTTCCGCGCTGTAAGTCAAAGACCCCAGAACAGATGTTTCAGTCAGTACAGTACTTTCAGAGTTAAAACTCCTCAAATCAAAATCAGGTTCGGACCAGAAGCATGTAATGCTTCGGCTTATGTGCTGTCCATGTTACCTACCCAGGATCAGACCTTTCCTGCAAGTTCTACGGCTGTTCCAGAAAGTAAAAGAGGTTCTTTTTCCTCTGTGAGACGCTGCAAATTGCAATAATGAGACAATGGTTCTCGGCACTGAAAAGCGCTGAATATTAGTCTATCCTACGTTCACAAATTTGTGTCAAAAAACATGTTTGTTGTTCACACCTAGCATCTTACTAAAGGCACAGATTTTACGACCAGAGGATCACAGTAGCAACAAATAATTCATATTTGGGAATTATTTTTCATGCAATGAATATAAACACACAACACAAAAGTGTGAAGGTTTTATGAAACTTTAAGTACAAAAAAAAAAAAATCAGTAAGTATCCAACAGCTGTGTATGCCTACAGTTTCCTGCTTGCCATTCCACTGATAAGTATTTTCAAGATTTAAAAATCTAATCCTGCAGAAATCTATGAAAAGAGTATCGTTAACAGTTAAGATAGGAGGTTGCATAGCAGATACCCATCTGCAAGTACCACACACAAAAATATGGATATGTTATACTCACTTTTCCTTGTCTGACTTGTAGATCTGTGCAATATCCGGTACTAAAGGATCATCTGGATTAGGATCACAAAGTAAGGAGCATATGGACAATAAAACTAAATAAAAGAGACACTAGATTAAACAAGTTAGTTTGCTTTATTTCTATAATCCTTTAATATATTCCAGTACACTGAAGGAGGGTGGTGGAAGAGAGGTTGTAAAGAGAATGCATATTACTGTTAAGCTTTTATACAGCAGTCCCGCTCAGAAATGTTTATATAGCATCATTTTTCTAGGTCCTACGTAACCACCACCTAATATTAGCCTAGAAAACTCGCAGCCCATGGACCTGTACTGTTTGTTATGATCTCTCTCCCATGTTTTAACCTATGAACATTAACCAAACTACAGACTACATAGTTATGTATATATACGTTTGATCAAACTAAGCCCTTCCACCTACAGTTATTTAAGATAAATAATATTGTTAATATTACACTGCATTGCAATACTCTATTTGTGCATAACCTTCTCCACTTCTGTACTGACAGTTATTCTCTCCTTCATATGAACATTTCACTTAATTTGATAGAAGTGTGACTTCCATTTTGGGAAAATACTTCATCAGTATTATATGCAGGTATTCATTTATAATTCCATATTCATCTGCTGGTATTAAACCAAAGATGTTTGATTTTTCTAACATTTTCAGTCCATACTTTTCAGGAATTTTCTATTTTTATACTCATAACTAATATAAATACAAGACCATGCAGTCAATTCTAAAATGTGTTGTGAAAGGGAATTTGATGCTACAGTGAGAATCTGCTGTAGAATAGGATTTTTTTCTCCTTGCTTTGTCTTGTCACAAAAGAGCCCGAACTAACACCTACTTCCAGCTGTAGCAAGTTTGACCACTTCAAACTGACACATTTCTTTTTATTAAATGCCAAATACACCAGTAATGTTAGAAAATCAGGTTAGAATACTTGGTCACACCAATCAGAGGTGCTATCAGTATGTTGTAATCCTCTGAGTCAGTAAAACAAGAACTCTAAAGGAGAAACTTCCATGAGCCACTGAACTAACTTCCAGTTTATGAAATATATAATGTGCAAGCATGTTAAAAGCACATCAGATCAGAACGCATAAGACCAGCAGACTGCTCATCTTTATAACTGAAGGAACCCTCAAAAAGTAAAGACACTTACAGAAAAGTACTGAAAATCTGAAAACTTAGAGTTCTCAGTTGTAAATACCAACTGTTAAACATTATGAAAGTGCCAACTCGTTTGCTAAATACTTTCTAAATAAATAGAAACAAGACAATTTTTGCTCGGCAATAAAACAACCAACCAATTTCTGTGTAAAGTTGATACCAGCTACACACAAGAGCAATTCATGTCTTCAGCAACTACATCAGGAATCAATATACAGCTTGGATTTTATGTAGCTTGTGAGATTACTGCACAGGGTTGTCATGCAGAAGCAGAAGTTGCTTTTCCAAGAAGGTGTAACAATTGCACTTGCATAGAGCAATTTCCATTGGACAAAGACTAACAATTTTTTTCCTTGCTTGTACACCAAAGGCGATGACACCGCTCTAAAAAAAGACATGTAGCTTAGAGAGCTCTCAAGCAGTAGGAAAGATGTGATACTGTTTAACCTTTTCAGTTGCATGGGAACTTTCTGTAACACGAGGAAGAGGGTGGCTAAGCATTTTGAAGACAGGTGAGAAAAAAACCCAATGATAGCACCCACGTTTTAAGCAGCTTTTGAAGGGACACAAAATGCCTACAACAAAAAACCCCTTGCTTAATCGTAACCTCGATGTTCCAAAAATCTAGTGTTCAATTTGAGGAAGTTTAACTACAGAACTAGATTCTTTTAATAAATATTTTACTTACGACTTAGAAAGCAGCCACATTTTAAAACACTCATCTTACAGAGGAATGCAAACCAGAACAATTTATCTCATTTTGAAATAAAGTGTAATTAAGACCTTAGTTCACACAAGGATGGTCAGGCAACCCAAAGAGCCATCAATAAGCAATCAGGTAAGCCCCCACATGTCAGTATCAGGGTTTCCATTTACATCCAAATTAATTTGATTTTGAAGCTCTGCTCACTGGTTTCTCCTCCGTTCTGCATGCACAGTCAGCTATAATACAGAACCTGTATTTTGGGCTAATTGGGCATTTATTATTTTACCCAACTTGTTTTAGAACATTTCTTTGCCGTGCCTATAATATTTTATGCAATGTGACACTCCAAATAAACTGTGCAATACCTTGGATCATAACAAGAATTCCAATGGAATTTGCCACTTCTGTAACATGCAGGATAAATGAGCTCCCCCCCACTGCCACCCATTAGTGCAGTAATACACAAAAAAAGCACCATGGCAGTGTATAAAATTTCAGAAATCCATTAGCAAATCTGTGAGTTTACCTTTAGATACAGTCAGAGCTGGTGACCATTGCGATCTCAGGATATCAAGACAAATACTCCCATTACTGTTTATGTTTGGGTGGTATATTTTTGTTGTAAAAGCAATCTGGAATAAAAAAAAAAAAAACAAACAAACCAAAACAAGTAACATCAAATTCTGTTCATTACATTTGGAATCCTTGACGCTGTCCTTTCAGTTCCAGTCATTCTAGATCTGCCAGCACAATTTATTGTACAGTCTTATCTGTTCATCCACTATGAACATGTATCCTATTGCTAGCTTTTCTGGTTTTAACTTCTAAAATTATACCCCAAACAACTAAGACAAAGAAACAAAGATTTGACCAAAATATCACATACGTTTTGAGAGAAAGGACTCACCTTTGGTGGTTTGAAAGGATAGTCTGTTGGAAAGTGTACTGTGAGAAAAAATACTCCCCCTTGATATGCGCTATCAGGCTAGGGAAAAAAAAAACAAGACAAACAAAACGCATTAATGTATTTCAGTTATTTTGGAGCTTCCCTTCTGAATGCAGATAACCTCCCAAAGCTATGAGTACCTTAGAAAAATCCATTTTTTTCCCCCAGTACACAGCCCATACTATGGTCTGTGTACTGAGAAGGCACAGAGGGAATTGAACCCCCTGCAGAGCTACAGCAGAGCCAACTGTGGCTACTACTGCAGTAGCGCAACAGGGCTACCAAGCGCTGCCCTTCTTGGGGAGAGGAAGGGAAGGAGCGGTGTTTGGCTGGCGGAGCTACAAAACTGCCGATCCGTCAGCTCCACCGCACCGAGGGGAATACAAAACCCAGAGCAGGTCTTCCAAATCCTCTCTCCGTGCAACACCACAGCTGCTCTGATCCTCCTCCATCCTTAAGCTACAAATATACTTACCTTCAGAAGTGGTTTCTCTTTGCAGATGCAAAGAGTAGGATTTTCCAACATAATTCAGGTGATCATGATGACATCAGGGAGTTTTAAAACACACAACATCTTTGTGACCTGTACAAATCTGTGAACATGCATTTTGTTAGAGAACATGTGCACAGGTTTACGTCCAGGTTGCACATAGTTAATAGATAGAAATAACTTTGTTGCAGTCATCTGCTGAAGAAATCTTTCATTTTTATTAACTAGAAAAGCAGAGGGAAAAAAAGTCTCAATGCTAAATGAGAAACAGCAGTGCTGCCATTTCCGATTAAGGGAAGGAGAAGAAAACTTTTCTCATTACGTGGTAAGTTTAAGACAGCAATATAGGAACTCTTTCTCAGCAAAGTTGCAGAAGATCAAGTTTTTGGCTCTTCTTTTGGAAGCAAAGGCAGACTGTTTTTTAAATAAAATGTTTACCTTGGAAATGAGCAAAAATTACAGTTTTAGAGATGAATATAAGAGGTAAAGTCACAAAAGGTCCACTAGGACATGTCATCTTACACACTCAAAATGCACAGAGTGCTGCAGCGTAAGGCAGATTATATATAGTACTGCTAGGAAGTCAGCATTAGGTAACATCAGAAGAGATTGCTGCTGTACTTCCAATTAGGTTTGAAAAGACTGCTTGCATGCATACTAAATGGATTTGTCAAAGTTCAAATAAGCTGAAGATGAGACAAGTTCAGCGTCAGACAGAAGGCAAAGTCACACTATGTTTTATGAGTAAGGTATATAAAACAAACTGACGATGCCCATAGACAGGAGAAGAGGTTACCCTACTTCCACACATAGGAAGTGAATGCTGAGGGCAAGCTTTCATCCGACGCTTCCCTCAGGCAACACACAGGAGTGCATCCCTATTTCCTTATGTTATCAAGATAAAGGATTAATATGCTGATGGTGTTCTTTTCTTGTATCTCAGCAGATATGGCTGAGAAAAGGATGAGAACGAGCATCTCTTGCCAACCTAACTAGAGAAATCTGAGGAACCTGAAGCAAAGAAAAGAATGTTTTCCACTACAGAATATGAAAGGTGAATTGCAAGTTGGAAGAAAAAGTGGAATTTAAGTCGGGATATATGCGCTAGTATTTCCCTTAGTTCATCAGAGTCATTCAGGACAGAGACATCATCGGTGGCAAGCATATAAGTTTTGTTAACTCTTAACTTTGCTGTTTTGCCATTCACCTTTAAGCAGTGCAGAAAGGCAAGCGCCAGAATGACTTTCTATGTGAAAGAACACAGTTTTTAAAGAAAAATGGCAAAAGCACTAGTCTCCTACAGAAAAACTTGCCACAATCATTTCATTTGCTGCTGGGCCATTGACAAGTTGGACAGACTCCAGCATATCGGTGGCAAATTAGTGACTCATCATCTTCCACTGCTTCCGAGCAGCTGCGCTGAAAATGCAGAAAGTCTCAAAGCACACACAATTCCACTTTTCTCCACCATGTGATGCTGCATTTTAATGCATAGAGTATTGTCTCAAATTTTCAACTCGCACAATGGTTCAGCTCATCATCTGAACCAGACACTCTTCCTTCCAAATTACTAAGTTCAAAGGGAAAACGCTAGGAATACAAACTCCTTACCATGACATTAATAAACACCCCTTCCCTCGGGTCACGTTGTTTTTATTCTTTATGCTGAAACTCTTTTCAGTTTTCCTTTAAAACTTTCTGTTCTTAAGTTTTATTGTCCTTTCTTATGTCATTTCCTTGACAAGAGTTGTAAATGGGGTCTTCAGAGATCTCCCTCAAGCCGAGGAAAGCAGGCCTTTCTTGCACAGAAACCAAAAAGTTCCCACAATTGCTGGTCTACAGTTTGCAAAAGCCATCTGCTTTTGCCAGAGGCACATCACAGCCGTCAAATAAGCTCTATTGAAAAGTCCCAAAAATCACTCTTGTTTACAGTTACCAACTTTAACATTGGATTACACCCACTCTTCCTCCTTTCAGATGGATGAATCTTCCCGAATCGAAATGATCATCTTTGAAAAGCGAGCTTCTCGCTTTGCAGCCCACATCACCGATTCAAACATTCGGGTTGCTTAATCAGTCAATCGCAGTTTCACAAAGAGGATGGATTTTTCAACAGTCACAGAAAGAAATGACTACCAGACTACTAAGAACAACAGCACCACTCTAAATCTTTAATCTGTACACGGCACAGCTGAATTTGACTGCTGTGTTTACAGAAACCCAAATGAACCCTTCTGTAACAAAAAGGGAAACAAGGTCTACTTTCTACAGGACATGAATTATATATACTTACAGGTCCCATAATTGTTGCTTGCCAATGAAACACTGAAAGTCAAAAAGACACAATGATTAGAGAGTTTCTGAGCTTTTTCTTAACCGAAAAAAGTGTTAGCTGTGACAATGTATTTATGAAAAGCTTACAGTCATCTCCAACAGGTCCAGCAGAACAGTGGGCCGGTGGGTCTCGCTGCAGATCACTTAGCTCCTGTTAGAAACACACAAATATTTGAGACATCGACATGAAAATACAGACCACGCAGCAGCATCGCTTCAAAAGTGAGAATATAAACTGATTTTATTAAAAAGATCTGTGGTATTTTTAAAGAAATCAACACTTGAAATTGCCCATTGATATGAAAGATTCTTTTTCTTTGCAGATAGGTTTGCAGCTAAAGACAACATTGTGCTATAAATTAGTATCTGAGATTATTTAAGAATTATACCCAAGTTTATTATGAACTGGATATACTGAAGTAGAGACAGAAAAAAATTAAGAAAATGAAGGGTTTATCGATTTCTCTGTAAACTCACTACTTAATCTAGAAATGTATGTGCTAATCTGACTGTTCCTTTAGCTTTTGATTTTACAAAAGCTTCTTGTATTGGCCTGATCTATGTACACTAGCTGAGTTAAACGAGCTCATAAAATGCTTGCAGTCTGCCTAGAGGTGATATATGGTCATAACACAAAGGTTTCTAGGTAAACTAGAACACAAAGGAAAAGTATTAGCTCTATGTCTTATTTAACATACCTTGATTTAATTTCCTATATGTTCTTGAGTTTGTTTGGGGTTTTTTGGTGTTGTTTTTGGTGGTGGTATTTTTGGTTGTTTGTGGTTTGTTGTTTTTTTTTTTTTTTAAATTACTACTAAAAAAACCCCAAGAAAGTTGAAATTTAAGACAAGTGTTCAGAGAAGCTTTTGCAGGTCAACAGATTAATTCTTTTTACAGAAGTCCACAGAGTCCCAGATCATTTTAAATTTTTACTTAATTACACAAAACCAGCTCAGCTTTTCATCTGATTTATCATCACTATATCAAATGCAAAACAAGCCAGGCATTAATATTGGTTCATTTTCCTTGTTTAATTCAATATATTACTTTCAGTGTCTGAAGTTTTACTGTACGAGGAACAAACAAGTTTTTTCCAATTCTGAGCTAATAGGAACTCTGCTGCTATAAGTCTAACAATTATGTGTAAATACTTCCATTGAAACAAGCTAAAAGATTTGTGCTAATTACTCAAAACATACACATTTAAGTCCACAATAGACATAAGCAGGTGTGCAAATATCTCCTTGATTTTAGCTTAAGGAGTAACAGTGGAAACATTTCTACCTAAAAATCATTAGTCAAGACAACTAATTCCAAACTCAAGGTTTAAATTGGAACTAAGTTTCTCACTCAAGCGTAGAACTTGTGTACATGGCGTGATCAGACCTTACATACAATTTGAAGGGTTAACACTCCACGCTTCTCAACTGCTGTGATATATTTATCCATTTATGACATCCAGTAAACATTTCAGCTACACACTACTCTCTTTGAGGGAGCCCATTTACCATGAACCTGGCACCTAAATTCAGGCGCACTTCTTACAGGTCCACTCTCGGCCCCCAGATTCAATTCAGCAGATCTTCAGCCAGTTAATAGAGTAGTAATGTTACGACTTGCTCTGAAGTCACTCCTCACAATCTTTGTGATTTAAAACAAGAGAGACAGTTCTTTGACATACTGAAATAGCTCAGGTTGCCAACTACTGTTACTTGTCCGCCCTTACCTTTATTCTGTTGGTGAAATTGTTTGCTGGTCCAGAAACAACACTCTGGGCCAGACCTTGACTAATAAAGGCAATAGCAAAACCCTTTAGAAGTGCAGGTCCCTTTTTAATCGGAGGACTCAAATTTCACTAAGGGAGCGTGACACAGAGAGCCAGTAATCTATGCAAAGCCAAGTCCTTGCTAGTGCACGAAGGGAGTCAACAAGTCTCAAGTTTCCAGGAGTCAGGAGAGTTGTAACAAACATTACCAGCAGCAAAACAGTTATGGCCACTGTCCACCCTAATCTGCAACGCAAGATCTAACCCAACAAGAGAAGATTAAGTCTTGTGTGCACACTAAAAAAAAAAAAAGAAGCCAGCTACACAAGACCTAGCCTAAACAGAGAATTCAAAGCCTAAAAATCACATGTTTTATAGCAGTCACGACTGACTACTAAATTAAAGGTAATGATGGGAAAAAAACGTAGCTTAAACTCAGAAAGTCCCTAAAATATATGCAAACGTTCCCTTACGCATATGCCAACTGCTAGGCAAGCACTTAATTTTGGAGTCGTAAGTTTGTAACAGCGCTCATTTGCTAGATGCTTTCCTCAAGATCTTTACATACCCCAAACCCACACAAACTGGGTTTCATTCATATGTACGCAAGTACTTCAGAATTGGTAGGAACTGGGGAAGGCTTCTCAGGTAATCGCTTTCAATTTGTCCAGGCTAAGGGCACTGAAATTTGTGCGTGATAAAAACCATGTTTTAAATCACACCCTGATGAGACCCAGAACTATCAACTCCTGTTATTAATATTTCCCTAATAACGATGAAGAAAAGGGTCTCTTCAACAGACTTCACTAAATGAGAACAATGCTCACGGATACATTCACAGAACTTCTGCAGCTAGGAAACAAAGCTGGACCAAACCTCAAAAACCTAATAGAGCAAATTCAATCCATATTTTCCAATCATAAGTCGTAATGTACTAGAGCTAATATGGTTTAAAAATACAAATGGTAACATGATGAAACTTTGTAAATTGAGTTTGATAGCGTTAATGGTTTGAGTCTTTACATACAGAAGTTCAGATCAAGCCGTGAAAAAAGAACTACTCAGCTTTATACTGTTAATTATGCTGTTTAAGCTTCCTATTCAAAGCAAATTTATCCAGAGTTGTGAGATTTAGGCTTCAAGCTTTCCTACATCTTTTGAAATGGTGCGAGGAGATAGTCGGAAGGTCCCCGTGAGTCAGACTGACTTGTCCGTGTCCAGAGCTGACCACTGCAGAACAGTTGTGATTATTTTCTAGAGTAAGTAGAGGTAGAAAAACCACTTCACGACTTTACACAGTCACAAAAGAATGAGAAACTGAGTACAAGAATCCTCTATACAAAGCAGTAAAGATGCTCTTCACCAGAAGCCCAAAACCTTGCTGCGTCGAGAGACAAGGCTGCAGAGTTACAAAGCACAATGTGCTGAAACCTCATCAAGAAGTGCAAGAGAACTGTGTGTGAGGCATTGCACAGTCAACACTAATGATTTCCCTGTAATTTTAAGTTAATTGGCTCCAGCAGCTTTGTCCACGTTTCATGGATTATCACCATGCTGCTGCACGATGTAGGTCTGGTTACTGCAAGGCCTTGCCTACACCGGTATTTTTAGACAGTTGTATAGAAAATACTGCTGCAAGACTTTGATAAACATAGGCTAAAAACCAGGATCTAAAACTCAAAGCAGTGCCAGTTCAGTTTCAAAAGAGAAAGTCAAGACTGCAAATTACAGTGTCCACCGACCGGTGCAGTGTCTTTTATGAGCATACACAAAACCAGAATTTTGTCTGCGAGAGATGCAAACAGAAGTATCAGTTATTTCAAACAGTGGCGAGTGTCGCAGCGTAAAAGCATCTATCAGAAGCTCTGACACAAGCCACGCCGTCCCAATACAACCAGGGTAAACTTGTATGGAGAAAACAGCTAAGCTGAGGACAGCAGTAGGAATAAATCTTCTAATCCTCTCACACACAGAAAATATTACAGAGTAGAACAGAACACTGCTAATGCTACACCTCTAACTGGTTGCAATGAACGGGTGCACAGTAAGCTGTTTCTCCTGTTTGTAACTGCAGAACAGCAGCAGAGCACAAAAGCAAGCAGGATTCGTGATCAGGTGTAAAGTAGTATTAGCATAATGCTACAAATGCTAAAGAACAATTACCAGAGATGGACACAGCAAAGCCTCCAAATTATCACCTTTCATCGCACCACACACACTGTAGAATAGCTCTCTGGGTAGCATGAGACAAAAATTTAAAAATCAATTTAACAGATGTAAAACACATGCTATAGTAAGCTATAAATGCTGGAAACATTTCTGAATGTGCAGACTAGTACTCTTTGTCAAAGTACAATACAGGTTGGATTTCATAAAAGTATAAAGTTGGTGAAGACTGGAAGGCCAGTTTAATGCTTACATGCTTCATTAGCAGTCAGGCTTCTCTCCTAAAAAGCTGCTGGAACAAGATCGTAAAGGATACTTTGATAACGTGAGAAATATTCTCAGCATAGTACTCATGGACACCTAATGGCTATGAGCATGAGTAGTAACAAAAAAAGCTCTAAAAATGTCTCCTTTTCTTTATTAAAAAAAGGTTGGGGAAAAAAAAAAAAAAGAGACTGCAGAATATCAGAAGACCAAAATAAACTGCAGACAGCACCACTAAAAGCTATTTTAATTCTCTAAGTGACACAAAACCACAACCAGAGCCCTTTTCCACACTGTTATTTTAAATATAGGTTTTTATATTTGCCAGCTACGTTCTTAATTTTTGCACAAAACACACTGCAGACCACAGACTCACGTCCTACCAACTCCGTGCATACACTGCTGCTATTATATTAAAGCTGTTTGGAACCATCTGTCAAGGGATTCTCTGTTCTTCATAAATTTGGTAAATGTAAAGCAAATATTTACCATAACATTTCTTGATATAAAGGTAAGTCTTAGTAATAAAGTATTTTTATACATTGGTTTAATAAAAAGAAGTATTGCTGTGTATTCACAGCTGATGTTTTGAAAGCAAATTAAAACATTTTTATCTTACAGATCCAAAAAAGAAGTTTCCTCAATATGTTCATTACCATCCAAAGACAGCATGTGACTCAACAGTTTCAAGTCCAAATCTAAACCACAAATATTGATAAAATTTTATCTACTTGAGCAAATTTACAATAAAAAAGTTATTTTCAACATAAATATTTAAGCCCATGTGTCCTGTTAGTCTAAACACATATGAAACACATATTGAAACAAACAGACATATAGTTTATTGACATTTCTAAATGTTTGAATGCTTCTATTCTTTCTGAGTTGTAGGAGAAAAACAATCAAGCACTATGCACCAACAAGATAAAAAACAACAGCTATTTTTAAACCAGTCTTCAAATGTGTCTCTTCTAACTGGTTTCAAAATCTCTTCTAAAATCTGTTCTAAGCCCCATTTTTTTTATGCCCATAACAAAACTAAATACTGGTTTTGTACGTATTTCAAAACAGCCCGAGCCATTAATAAGCATAACGTCGACCCCCCATTAACACTAGAGGAGCCCCCAGAAGTACAGAATTTATGATGAAAACAATCTCCTCGACTGTAATACTGAACTGACAGGACAGCAAACTCGCAATTACATATGTACACAGAGAACTCAGAACAGCAATCTCAGAAAAATGGTCTGCATAGGAGGGATAGGCAAAACTGACCCACACACTAACTGGCATAAGCTGACAGCCTGAATTATTTTCTACCTCATGATAATAAAGTCTTCTTTGCACAATATCCCTTCCCAAACTAAACCTACACTATTCGTTTTGTTTTCATAATTTGCAACATCTGGAATTTACAATGCCCACAAAAACATACGTTAGTCTTTCATTGGTGCGTCCCAGACTACAGAGAAGCAACTCCTGCCCCAAGGAACATCTATTCTACATCACACGCAGAGCGCAGCCTCAAGTTTTTGACAGCGTAGAAACATAGTGCCTCTCTTTCATGCAATGGCAAAGCAAAGCACTGACAAGGTAAACCAACACAGGCTCCTTGGCTTAAGATGATTACAAATACACACACACACACACTCCCTGTCCTTCCGAGATTCTCTGAGGAACTCCGAGATGAATTTGTCACGGAGGCGGCACTGACGGCTGTGTTTGCACGGCAGGGCTTCACGTCCTCGCTGCTCTTCCACCCGCAGCACTAAGCCGAACATACTTTCATATGCAGCGATCAGCTTGTTCATTGGCTATTCAGTTATTCATTTCTTAAGAAAACTCCCAAGCGCAATACATCTTAGCGTTACTAACGTACAGTCTTGACGTCCACACGCTGTCCTCCTCTGAGGAGTCCCTCAAGGTTGATCAACAAAAGACGGGATGCAACGACACAGATCACAATGGCAATACTATTCAGAAATTGGAGTCCCAACTGGTATGAGACAAAATATGCTTACTAACACTTCTATGTGTTACGGCTTTGTTTCCTCTATAGGTGCTATCATTCTGAACACGCATATTATCCAAATTATTGTGAACAAACACTCAAGCTTGCCACCAAAATCCCTTAGCTGTGTTAAAGTACAATTTGAACCACCCTAAAACCACCCAAGCTTAACTTCAGACAGTATGTCTAGACTGACAAGCTCCCAAGTAATACCATTGTGTTTTCTGACAGCGCTTTGTTCTCCAAAGAGTTCCTCTAGGCACTTTGTGAAACTATGAAGTCTTTACAGCATTTCCTCTACTCCAGATTTTATCCCTTCCTACCCTTGAGATACAACATAGCTATCAACCTTTATAGCCAGCCTGAAACATCAGGAAGTTAGATGGGATAAACACACCATCATACAAATACATTTCATCTAGCATTAAACTTCCAGTTTCAGAATGTTCAGGAAAGCTCTAAATATTACAGTGACATCAAGACAGTTTGTCTTTTCTATCTTCTCCCCTTCATTTTAACTTTCCATTTGAAACAGTCCTACTTCCTTGCCACTTTCCTCTTCTACTGCTCTGGAGGCAGGCTGCTGGCCAAATCCCACTGGTAGTATTTTTTTCTTACCCTGGAAAGGCAGCAGACAGCAATGAGGGGAGTTAATGAAAAAAAGAATACCAGCAATAGACATTTCTGCTGCAAACTAGAAGAGGTAACCCATTCTGAATCTAATCTCAAGTCTTCTGCTAGCTCCTTCCCTGACATCTCTTCATGTTTCAGACAGAAGTTATTGTATAATCAGGAAAGCTTACACTACCTTGAAGTCAGCACCTTGGTAAGCATTTCTTCACTTTCAAAGAGTAGAAACTAATAAAGCTAATAGGATAAAAGATACTCCTTCATAAACAGTCTACCCATAAATTTCACATCTATCGAACACGAAGTTTTTAAATGCCACGCAAATAAAGTTGTGGCTTTCCAATATATCGGGAAGTCTCTAGGAAGAAAAGTTACACAGGGAACATGATAAGAGAAAAATACGGACAACCACCCTATTCTAGCAGGATCTTATGTGGAAGACCACAAACTACCACTCCATCTCAAAACCAGCAGAAGACTACCAGACTTTCTGCTTTCTTTGTTCACCTTAGCGGCATGAAACTGAACAAGAGGAAGGAAAAGGTATTCAGAAGAATCCTTTTCTTAGAAAAGGACAAGGAGATACTCAAATATCAAGGAGATACTTGCAAGGGCAAGGAGATACTCAAAGAAAAGGTGGGAAATCAGAAGCCAAGAAAACACAAAACATTTCCAGAACACGTAGAAGCATGGCAGAAGCATGCTAGAGAAAAATCACTGTAGTCACTTATTAGTATTTGATATAATGCTCAAATGCAACATTCATAAATATGTGATATGAAGTTAAAAAATCTTCCCTAATTCATAATAAGATTTGTAGCGTGAGACCTAACTACCAACATCTAGTAAAAATTCATACAAGTAACTTCATATCTATTGTAGGGTATCCCAAACCTGCTCGCTGCAGGGTTAAACGGTCATTGTAGAATTCTATTTTGTAATACCAACATTTTCCAATAGCAAAAGGGAATTCAGAACAAGAAATTACAGCACAGTCACAGAACCAGGACAGCACAAACACCAACCAAACCTGGTGCGTCAACAGCAACAAAATACCACATATTCTATGACACGGCCAATGCACTAACGTTAACTCAACTTCTATGTTTACCATCCATAACGCTTTTTTTGGTCTGTATTGTACAGCGACCGGTTAGGTCTTGCCAAACAACAGGAATCTGGATGTTTACTCCTCACTTAAATCCTGAATAACATTTACAAATGTTATCCAAAAGGTCTACAAGTGGGATACATTCAAAGGTCACATGAAGTACCGGGCTGAGGGCACTTCCTAATGTGGAAAACCCCCGATGCACAGAGCTAACCAAGCTGCGCAACATTTCGGCAACAGCCACCTTACACCTCTACTAAAGATAACCCGCTGACACCATTTCGCCTTTCACCCGGTACTTCACCACCACACGGCTGCGGGAAACACCTCAGGGGGTTTTATTAACGACAGTTTAAAACACTGACTGGGGGTTGGGGGGGCCTTCAAGAAGGTGAAGAGTCCCGAGACCAGGAGCCCGACCGGAGCCCCCCCCCTCCCCTTCTCCACCTCACGCCCGCTCCGACCAGGGCAGCCGCGCCCCGCACCGGGCCGGGCCCCTCTGCCCCCCACCCTCAGGCGACCCCACGGGGGACCGGTTCCGGCAGCCGGGAGAGGGCCGCAACCTGGGCCGCGGAGGGTGGAAGGTTGGGCCCCAGGCAGAGACAACGCGGGGCAACGGCTCCCGCTGAGCCGCGGCCCGGCACCACCCCCCGGGGCAGCAGCGGGGCGGAGGACCCCTTGCCTTCCCTTCCCGCCTCCCCGCGGCTCGACCCCACTCACTTTCTGTATCCGCTTCAGCGCCATGGGAGCGCGGGGCGGGCGGCGGCGGCGGGGAGCGCGGCGGGGGGGTGGAGCGGGCGGGTAACGGCATCCACGCGCGCCGCGGGAGGCGTGTGTATGGGGGGGGGGGGGGGGGGAGAGGCAACGGTGGAAAGGGCGGCGGGGCGGGGCGGGGCGGGCGCTCGCCGGGGCCCTTTGTGTCCGCCTGCGCCTGCGCAGCCCCGGGCCGCTCGCAAGGCACGCCGGGAAATGAAGTCCGACTGCTCCTGTCTCTCCAGAAGCATCCATGTTGTTCTCCCAACGCGTTTGGTCTTACCCGGAGTTTGTGCAATACAACAGGACGCTCTCCTCACGTGAATACGAATCTTCTTTTTTCTGTCCTGTATCACATTGGAGAAAACCACTTTGCTCTGCATTGCTAGTGTCTTTTAGGTATCCCTCAGTGAGTATGAACAGCGGCATTTCCCAGCTCCCTATTCAAGTTGCCACACACCACAGCCACCGCTTTGAGGTACCAATGGAAACTGTAAGCAGGTGCCAAAATTCACATAGTGTTTTTTACAGGTAATGCTTAAAGTTTTTGAAATAATTCCACGTGTGTGTTCTGACGCCCTTTGCCCTTCACAGATCCGTTTATACATATTAGCCTCGTAAAATACTCACTTTTTCTCCTCTTCACTGCGATCCATTTGTCTTTTCAGCAGGTTTATGTTCAACGCTATTGGAGTAGAACGGTGATCGTACCATTTAACCCAACAGCTAGCTGGGCTTGAAAACGTATCCATCCCCTTCCTATTAATGACTCCTTAATGCCTATTTCTATCACGCAGACTCGTGTATCATCCTGGTTTATTTCGGAGGAATATAGCCACAGGATGACAATTATTGATGGAGCATAAAAACTGGAGCTAAAGACCATGTAAAGAAGAAAACGGAGCTGATGTGGGAAGAGATGAAAAGATGAAAAATTGACTAGAGAAGAAAATTAGAATGAACTAATTTACAAAAGAAAATGAACAAACCACAGCCAGGTAACTCTGATTAATTGCTACACATTTCCTTCCTCTTTGCAATTTTGATCTTATTTAATCTTCTATTCCACTTTTCTGTGTAACAATGCCATACTTTTATAAACTCTGATTCCACTCTTACCTAAATTTGCTAGCTGGGTGTTGAGCGAGATCCTCTGTTTGCGTAAACTGGTGTATCGCTATCAACTCTGGGATTGTTACTCAAATTTAAGCCAGCCGAGGATTTGCTCCATTGACTTTCATGGATTTATTTTTAATTTATTACTCTGAGTTCAGAATCAAGAGCTCTGAATATAAATCTTGAACATAAATAGACAATTTCCAAATCTAAACAGTATAGCCACAAGTACCATACAGAAAAACAAGCTAGGCATGTATAGAACTGTCTGAAAAGTTAACCAAATCTTGCTGTGCATTTATTAGTAGTTTACTGTTTATTAAACAATAAATCAAGATCCAAAACCCAAATTAATTTAAATGAAGTATTGTTTAGTGAAATGGGAGCCTGTCAAAATAGTTGTGGGGGAGGACAATTAATTGGTACAAATGTGAGTGCAAATTTTTTTTTTAAACTTTAAAGCGTGTCATTTGTAGTATACAACGTATGTGCACGATACAAATTTCATACATTTTCCTCAGTGACAATAAAAAGCGCAGTTTATTATAAACTGAAGTAAAAATTAAAATTAAAAAAAAAAAATAAAATCAGAGTTTTGTCATTGGTATGTGAAGGTTGTTCCAAGGGCCCATCCAGAGCTCCTCTTCGTCTGACTGTGTGTGTTCACTGTGCGACTCCAAGGGCTCTTTGACATCCTCGTTATCAACAACCGAATCTTGCTCTTCTGTGCTTTTCATTTTGGAGCCCCCTGGCTTTGTTACTATATTGTCGGCCCCTATAGTAGAGGAAGCAAACGAGACACTGCAAGGTCTTGTGTTCATTTTATCGTTAGAAGAGGGTCCCTTTGACAACGTGTTCAGTGGGACATTCTCCTCGTGTGTCACTGCAAGCTTGTCCAGTTTCTTGAATTGTTTCCCCAGCCTCACTGGAGATGTGACTTTTAAATTATTACCAAGGCAAACACGACGGGTTCTGACAACAGAGCCGTTCTGTGCAATGTAGATGTTACCGTTGATATTGTTTTGAATATTCGGGTTACTGAGACGATTCCTCTGGCTGGAATCGGGAGCGCTGTCTTCTCCAGTGGAGCTGGTCTCATACTCTGGATCGACTATCAACTTGATCCTTTTCTTTCTGGCCCACTGTTTGGCAATAAATAGAAATGTCGTTAAACCTCAGCACTGCTTCTTACATTTTCCTACCCTTTTCCTATCAGTTATTTACCTTGTCTTTTATCTAGACACTTCATATGAATATTTATTAACTTGTCCTTTTGTACCCTTCCTTTTAGGTTGTACACGGATATTTCTTAATTGTTTTGATTACCACTGCGTGCCACTATCACATATACTTAATGCTTGAACACGCAAACAATTCTTTGTGCTAAAAAGTTGTAAGAAGGATAAACTCATTTTAGTTTGTGAGTTGCATAATGCGAGTCAGAGCGTATAAAACTGTGAAGCTGTTCTTCAGGTTTGGAAAGTAGTGACAAATTTGGTATTTTTTTTCTCTTTTTTTGCTAAAGATGCATTCAGCTGTGCTCCCTTTAAGTCAAAG
The DNA here is from genome assembly GCF_028858705.1 of Grus americana. Taxonomy (NCBI): domain Eukaryota; kingdom Metazoa; phylum Chordata; class Aves; order Gruiformes; family Gruidae; genus Grus; species Grus americana. Next base: position 38,393,687 of record NC_072858.1, read on the forward strand.
TGCACCTTCTTTGGAGAATTGAGAATGGAGACATTACTTTCTGAAAGAAAACTTCTGTAAATCACGATATTGGTAAGCCAATCCTAATTTGACAAAGCAACGTCTCAGCCTGTCGTACAAAGAGAAATGAAAAACAACTAGATGGATTACCCGTTCCAAGGGAAACTGGAAGGCGCTGATGATGAAGCCATTCTGTGATACTTCTAAGAAACTACTGTAGTACTGGGTAACTGCTAGGAAGGCTTTAGAAGTTTTCTTCCAGAGTATTACTACATTGTAAATTCAGTGCAGAAAGGGCACTGGGCAGGTCTGTTTTATGTGCACTACACATCAAGCAGAGAAGCATCTCCGGACCCAGACAAGGGAAATTCTCAGGCACAACACTGGCAAAATTGGCTGGTTAAAAGCAGAAAAGCTCTATATAAGGCTTTGTGCCAGTTCCAATCTAGTGGAATCAATGGAGATGCTTTGCTATTAAATGGAAGACAGTGGAGAAATGAGACTTTAGATTTTATATAATTTATATTTTTTTAAAGACTTAATGCAAACAATTTCTGTGTTGCTCTGATTTTGTACTGATAGTGATTACACAAAACTCGTTACTTATTTTAACTTATCATTGATCTTTTTAAAATAAATGCCTCGTTGCAGTACACTGAAACAAACTACTATCATTCTTGAATTAATAATGAAAACACTGTTATTCCACTAAGGCAGCAGATACCATCATAGTTAACTCCCACTGCAATACATACACACGCACACAAGACAAGCCAGTTTTTAGAGAAAGAAAACCATGCAAGGTACAAACGGGTGGTGATTACTCTTAAGCTTTTGAGAAGTTACAGTTTGTACAAATGATTTGGATGTCTATTCTTTTGTTCCTGATAAAGACATACAATTTTCTTCACACAGATATAGTCAGGTGGATGAAAAGACTGACGTTGAAATCGGATTTACGTTAAAACACCCTGTGCAGCTACAACTTTGTGCTATATGGGAATACAAAAAAGTAGGTGAGTGATCATAAATCTAGCTCACATTTCAAGTGGAATTAAAGACAGTAGTTGAAAAGTTAGTATCACGCTTTGCAGCTCAACACTAATTGTCCTGCCAGGGTAACTCCCCAGCACGTTCAAGTATCTTAAAAATTTGAACATTTTTCTCTCCCTCGTCTAACAGAGACTTCCTGGCAGAGCTTTGGTGCATGTGCCAGAATTTGCACTAGCTTTAAAGTGCTCACTCACAAGACTAAGCCAATAGTGGCTCAAAGCTTTAATTTTATTTAGGCTACTTAGGCGTTATCTGAATAAATCTAGTGGTTGAGAAACAGTTCTGTGGCTTTTGACACGAGGTAAATACAGCACAGGTAACTCGTGTGGATACAGAGCTTGCATGCTCTGTGGGCTGACAGCACAGCTAAGAGCTCTGAGAGGAAGTACCTCACACAGAGGTTGCTGCTTATACAAAAAGAGAAAGGCCACTTGCGCTGTCAGGAACAGCAGTCCTTCCTAGGCAATCATGCTCACTCTGAGCAGAACTGTGCTAATGGAAGTGCTACAAGATGTCTCTATGGAATGACATCAGATATTCCAGGTTATTAAATTCTAAAAGGTAGATACGAAAATACAGAACACAGGTGATGGTTACCTTCAGCAATACTTTCCTGTTACGCATCTCAAACTTTTAAACAGATGTGTAAAAAAAAAAATTTGCTGTATTGTTAGGTGGGAAAGGCAGAAGTTGGAAAATGTAATGCACTTCCTTTTCTGACCAAGCTCACTTTGTACAACTACCTCTGCATTCCTCTCTTGCACATCACTGGTACCTAAAACCTGACTCTCATGATCCAGAAACAGTTTAATCCCAGCTCTGCTAGTAATACTCTGCAGTTTTGGGGGTGTTGCTTTGCTGCAGTTTCAGTTGTCCTCCCTGCAAACAAGGCTAATGTTTACAGCAGAGAACTCATTTGAAGATTAGCAAATGTTGTATGTAAGGTGAAACCAGGTATGACTTCTATGTCTTTTTATCCTCATCATCATTCCTGTTCTTCACTGAATTCCATGTTTTGCCCTTTTCCCCCCCTGCAGTGTTCTCTTTTGTGAGACATAACCTGCATGAACATAGGGCCCTTAACGGCTTTGTGCCATCAGGTTCGTCAAGCTATCCATCACAGCTAATGCAAAATGCAACGTTACTTTGCTTCACAATGTGCATAATGCAAAAAGGATTAAATCTAAGAATCAACACAGAGCCTCTTTAACTATATTATTGAAATTAGCAAAGAGAAAGAAGTACACCTTCCTGCCACTGCTTAATGAAAATCAGTCTTTTGTATCCACCACTAAGTATACCCAAGTAGTCTCTCAGAGGAATATTAACTTGGTTTTCTACAGTTCTGCCCTTAAGACAGCATATGGGGTTCAAATGCTGAAGCAAGAAGCTTTGACATTTTCTTTTTGTCCCTCTCTAGTCAAGCACATAATGCTTAGGAAAGACCACACAGAAGGCACAGCAAACAAGGTCACTCCTTACTGCAAACCGTCCACCTACTGTCACTCCTTTTTAAAAGGATGTAGAATCACCAGTGGTCTCTGACTCCGTAATGGCAGTATCCAGGGTCTCATCTGACTGAGACTGACTGTTTTCCTGGGACACCTTTTCCCTTGTTTTCTTTCCTTTCATGTTGGTGTCAGAACTTTCATTCTCAGCATCAGGGGAAGTAGCATTTTTACCAGAAGTGGCACTAGTTGTGCTTTTTGTCCCTTCAGTACCTTTGGAAGTAACACTGATTTCACTTTCTAGGCACGAAGATTCATTCTTACTGCTAGTTTCCTCCCTGTCACTAGCATCTGTATCAGCCTCTTCTGTGCTGTCATCCACGCTAGCCTCACCACAACCAGCTGATATTCCTCTCTTGTCTTCTTCAGTAGCAGCAGGTTTTGCTTTGGCAGATGTTTCAGAAACTGCCTTATCTGAGTTCTCTGCTGTCTCATCGGGGCTTGCGCTGACCTGCGCCACATCTGCTTGTTCATCTTCTTCTGACACCTCTTCTATCGTGTCTTCTATTTCAAGGCTGGCAGAGGAGGTTTTGCTCCTATAGCTGGATCCTGAAGTTTTCCTGTAGCTCGTGTCCCTGTCACTACCTGATGCATTAGAGCTAATATTTGATTTCTGGCTGGATCGCCTTGCTCTGCCACGAGAGTTACCTCCCCTACTTCTTATACTGGACTTTTCAGTGCTTCTTCTACTGCTGGACTCGCTAGTCCCCGATCTGCTATATGAACTTCGTGCAGATGAGCTCTTTGACAGGCTACCATCTTCATTGCTGTCAGAGTCTTCCTCAACATCGTCCTCTTCAGATGAGTCCTCCTCCGATTCACTGCTAGAACTGGATCCAGAGGAGTCATCAGAATCCCCAAAATCGCGCCCAGTTTCTTCATCTGAGTCCACAGTACTTTCAGTGGCTTCATCTTGGTCCAGAGTTACTTTCAAGTAGTCTTTATCTTCTGACTCCGAACCAGAGCTGCTGCTCTCCACGGATGACTCATCTGAGGTGTATTTTCTTCTCTTCTTTTTCTTCTCATAATCGCTATCCTCATGTTCACTCTCTGCTGTGATATTTATTGAAACTCCTGATTTTGCTTCATGTCCTTCATATTCTTCCTCTCCTTCTCCTCTTGCATGCACTGCATCTTCACTAATAGGCTCTTGAAATTTTCGGGAGACACTAATGCGTTTTAACACGTGATTTAGTTTTCGCATTGAAGGTCTGTCATCTGTCGATTTCTGGAAGTAACTTCCCCTGATAATCATGCTTTTCTCACCGTCCACTTGGCGAGCTGACATCAACTTGGCATAACTGGAATCTTTCCTACCGCCTTTCACTTTCTGCAGAATCATTGGGAATATCTTTGCTTTCTTCCATGGAGAACGAGCAGACTCCGTTCTTCCTACTGGTTTGTGAGCACTGACTGCTACGCGACTTAAATGCATCACTGCTTTTAGTTTCCTTTTCCCCTGGCTGGTCCTATACGCTCTTCCAGAACCATGTCTTAGATCCATCCCACCACCTAAAGGTCTACCTTCTATTTGAGCCCCTGCTCTCTGGCTTATACCTCTGCTTGAAGGACCTCTGCCTTGACTCATTCCCTGTAAATTATGAAAATGAACTTGATTACAATTTGAAAGATAGTTATTGCAAAAACTCATACCCTAAAATAAGTCAGCAGGAATAAACGTAACATTTTTCCTCACCATCAAAACTAACTTACCTGTTGTAGGATAGCTTTTTACCAAAGTTATGGGGAAAGTTTTACATCTAGAATAGGCTGCAAGTGCACAACTACCTTACTCTGAAACACGGAAAAATACTGGCTCGTAAATGTTATCTCTTCTCATTTAATTAAAACCAATGTGATGGATTAAGAGTCTAGTATTTCTGAAAATTAGATTTAAGAAAAAAAAAGGAACATTTATAGCAACTTTCTTCTGGCTACCACTGACATTTTAAAATTTCTTTACATTCAGCTGTGAACTTTATGATAAATTAGTTTAGATGACTGCTTTTCTCAGTGGAAAATCACCAGTTATAGGCTGAATAATAGTAATACCCCATTTGGTTAATAATATCAAATGGTATTACCTAAGGCTATGTGGATTTTTTTATGAACTAGAAATCTACATTGAGGGAAAAATAGATGTGGATATTGAAAGCATATTTGCAATTCCTTTTTATTTCTAGAAAAAGAGAAAGAGGTGCTGACACAAACTTTACTGGTCCTCAGAAGGACAAAGGATGATTAGCATTGGAAGAGCTGCTTATTTTGTCTATACAGAACACAATATTCTCATCAGTTACAAAATACATTTGACAAGGTTTAATGGTCCTTCACTTTGTTGCAGAGATGGAATCAACGCACCAGAGACGCTTACCTCTTCCGCTGTGGATCCATGCGGACTGTAGTAGTAGCCACCATCATTCTCCACCACGACTTCCCCGTACTCATCATACATCCCCGAAGGAGACAGCAGCCGGCGGCGGCTCCCATACTGAGGCAATTCATACCTGGCAAAAACACCACTGTCTCTTCATAACGTGCCCCACAAATGCACACACTCATTTTGACAGGACAAGAATTTCTTTGCTCTCTTTTCTCTCTACCTTTGAGAAGGGTTTTTTTTGGCTTCACGGTAACAGAATCCAAAACCTCTTCCTGTTGGAATTGGCTGTTACAACTGGAGGGCGACCCAAATTGCCAGGTCTCTGGGATCAGGCAAAAATCCCCCAAGTGCAATGACCTTCTTTCCAGGTTTACCTGATTTTTTTGGGGGGGATCTTTTTTTAAAATGGGGGATGAAAAAGCGGGTTCCCTGGGATCAGTTCTGGAGGATCCCTGCAAGTTCTTATGAATAGCAATAATCCCTGAAGTGCTTGCAGTCAGACGGGCAGTATCAGAACAAGTTTTTCTAGGTAAATGTAAAAGGCCAGACGCTGGCTGGAAACTGTGAGCAGGAAGTATCAGTCACTGAATGCAGGCTGGTGAGCCACAGAAGGGGAGGAGATGATGGAAATTAATTCCCAAGACAGCAGATATATGCAAATAAAAAAGCTAATATAAACCCAGCATGATAGAAGGGGTATATGCTCTGCAGTCTAATAATTAGATTCCTAAAGAAGCAGAGAGTTCACAACGCCCCTTTAACTTTTAAAAAGAGTTTTGTTCTCAGTGCACGCCTTTGCGGACAGAAAGATTAAAATAATCTTGAGGCGAAGGAAGGTCTCCAGATTAGGTGCTGTGATAATAAATATCACCAACCTGAAAAAGCAGCATTTTCAGAAATATATAGGAAAAAAGAAAATATACCCATGCTCATAACTGTAGTAATCTTGCCCATAGTATTCCTGCCCTGGATCAATTCCAGACTCCATACTTAACTCCTGTCAAAAGAGAAACACTGAATGCAAACATCATACACAGTAATGACTGATGAAAAAGGCACAAACAACAGTATCTTCAAGTGCAAACAAGCGAAACAAAAAATGGTAATACTGTGAGGAACATTGACAACTGTCAAGAACCACAACAAGAAGCCACCAGGAGCTTTAAATGACCCCTTCGCCGGTGTATTCCCTGGGAGCAACTGTTCTAAGTCAGCTAAATGCAGATACACCGTCCCTTCTTGTGCTCCTCTCAAAGGAAAAAGCTGCCTTGAAAGATTAGGCCTATTTTACTTATGCTGTTTGTCAGGTCTCTTTTTTCAATGTTTTCTCAACCATCAACAATCATGAGCAGCCTTGGACTAAGCTAAGTACTTGCCTGTATCCTACAGAAGTGCCAGAGTGTCCTTAAGCTCCTTTCCCACACTGTCTCTGATATTAGGCTGCTCTGTGGAACACCTCTGAACTGCAGCACTGACACAGAGCACCAGGGCTTAGGTTTTGGCATGGGACTGCATGCTGTCTTGATCTCACACCTTCCTGGAGGTTTTTCTGCTGTCCAATGGAGTTACAGTTGTGTCAGAGCATCTCGTTGTGATTACTTATAATGACTGCAGAAACGATCACCATTCTGTACCACAAAGATACCATCGATAGCAACATCTCACAAAAGCTACATTTGCTCTACTGCTTATTCAGGCAACGATATTGGGTCTAAAAGATTTGAAATAGAAAGCATTGGGTTTATAATCCAGAGCGGCCTTTGCACTTCACAGCAGTGCGCTAACGCTTCCATTACCTTGGCAGGCCAACTGCTTAGCTCATCGCTAGGTACAATAGGCAATTATCGTTTGACTGACATCTGAAAAAATAGATTGCAGTTGGACAGTGAGGAAATTATTCTGTCTGTGAATCTGGACACGAAACTAGGCAAGCCTGCAGCCTTTGTGTTGAAGTCCGTGGGAGCAACTGAAAGATGCTCAAGGGGACAATACGAAGATGCAGTGAATTCAAGGTATTTTTTCTGAAACAACATAAGTGGGGTAACAATGTCAGGAGTTGCCTTTTCATCTAAAATAGTCGGGGGTGGAGGAAATTAGCTAAGACTGGCCAGTTTTTATTAGAAAATTATGTAAAAGCCATTTAAAAAGTTATAGAATATTTAACAAATGAAAAACAGTGGTACCTCTGGTCTGAGAAGAGAAGGTCTCAGCAACTGCTGTTGCTACGAAAGAAAATTAGAAAGAGGTTAATTAGGCAGCAACAATTAAAGTGCAGGTCATCTGGGTTTTGAGTTAAGACTGGAAAGAAATCCTAAAAAAACCAGGTCCTTCAGAGCCTTCTGTATGGCAGTCACCTGGATACTCTCATACTTAGTGAGAAGGAGAACACTGCTAAGCACCCAATGTAGTAAAATCACTTTACACTCCACTGTTTTTTTTACCTAATATAAAATCAAATTCCTAGTTTGTGTGGTGATTTTCTAAATTATTTAACTCAAGAACTTCTGCTAGAGCCTAAGAGAACTATTGCATGGTCTATGTTGGAAACAGCAGGGAGACAATGGCAGACAAACAATTATCCACAACAGCTACAAAGCAAATCTATGGGAATCTGCCGTAAAGTGATTCAGCTATTAAAAACGTGAAGGGATTTGATTTCTTACCCAAACTTCTGCAATACCATCACTTTAATTCTCTATCTACATTTATAGACTTCTGTGGCTTTTAACTGAATACCCTGCAACCACAAACATACTTTAATTCATAATACCAGTAAGACAGTGAAGAATTATCTCACTTTTCTCTACAGCTTATGTGTGATTTCTTTGTTTATGTGCATACAGTGAGAAAAGCGTGCTGATGTGACGGAAGAGACGCCGGGAGGCTGCATGGAGAGGACTGACAGGACGATATGGCTCCTCTCAGGTACGTCGCAGCTAAACATGGGTCATTTCTGGTAATCATGTTATTAATTACTCTGCAGCTCCAGTTGTCTGCAAGTGATGCACATCACTTGTTTTGTAGATTAGGATCAGATTTACTCAGGAAAATTAGTACCATTGTCCCCACATGCCTCCCAAAAGGCAGTGGCACTATTTCAGCCACGTTTCTTGGCCAAAACCAAACCCTGAGAGATGGAGAAGTTCTGTACCTGAACTGAGACACAAATCAGCTCTGCGAAGAGAGGAAAATCACAGCAGAACACCAGTAAGCTTGCAATTTGTAAAACACCACTGACTAAGGAGCAGTAGGCTCTAGGCACACACCTGAAGATTAGTAAAACTGATCCAGCTCTCAGCAGTAAATAGCAGCCTTTATGACAAATGAATTTTGGAGAACTTTTCAATTACTAAACGAGTTCATTCAGATTTCTGAAGGATACTATCTGTGTTACTCATTGCTGGAGAGAAAGATGCTGCAAGAACAACAGACTACGCTGAGTTGCAGAGGTCTGCGTAGCCCAGCACCTGGTCTGTAACAGTGGGCAGCGGCAGACAATTAGCTGTGCCATAAAAAAAAAAGACAGCAAGTGTGGAGGGAATTCCCTGGGAAACTGGTTTTGGCAGTTGGTCAAGCAGCAATCTCCTAGCCTGGAGGTTACGTTTGCGCCATGGTGGTTACTAGCCCCCAGGGAATCTATGCCTCATCATCTTTTTGAAGCACTTTATATTTCTGGCCTCTAAAACATGCAGTAGCAATAAGTTTCACAACATAGGCTGTATGGGAAAAGTATGTTGATGTCATTGATATTTCAAACGTGATTGGGGAGCAGCCTTACCTCTTGCTGTGCATATCCTCGCCTAGAAGTCAGAAAAAGAAAAAAAATAAATTAGTATACTTCTGCGAGACTACATAAAGGTACATATTGTCATTCTTTCTGGAGAGAGGTGAAAAGATAATGCAATTAGAAATACTACTAGCAAGAAAAGAAATACATATCTACAACACAAAATATGTTTTTCTTTATATTTGCTCTGGACATAGGAATTATTGCATGAGAAAGGCCAGTGAATCTTTGGGATCTTTTCTTGCTTTTCATTGCAAATGAATGAGAAGAAATCCCCAATCCCCAAAAGCCAGAGAGCCAGCGCACCCAGTGGAACTCAGCCAAGGGAAAGGGGGGAGCAGCGTTTGGCTTTCCTCGCCTTCCTGTGAGAGAGGTCCAGCCCAGCCACCGTCTCCGGTGCCTGAGACACCTACAGACACCATCCAGAAAGAGACTCTCTCGTTTCGCCCATCTGCTTAAGCAGCGAAACTGTTTCTCTTCTACTTCTGGACTTTGTATATCCACTCGGGACTTGGTAGAAATTGGCCTGGAGCTTGTATTACTAATTTCTTGTAACAACATTATTACTAAAATTACACACTTCCTAACATTTCCTCTGCAGGGGGGAGTTAAATTCTTTTTGCTATCTATGATTATTTTGCCACAGGCTTTGTGCTTTTGATCTTATTGGAAATTTTTTGTTGTTGTTTTAATTCATTTTCTTGGAGCTGTTCATGTGCATGACAAATGCACTTATGTCTACCAAGTTCTCCATTTTCACATTTTGTGCCAGAAAATTAAAATGGTTTAAACAAAACCAGGGAACAGCAATTCAGGTCTCAGCGTTATCATTAAGGATAAGCCTGGATTTTTAATTATTTTTTTTTAAGGAAACAGTAAACGCTCAAAATTACGTTGAGCTTAACCTAGTACACAGACAGCGGTCTAGGGAAATTCTTTAATTACACTTGAGTAAATAATAAAGAACAGAGTAGAAGTCCTTTTAATTCTTTAATATTGCCATCTATAAAGTCTTCTATTAAGATTCACAACATGCAATTGATTATCAGCATTAAATTAATGCTGTTGCCTATATCATATAAAACTAATGAACAACTGAAATGAAGATTTATCATCAAAAGCTGATCTGTGACTTTGCAAAGCCCACTTGAGGAACACTGTATAAATAGTTTCCATATTGCCTACAACAATCTTCAGATAAAGAAGGTCTCGTGTTGCACAGACAATAAGTAAGCTTATTAATCTTAATTGCTCTAGTCACTATATTGCAGATTAAAAGCATAATATAAGAAATTCTCATTCAATTTGGAATTCAACTTTCTTAAAAATAGCACCACGCTGCGTTTTGAGAGATGCTTATACTTCTCTTACAGTTTTGTGTGGCCACGATTAGTAGAAAAAAAAAAGCCCCCAAAAGACAAGAATTACCGTTCACTCAATACAGCACAAGGATCTATTCTGACAAAAAGGTCAAACCAACATCATTTGTTTCCAGGAAGGAATTAAAGCTCTCCACTGAGGGAGGAATCACTTCTGGATAAACATTATCAGCCAGACTTCACTGCAGTCATTCAGAGGGAAATCTTTGGTGCAAAATAGGAAGCAAGGCCATAGCACCTACGATGATGTAGGATAATATGCCAGCTAGTATACACTGCTGGTTACTTAACAGGAAAGAGAAACCAAGAATCAACTTACACGTACAAACTGTGCCAACCTTTCAGAGGTCTGTATTCCTAACACAGGCTAAAGGAACTGCGACTGGACTAAAGCAACAAGTTTCCCAGTTACTGGCATAGCCCAGCAGGCATTTGCTATTTCATACTTTACATCTGTTTTCATATTAAAAGCAAAAGCATCATAAGCCCCAAATACTACAGATACTGCTCAGAGAAGGCAACTCCTTATCAGTTTGCCCTGATTCTTAACTGGAGGTTTCCTGCAGTTCATAGCTGGAACCGAGGAGAAAGAATCCAGAAGGGAGATGAGAAATGACACGCCACTGCTCCAGTTCAGCTTTGCAAAGAAGCGCTCTCCACTGATGCGACCTCTGCGCCTGCTTGGAACTCAACCCAGTCAAGTTGATGATGAAAGGATGAGAGAGATACCCAGGGTCATGTCTCACCCTAATTAGCCAAATCAGACAACCTGATGGGGGGGGGGCAATAAGCTTACATATGCTCAACTTTTTACCAAATAATTTATCAGCTGCAATACTTTGTAGTACTGCAGAATGGCAGTAGCATCCAGACATCCCAATGGGACAGAACTTCCCTGGGTTAGGTTAAAAATACACACTATGGAAGAGTTTCTTTCCCAGTCTAATAGAATGATTTTTAACAAAGACTATTCAAAAAACCAGCAGAACAAAGGTTGCATTAATTCCAGACAAAATGAAACTAGATTTTGTAAACTTTCCAACTTAATAAAAAAGTTTGCAGAATGAGAAAGTAGGTGTTCCTCATCAGTGAAGAGCTGATTACTGTGACCTCCCCCCCAGACTCCTCACTGCACACTGCAAAATTAGGTCGTATTTGTCTAATGCTTCACTAGTGATGTAATGAACTTCACAAAAGCATCTTTTATGGGTCTACAAGCTCTAACGTGGGATTTGGGTACTTAAATTCAAATCTCTGTCTTAAGGGTTGATCCACATAGAACATAGCACAGTAATTTCTCATGCTCATCTCTGCACACTTTCCACTGTCTCCACGCTTGGGCCACAGCAGACACTCCGAAGCAAGGACACGTGTAAGTCATCTTCCGACACTGGCTCTTAAATCTTAAGAGTTTCTCTAACTAATAGCTGTTGAACTTTGACGGTTTGCTGCTGGTGCTGCAGTAGTGCCACTCTTGGAGAATTTAGCATCATCAGCAGTTATTCTACATGCGTGCATCTCGTAAATTATACAGATTATGTTACAGCAGAAATGCTATGATCGATAATCATTCCCCTCACGCATTTAGCTACTGTATGTGTAGCCCAGCAAGAGTTTTAAGCAAAGAAAAATTTCTAATGTATCAGAGAAACTTTTGTGAAGGAGTTCATGGAGTTTGGCTCTGGGATAAAGAAAGAGAAACTACCTTCAGCAGTTTCCGACTGAAGCATCCATACACGTCCTAACTGCAGGTTTTTAAAAAAAAAAAAAAAAAACACAACAGAGAGAAAAGAGAAAAAGCCAAGCACCATGGAAATGCTGAGTATCTCCAGACAGTCTGATAAATAATTACCTTTTTTGCTCAGAATTGCAATATTTTATACCAAACTGGGTTTTTAGTTTTTCTTCATTATGTAATATTTGCCTTTCCCAATATGTTTTTTAAAATTTTCATTTTAAAACACACGTTTTGAATTTTAGCAAAGGACTAAAAAGAACTTTCAGGTTGAACTGAACTAACATTCATTTAATGCCCAAACTGCTTTTACTTACCATTTTTTTTTTCAAAGGACATGCTAATTTACTATAATTGACATATTTAACGTAAAGGTCTGATTTAGATGACTGTGAGCAAAAAAGCCAGTAAGTAAATCCATATTGTATGGATTTTTACAAGTACTTGAAAAATCTTCACTGGGTGACAACTAATCAGAGTGACTTTATTACAATTTAAGATAAGTGAGATGTTTCAGCTGTAAAGCTCGTGGCAAACTAGCTGAAAGTTGAAGAGAGACGCCAACAACATACACATGCAAAATAAAAACCAAACGCTTTGTACATTAAAGAAATATACAAAATAAAAACTTTTAACATGCAGTTACAATATAAAGAAAATGCAATGGAAGGCAGAACATAGGTAGCAGGAGGGAAGACAGCCAGGTTTACTGACAAATCAAGACAAAACCCTGCTTCTGACTTGAGATGCAAACGTGAGCTGAAAGAGAGCATGCCAGCACGGCGGAGCGCTGCATCATCTCCCACAGAATGAGATGATGCATTACTGCAATACCTCTGGCTCGCTATTGCTGAGCCTGCTTACTACCAGTACTCGCTTTCTTTGACATCCAATATTTGACAGTAAGATTCCTCCCAGGTGGTACATTTTATGGGCAAAGCAAGAGATTCCAATTACGGCTGCAGAAAAATCACTCTGCTTACTGATATTACCTACAGTGAAGGCTGCTCAACGTAAAGCAGCATCAAGCCCTCTGCCATCTATGACTGATCCTCGGGTAAAAATGGACAGTTTTCCCTAACAATTTGTGGTAAACAGACTAAGAACCAGCATCATAGAACAGTAAGATGGAGCTCTGAGAAAACAACTTATTGAATTATTATACATTACAAATTTCCAAGTGAACAGGACAGACAACATCTCTCAATTTGGGATTAGGAATGAATAAGTAGTGATATACAGCAGAGAAAGGGAGAAAGTCTGAATTTCTAGACAGTCTGAGGCAGATACCATGTGCTGCATTAGAGTCACCTCACTCAAAATGGTACATGCAGAAAACATCCAACCATAAATATTACAGTGCTGTCGACTGAGATGGAAAGCGTTTCTCAAGCTCTTCCACAACACAGCTCAGGCTGCCGTTCTGCTGGTTGTGCTCAGCCACAGCTTCTGGAGTTGGCAGCTCTGGTGTTGCAACCGGTTTGAGCTTAGAAACGTGCTTGGGCAGGACGTGGTTTTTGTCTATTTGGCTGTACATGTTGGCCACAGACTTTTCGATCGCTGCTAAATTCTGAATGTTTTTCAGAATACCTTTCAGCTCCCTACGGGGAGGAGGCTCTGGCATGGTGGCCGGTGGTGGTACAGCTGGCTGTTTGGCAGGGGATTTTGAATGCTTGGCAGGGGAGAAGTGCTGGGTGCTAAGAGGAGATGAGGAAGAAGAAGAAAGAGAAACCGTGGGTGGAGGCGGAGGATGGGGTGGCAACTGAGGAGGGGATGGAGGTGGCGGTGGCGGCAGCAGTGGAGGTGGGGGTGGGGGGATTTTAGGCGGATCTGGAATGCTTTCTAGAACTTCTTTGGTCTGAGGAGCTAGAAAACTTTGGCAAACTGGTTTCTTTATCCTAAATGACGGAGGAGTTGGTTTGCGAGTTGGCGGAGGAGAAAGTTCTTCAGGATAGTCGTGGTGAGTGATGATTACAGAGGGGACCACGGAGGCCTCCGGTTCAGCTACTTCAGCACAAGGTGTTGGAGAGGACAGAGGAGAGGAGCGAAGGCAAGGAGAAGCAACCACGCTTTTAGGAGACTGCTCTAGCACATTCTCTCCTTCTTGGAAACAGATGCTGTGTGTTGGTGATCGGATGGATTTCACATCAGGAGATTTCACTTGCTTCATTTCCTGCAAAGCCTGCTGCTCAAACTGTCTTGCCTTCTCTTTTACAGTTAACTTGGGGCCACTTATTTTTTGAAACAGTGGACTGCTTATATCAACACTGCTATGTTGATTTTCAGTTCCTTCATTCTCTGCTTTGAGCCTCTCCTGTTGCCACTGAATGGGGTCCATGATAACCGGCCTGCTCGGAGAACCAGGCGTGTGTCTCTTCGTAACGTGAGCTGGTACCGTCCACGCACGGTGACTGCCTGCCAAGGAGGCGTCTCTCAAGACTAGTCTTGAAGGAGACAGAGTATCTAGAGTATCGTTTCTTTTCCGCAGAAACCCAGCAGCAGCAGGACTTTGAGTGACACCTTCCACATACAATGGGTTTTGAGTAGTTAATGGGTTCTCATCAGACAAAAAAGTAATGTTACTTGAAGATTTGGGGAGGTTATTGTTCAATGATCCATTGATATTAGATTGCTTGTGAGCCTCAATAGCACGGGAAGCAAAGCTGCTTATAACTCTCTGACGGTCTCCTTCTTCTAAGACTGACTTTTTTCCCCTGCTTTGTTGGAAATGGTAGAGAAGAAAAAGACTTGAAAGAAAAGAAGATAATCACATGTGAGGAAACATGCATGGACATAGATATTTATGAGAGAAAAAAAAGAATTCATGATATGAATCAGAGCCATTAAATTACTTCTAGCAAACTACTACTATCCAACAGAAAGACCACATTTACTAGACTACTGGGCAAGACATTTACTTTTACATCTTCTTTAGGGGAGAAAGACTTGAGGAGGAAGAAAAATCAAAGCAAGTTTCAGCTACTCAGCAAGTTCAAAACCAAGTTAACCTCTGAAAAAAAGACCGTTAGATTTCAAAAGTATCAGTCAATTCTGTACCCTATCTCCCCAGTGACAGAAAACATCAATGCTACGTAGTTATGTGATACAGTTTCTCTAGGAGAAAATGGAATCATGGTATGTATACTGTACGTATGTATAATTGTGTCTCCATCGTTCAAATGGCAGTGGCACTGAGCCATACTGCACACAGCTAACACAGAATATTCACAGGGATTTTTAAGTTAAATGTATTCTATAAGAATTGTGCATCAGAACTCTGCTATTCTATAGAACACATGCATGATTAGGTGCTTGCATTTACAATACACATACTGACTCAGAAGTATCACTATGTGTATGAATTTCATTTCCGCACCACATGAATCCAAGTGAAAGGCCCCTGCAGCTAGATTACGTTGAATTTCTACCCCAAAAGTAGGATGTCTCACCATTTTCTGGAATTCATAGAATCACAGAATGGTTTGGGTTGGAAGGGACCTTAAAGATCATCTAGTTCCAACCCCCTGCTGCGGGCAGGGACACCCTCCACTAGACCACGTTGCCCAAAGCCCCATCCAACCTGGTCTTAAACACTTCCAGGGATGGGGCATCCACAACCTTTCTGGGCAACCTGTTCCAGTACCTCACCACTCTAACAGTAAAGAATTCATCTACCACCTCTGAGTGCCTCATTAACGTGCCTTCATCAAATATTTTTAATACCACAAACTTCTGGCAGATTTTAAGATAAACAGTATCTTCAGTATCTCCAAACTGCCAGCTAGAAAAGCATGCCCTTAGAGCCCTCTTTTAAATAATGCTTACCTGAGCCTGAAAATAAACTTATTTCCCCCCAACCCGTGACAAATTTAAGATACTGTCCAGCATGAGATCGATCTAAAACCAAAACCTTATCCTTTCAAAGAGAAGATTACCCTTGTCAGCAATGAGACGGAATCAAAATGCATTTCCATCATTGCCATATACAAATTTATTGTAACTGAACAGATGTGCTGTCTAGCATGGGGATGCAAAAAAAAGCCCACCAAAAAACCCCACCAAAAAATCAGTCTTAAAAAGGGCACCTACTCTAAAAAGCTCTCTGAAATATTAAATTTATCTGTAAGACAGGCTGTGGTGAGAATATGATGGTATAAGGGGAGATTATGGTAGAAATGGGGTATAAAGATTGCATTCCCCTTTTGTACAATTCACTTCTAGCTTCACTGCCTCTGCCTAATGCTGGTACTCCGTGTTTTGAATGCCATACTTTTAAAACGTTCCTATTTTCCGCAGTTAACCAACTGCAATATAGCATGAGCACCAATGACTTCTACGCACACACAAAAGTAAAAAATACCATATAAACCAATTTTTAGCAACTTAGAGCTGTCCAGTATTTTCACAAAACCTTCTAAGTTAAAAATTCTAAGTCTTTTCTCTAACGATATTTGAGTCATATTCTTTAGAATTTAGATAAAAAAGGGTTTGGCTTTATTAACAAAAGGAATGGGGAAAACTACATTTCACATGACTACGTGATTGCTGGAAGATGAAGTTTTAGACCTCTTGGTCAGATTGCTCCCTCTTTTTTGGTGGTGTTTTTTCATATCTCAGAAAACATTACCAAATCTAAATGAATGGAAGTTAACTTCTGGTGGTTAAATATTCCCTAGCAAAACTGGGAGAGAACTTTAAATAACTAGATACTGGATAGGAGTTAATTAAGAGATACTAAATCTCCTCTAAGTTATTTAATATGTAAAAGTCCCCTACGGGCCTGTATTTAGTAATGAAACTGAATTGCTTCTTAACTTCTGTTTCTAGTTGTGACTGGGAGATCACCCGCACAGAGAACCTACAGCTTCCCAACGGTCGCAGGGACCCGAGAGGACCGATGAGAAGAATCACTGCACAGAGTAGAGGGATGGATGGCTCTCCTGGTTGTAACGCCCAGCAAAGCCATGGAGGGTTATACCGGTGAAGAAACTCTCCCCGAGCACTGCAGATCTCCAAAAAATGGTATGCCTAAGGCTTGCCTTCAGGCAGAATGTAACAGTCTGAAAAATAATTGCCTTCATACTAATACTAAACTATTTCTTTATTCTAAAGTAGCGTACTTTGAGGTTAGTCAAGCACCCTCAGTCTATTTAGAGGCGAGAGAAAGAAATGATTCTGAACTTGAAGGAAACCCTCCAGTAGAAAGCTCATGCAGGATGACATCACCTTTATGCTACTGGAACAGATTATTTCAAAAGCTTCTCAGTTCCTTCCTCGCTTCACATGACGCCTCTCAAGGCTGAGGTTATCCGGCAATCTTTTTCTGGTTACAGGGATTTTAATCAATGAGAAACATCAGCTCACCAGTTTGAAGCACGTTTCTGTAAATTGAAAGAAAAGTACCCGCCTTGCAAGGAATTGTGAAGAGCAGACAAGAAAGATTGGGCCTGCATCCAATTGTGAGATCTGAAGTCCACAAACTGAAAGCAACGCCTCAGTGTTGGTTTTGATTGGGTTTTGCAGGTAGTAGGACTGTTTGGCTTTAGAAATAATACCATTCAAGTTCAGTAATCACACTTCATCTCTACTTCCAAGAAAAGGATAAAGAAGCATCGAAGTATTGAAACTTCGCAGTAAATGTCTTTCCTGTACTTGATCGATGGACAAATAAAATATGAGTTTCAGATTGCAAGGTTTAATGGCAATTACGGAAAGGAAAGTTAACTAGCGTTTCTACTAGCTACAAATATTAAGACAATGAAATGAGCTTACTTACTGATGCCTATGTATCCAAAGACAGAGAAAAATGAAAATTATGAGACAAGGCAGATTTAAAACTAAAGAGCTTAGTTCCATTTCATTTGCTATAAACACCAAATTAAGAAAACAAGACACAAGGCAGCACCGCAAATGAAAGATGACTGTCTTAGGACAACTAAAGACAGGAAATATTGTACTAAAACTCATGAAAAATGTTAATAAAAGGTATTCCCAAGTAGTAATTTCCTAAGGTATACCAGTGCCTTGAAATCAAATATTTGACAAAAAAAAAAAAGATAATTTGTAATTATTTTTATTGATGCATATTATTTTTATTGAAGCATGTTATTGTCTTTTAGATCCTGAGGATTTTCATTTATCTGGTAAAGATTTTTACTAGTTTGTGTTTAATCTGTTCCTTAACACGATGGGTATGAGTACATCTTAGCTGCATGCAAAGACATCTGAAAGAAAATATTGCAAATATGGCATCTTTTTTTGGTGCAATGAGTACTATTTTTCATCAAAATGAACTCCAATCTAGGCCTCAAAGTCAATACCACAAATCTGTAAATTTGCAATAAATATTGCAGTACTAACCCATTTTAAAAAAAAAAAAAAAAAATCTTTGCAGGTAAAACCGCAGCACAATGAGGCTTCTTCTGGGGTTAGCGTAAGGTACTCAGCAGTGCAAAATGCAGTCATCCATTGGGATATCCAATTCCCACAGATAATCAGCTTTGTATCACTGCCAGTAAAATTAGTAGACGTGAATCATTAATTTCAGTAGAGATCTAGTTAAAAGAAGTTTAGAAGCAGGAATGTACCCAGCAGGGCACCTCAACTGTGTGTGTAACTACAGATGTCATCTCATGTGGTTCACAAGCAGAAGTGCTCACTCTCAAAAACGCGACTCCATGCTACCGCCGAACCTTCCTGCCCAAGCAGTAACGCTTCACAAAGGCAAAAGGCACCGGAGGAAATTCAGCAGTTAGGAGAAGCTAGTCTTCCTTCAAGTACAGCTCCTCTATTTACACAGAAAAGCTCAAGCTCTGGAATTATTTCAAAGGCAGAGACTGCACTCAGATGGCCAAGAGGTAAAGCAGCAGTGATACACTCTGTCATGCCTCCTCAACACCATATAAACTCAATCACGGCATCTGGGAAATTTCAACTTTCTGAGCGCAACAAATAATGATTGAAAATAGAGCAGAAGTTGGGCAACCTGCAACAACACCAGCAGCTCGCTCTCTACCTGCCTCCAAACATATTATTAATGCTATGCTCTTCAGCATTATTTGGTTTTAAAATATAAACATAGATGAGTAAGTGTGGCAAGCTTATCAACACCTCCCCCCCCCCATATGATAAAATATTAATTGGCTATTCTCCACTGCAGTATTTTCATACTGAGAGCTAAATTGTTGTTGGAGTCCATAAACTTCAGATTTACAGAAGCATGAAAAGGTAGGCATCTGTGCAATATTATTTTACAAGCATATAATAGGCGAAAGATATATTCATTGAACTGCCAGTGGTTTCTCTATTTTGATAGTTCCTTTATCTTTAATTTCAATATTCAGTTTCAAATTTAGAGCGCACACACCCCCCCCCCCCCCACCCCCACTATACCCAACAGAGTATTTCTTACTATGGCAAACGGGGACTTGGGGCAGTGGTTTCACTGGATGTGTTTAGTGAACAGCTTTGAAAACCGTGCCGTGCTGGCCTGGATTTGCAACGGCACTGAAGGAGCCCAGTCCTGGCTCACCCTGGTGGCAATGGCCTGTGGTAAGCTCTTGCTCTAGAAAAAATCACCTGGTTACACCCTGCTTTTTGCCAACCTAAAACCTGTTAAAGGCTCCCCCATGCACGAAAAGAAATCCCCATTAGCAGGTTAATTTGTTTTTTCTCTCCTTACAGAGTCGTCCTATTTATTTTCTGGATGTTTGAGAATCCCAAGCAGCTGGGGAAAGACCCCTTCAGGAAGAAAAGCCTTTCTGACATAGACCGTACAAAGTGATATCCCTGGGAAGTGAATCATGGCTTCGGTCAAGAGCAATTTTATTGATGTATGACAAGGAATACTTACATCGTGCTGTCGCCGAGCTCTTCATAGAGGTTGTTGGCAGCGGTGCTTGCTGGTTTGCCTGCTGGTAAAGCCATCTGGATTCTTGCAGTCTTTGCACACTCAGCCTGTCGCCTTTGGTAAGCCACGTAGGGAAGGAGAAGTACTCATTAGAAACACTCTGTACCCCAACATAAGCCGAGATATAAAGTTCTCTGTGCTTTTCCCTGCGGTTTTCAAAACATCCCTGCATTTTGTCTTCTTCAAAGAAAAGCAGTAACGCGATAATCTTTTCCTGGCTTTTTCAGCTCTCTGTTATCTGTTGGTGGAATCCCAGAGCTCCTCCCCGACCAGCAGTTGGCCACTGACACAGCAGGTATTTCCCAGGAAAGAATGTATGTGCTAGCTTTGACACTGCTCTCGTCGGACGAGAAATTTCTGTCTCAATGAACAGTTTTCCTGAAAAAACTACATTTTTTTAATGGGTAAATTCACTATGAAACAAATTTCTGTTTTCTATCTAGAAACCAAAGCCTGTGGTCCCTCACGTGTGTACCTGGGTGAATGCCACCGAGGTGACATGACTGATCTACCCTGCCTTGGTTTTGGTTGATACCTGACCCTTCCCAGGGAAGTCTCTGACATGTGCTTGCTTGAGGAACAGCATGCACATGGAAATATTTACTTTTTTTCTCTGTGGGAAAGAGGCGGTGTCCTGAACCACAGTATCTTTAATGTGTGCTAGCGTGCAATAATCAGATACACAGAAGTAACTTTCAACCTTGTGTTCAGGAGCAAGTCAGAGCATAGGAAGTAACTCTTACTGAATGTCAAGTACCCCTTCTTAAAAATAAAGACTGGCAGGTTGTCAGTATTCCTGTGCAAGCTGGTAGAAACAAAGCTGAAAATAAGTACTTACTCTTTGAATCTGTTTTGTTATGCAAAAAAAAGATAAAAAGATAAAAAGGAAGGTTAAATTAATTCTGTTTGCAACAGTTGTCCTAAACAGTGAACTGAATAGGAATAATAAACTAGATGCTACTTAATTATTCCACACATAAAATTACAGAATTAATGACATGTTTAAAGAATCACAATTTCCACAGCGGAACAGTGTTTAGCTATTAATTGTGATACTCTCGAAACAATGTTGCAGTCAGCATAAACATGAATCACAGCAGGGAAAACCGCTTTGGGCTTACAGAAAACAGAACTCCCTGCCACACACGCACACACACAAAAAAAAGAGCATGAAAATGTGAATATACCTCAGGATATTTCTTTAACAGGTGGACTACTAGGGATGCATTTTTATAACCGTTTTCTCATTTTAACACGTTTCAAGAATGCTACTGAAAACATCTTCAATAGTGAAGGAGTATTATTTCTAGTTGCTATTTAGAAGATACTAGTCTTTTGTGATTAGTAAGCAATCATTATTTATAGTTACCTTGTGGGGTTGTACTGGATAGTGTATTTCAAAGACACTATTTAACAGAAAAGAATAACAACAGTTTCTGGCTTGTTTATAAGTTATAAATGTAGGCACTGAGCTGCACTTTGACAGTGATAATTTTATAAATGAAATTAGTTTTCTGTAACTAGTCTTTCTGTAAAATTTAGTAAGCTGATCACTGATCTGGAAAGCAATGGAAAATGGACCTACAGCACCTAAAAAGTTTTAACAGTGAGAAAATCTTAACGCTCCCACGATAACGTGCTCTGAGTATGACTGTTACATCTATCCTGCTGTAATCTCTACACTCAGTGGCAGACTGGAGCACCTACTTGGCCAGAACGTTATCAGGAAAAATATGAAACCTTTGAAAAGGAGAAGAAAGGCTCACGATGGCTTTTGGTGTTGTTATTACCACTAAAATTCCTTTCATTTTCTTTGGCACTCTTCAGTGATACATTTTTCATAAAAGTATAGTTTATTCACATTGGTCTGCTATAATTCCAACTCCAAGTCATACTTCTAGAAAACAATTTTTGTGGCTTTTTTTTATGAAGCTGGGCAGATTCCTTCATGCTCTGGAACGAGATTAATCATCTCTTGATAATCTAACAGATGTCAAGGAAGAACAGTGCTATTAGATTTCCTAAAGAAACAAGCAATTCAGATAACAACAAACTAATTGTAGTTTGAACCAGTTCAGTAGTGTTTCACTGCGAGCAAATTTTATATACAATTTTGGGAGAGGTAAAGCAGCTTTGCCAACTCAGTGGTGCAGAAGTTTGTCAAGCTCTTTCAAACTCCTTTAAAAGGACTTTTTCCTTTGATCCAAATTGTTTGGAGAAACTGGGATGTAAATGTAATCCAAGGAATGTGCAGTAACCATCGAGAAACGGCTATCCTTGGCCGTTTTCCCTGTGTCAGTAAGGAAGGTGCTCTCAGGCAGGCTGCTGTTCTTTCATGTAGGATGCACTTTTTAAATGATGACTAACATGGTGCTTTGCTAACTCCTAACTGCAGTGCAGAAAGCAGAAACGCACGGTTTAAATCTCACCCGGCGTGCTGTACCCCATTACATCTATTGCAGCATTCAGGCTGTAATTGCTTTACTGTAATATGTGTACGGCAGCTCTTCCATGCCCTCTCCTCCCACGGACTGATGGAGCACTGCAGCAGGAGCCTGCAGAGGCACCGACACTTCATTCCCCTCCATGCAAGGAAGGGGGCAGATGCCAAAGCATTTTGTTGTAGAAACAAAATAAACAAAATATTCAGCCAGGCTCTGGGAATTCCTTCCTACATGGTCCCGCAGAGCAGAGGTTTTCCATGATGAGGGCATGTTCCATTCCAGCTAGTTCATCAATTTTAAAATGAAGATAGAAAGGTATGGAGGTACAGACTGATAGATACAGAAGTTGAATATAACCATTTACCGGGGAAGAACGCACAGAATTATTTATAGTTTAATTTTGTAATGACTGGAGTGCTTGGAGCATGCACATGGAATTAGAACTCGTTCATGAGAAGAAATTAAACAATAAACACACAGCCTTTAAGTCCAAATGCATTGATTTTAAATATGAGTGGACCTGAGGAGGCTTAGTTGAGAGGAACTTGTTAGTGATGTTGATCCTTTAATTAGTGTATTAGCCCAATTACTTAAACCTCTTGAGTCTATGAGAGGTGAGTGGAAATATCAAGAAGGTTCTCTCCGGTGTATGCTGCTTTAGATAGTGCTAAAATGACACAAAATCAATTCTTCATGCAACAGTTGCAATTAAGAAGCATACAGCTAGGGAAAAATTTAACTGTGAGTATTTTAGGATTTAAACAAAAAAAGTTGAGTCCTCTTATTTTGCCTGACCTACACAATTTGATTTTTGATTCATTCATTGAAACAGCACTTTTTTTTTTTTTTTTTTTGGTGTGGTATGGAATTCAGCTCTTAATCTACACTTGTGTTTCAAACATCTGGCTTTTGCTCTTGTGTTTCAGCACTTACTCTATAAAACACTGCACCCCAACTTTAGAACGTATAACAAGATACGCTTCCTGTGCCTTTTCTCTTATCATGCATAGTCCACATCAAGCATTCACCAACTCTTGTGGTGAGAGAGAAATGAGAAACATTTCCCTCTACAATAATTTCCTTGCAATGAAGGATAATTTTCAAATCCGTTCTGCTAAGAAATGTAGCATCCCTACTACAGCGTTGCTACCACAAAACGGAGGAGGAGTACTTACTGTCTGTAGCTGACCATAACTATTAAAATAGCTGGCATACAGCAAAGGATGATTATGACGGCCAGAGCAAGTAACGCGCCTTCCGTGTAGCCAACGGCTTGCGCCTGCTTCTTGACGTTGGCTACCACGTCTGGGGTGCGGATCTCCAGGATGCGTCCCCCCTGCCCCAGGTACGGCTGAAACTCTTTATTGATATCCAGCAGTTTGCCATCCAGGAACCTTCAATGTCACAAAAGAAAACTATTACAGCCAAGTTCATTAACTGTGTTTGAATTACTTCATACTTGGGTTAATAACTGTGGTCTGATAAAGCACACACCTCTTCTTTATGTGCTTAAGAATATTAGTAATTCCCTGTAATCCCTATGTCAGTGATAACTCCAAGGTACTTAATACCAGAACACAGTTGAAACACTGAAAAGGAAAGGTGAGCTGAAGCTTATCCTAAATTCTAGGGGCAAAAAGTTCTCCAGGCCATTGAGAGCAGCACAGCAAATGGCTGGCTTTGTGCTTTTTCCTTCAGTGGGCTGTTGCAGAGGATTAACTAACCCTCCCACATGCATATCCCTAAAGACCACTCTGGCCCAAAGATCAACTTGGTGCTACTCTAAAAGCGGGTAATTTTTAGAGGACTTTCCTCACCACCTTAGGGAAATTTTTCAGCTGGAGGTATAACCTGCAGTTTGTTCCCTTTTGACTTCCCTTTCAATATTAAAAAAAAAAGGGATTTGGAAAAACTATGCTTTCGTTAATACCCCCCTCCATGCTTCTCCCCAGCTGCATCAATTCTGAACCGCATTCTCGCATCGGCTGTCTAGTTAGCCTCCCTGTCTCTGTTATTTCCTTAGATTGCAGCGCTAGTACTACGTCTTGAATTATTTGAGCAAGGCTTTTCTCTTATAGCGTGGCCTATTTGATGGCAAGAGGAAAACAAAGAGGGACAATGATCGGATGAACTCATCTCCAGTGGGAGCAAACATCACAGCAGCTGAAGGATGTGCCCTCTCAACATTTGGCACAGTGCTGAGTCTATTCTCTGGCTTCAGGCTATCTGATAGCATCCTCTCCATCATGGCAATTTTTGGGTGGAAGCTGTAGCAACATTCCTGAGAGATGCAGGAGAATTGTAACAAGGAAAACAATAACATTTTAGAAAAATGCTACATCATCTGCACTCAATTCCTTAAAGTCAGATTGGCGGTCACACAAGAGGACAGGAGATTACTGTAAACTGCAGCCTCTTTTTCTTTTTTTGAGAAGATACAGGCCAGTTCTTCTGGAGTTTCACACCTCTTCTGAAAGGAAAAGCACTAAATGCTTATAATAAACTGCAATTTCAACTTCAGGGGTTCTCCAAACGCTGGTCAAATACCAGAACAATCTTCGCTAGCATTACTAATTACAGAAACAACAGGCTACCTGTAGAGCTATGAGAAAAACACTGGCTCAAGGAGGCCTACAAGGCATGCTATTAAGACAGAGTTAGGTCCTAGGCAAACCCCAGGGCATTAGCTAACCAGGAACCACACACTGCTGTCACTGCTTGCAACCTATAACATGGCCATCTTCCGTTTGCGCATCGCCTACAAGAGGAACTAGGAACAACATCGTTACCAAGCAAAGGACTGGAACAGTCCCTAAAAAACAAACGCAGTGGAAGTAGTTCAGTATCTGATCTGGTAACTGGCAGTTTAAAGACAGGTAGCCAAACATAACTCCTGATCAACGACCTCATTTCCCATATGATGGAAAATTTTCTATTGGATGACTTTTGGATAGCAAACAGCATGTTTGTTAAAGAAATTTACTTTAGGAGTTTGAAAAAATATTTTGTCCAAGGCTTTAATTTCCAAAGGCAAATAAAAATTCTTGGATCACTTTTGAAGTGAGGACTGACTGTCTCACAAGGGCCAAGTAGGCTCCAGCTGTGAAGATGGAAGCAGGAGGCACCCAGAAGGATGGAGGAGGATCCTGCTGGCTCTTAGCTAGAGCAGAACCCTAGCCCCTTACATGTACAGTGGTTTTCCTGGAGAAAGGAAGGCAAGAGAAAAATGCCAAGATAAAAACAAAACAAAACAAAACAACAAAAAACAACAGCTAAAAAAATATTCTGAAAGGACTTCTGCATATAAGCTCTGGATGTTTAAAGAAAGTCTGAAACAGCTTTCATGTCCTTAGTCTGGTCATGAGACAGAAATTATACTCCTAAAAGACCATTTCTTAAAAGGGTCTTAATTTCTTACATTTGATTTCCTCTCAAATCAATTCACAGATAAACCCTCATAGCATTGTTTGTCCCTGGTTTTTAACTTTGGGGGGAACGCACTCTGATCTGTGTGACTGGATCTCATAACATGCAGAACAACTCAGCCTGACTGATGAAGTCGTGCTGATTTGTGATACTAACTTCAAAGAAGAGCGGTGGCTGCTCACTGACGGTCTCACACTCTCACAAAAAGCAACCCAAGGCATTTTGAAGAATAATTTCCCTTTTTATTAGCATGCTCTGCTAATATTCACAACTAATTCCTTGCTTTCTTCCACAAAACATTTTCTGGGTATTTGAGCAAAAATCCCTTTTCACAGCTTTATGTCCTGCAACGATGGTTCACAAGACATAAACCGAGTAGTAACAGAGCTCTCATTCTTTCGTCGTACGCTAGATGTCACTGGTGCATGCTACACGTCCCTGGAGTTGGCAAAAGCATTCAGGTACGACAGCATTAAATCTCTGGAAGATTTTAACAATCTCTCAGTTAAAATTCTGTTAGCATTTTTCTTGACAAACCCTATTTTAACAGGTTCGTAACTCAACCGTGCACATTTACTCCATGATGAAACATGACACATTGTGCAAAAGATTCAGACAGGGTAAGTATTTTATTTTTAATGGTGGACATTTTCCACTTAATATATGCAGGAGAAATTTTCTGGATTCAACTGTTTTTAATGCTCCAATAAATCAAACCCTCTTTCATATAAAAGATAAAAAAGGAGGCTGATCATTTCAGTCTGTAAAATTATCTAAGTGGCCTCAAAGTCTTTTGGGAGTTTGTGGTAGAGGGAGGAAATAACAAAGCACAGTTACTATTCACATCCATTTTTTGGTGTAACCGGACATATTCCTGATTAAGAAAAATGTCAGGTAATCAGTAGTAACAGTCCTAAGGAAAAGTACGAATCTCTCATTGCGTTATCAGTCTTACAAAATACAGGATAGGGAAAAAAACCCTGTGTATCGAGAGATACACGCAGGTTTTCCCCAGCTGGCAATGAGGAACACAGCGTGGCTGTTATGTCCCTGACTTCTAAATCATGTCTCTGTTTTCCAGCCAAACATTTTGCTTTAATGCAAATACGTGGGATTGGGCTACTCACTTGGGACTTCTGGATGGGAGGCAGCCTGGTAGCGGGTACGGCAGTGTCTGCGCACACGCTGTTGATGTGCACATCTGCATTAACCCAGCACCTACAGAGCACCCCGCATCTCTGTGTATCTCTTCACTGCATAAATGGCTGTTGGACATCACCTACGTACTGGAGTGACGTTTCCCAGAGGTGATGGGGGAGCCACAAACATCAGCGTTGCTCTAATGGGGTTCACTTCTTGCAGACACGCAGCTCTGTAGCTGGTCAGGAGCGTGACATTGCTGAGCTGCTGACAGGCGTTAGCTGTAAAGCCAAGCACCTTTGGGACCCCAGCACTGCTCCCACCCGTGCCTGGCTGCCAGCCCCAGCCAGGAGGAGTCACCAGCGAGACCTGCCCGTGTCCCGCCTGCAAACGGGAACAGGTCCCTCCGCTCCACTCGGTCTTCAACGTACCCCCACATTCCTTAAAAGACCTTCACAGATAATTGTTTTCAAACAGTGACAGTTTTAACACAAGCTCTGTTAAAGTCAGGGCCTCTGCTGTGTTGTATAAGCAGAAACACAGCAGGGTGTTCCCAAAAAGCCCATTTAAGAAAAGCCACAGGCATCTTCCAATACACAATAATTTTGTAAGTCGTGTTAAAATCACGACTGGTGGAATTCATGTGCTAAATCTGTGCTGTTGGTACGGTTCTCTCTCCTGTATACATCATGAGATTTTTGAACACTTGGAAAATACCTTGGCTAAATTTATATTCCTTATTGCTAATTAAGTTTTTAGAACAGGGGGCTCCATCTCTTTCTGACTTTCTAACCTGTAATTCCACATCATATCCAGTTTAGTAAATGGTCCTTTCTCCTATTGATCTCTCTTCTGCTAGGATCCGGAACAGATTCCTGGCTGGCAGAAGGACGGTTGTGACTCTTGGCAATCTCTTCCCAACGAGGGGACCACCGTTGCTACTGCGTCCTGTGACTGGGGCAGGAAGAACATTGAGCAATCCCTCTGAAGATCAAAACTCCAGGAAAGGTGGTCACGGAAGGAACTTAATTTCAGATTTAGGTAAGCACCTGAGCTGAGCCAAACCTCTTGAGATTCACCACTCACTAGCGAAAACTTAACTTCAGATGTCAAGCTACAAAACTCTCACTTCATTTTTCTCCTTAATTTAGTAAGCTGACACCTACTCACCTCTACCCTAAAGCCAGAAAGCATTCCCCGGGATTTTGCTGATTTAAATATTTAAAAGCTTTTGAAGAGAGAAAAGAGCAAAGAAAAAAAAAAAAAAGACAAACTGAGTATGCAGGCACACGGAGCATGTTAATGAGGTTGCTTCTAAGCTGATAGCCTGTACATTTGCAGACCAGGCAAATGAATAACCTTCCCTTCACATTTGAAAAACTGCTTTTTAACCTGTCTTAAGTCTATTCTGTGTATTTCACTGTACACACAAACACCCCTAAAAAAGACATTCCTGTATTTTCAAACGGCACCAAAATGAAGCGGGACACATTTTCTGACCATGAAGAGAGTCTGCATCACAAACAGATTCTTTTTATGGAGTTCAAAGAGCTATCTGCCTCCATGCATGGATACTAGCTCACTTTATCATACTAATAATAGTAGGTTTGCAGAGAACTTTCCAAAATGGGGAGTAAAAGGGTGTTAGAATTTTCAACTGCCATCAAAGTCATATAAACTTTCTGAACCTAGACAGCACCAAATAACGTCCTTTTGACCTGGAGCATTTCTAATGGGATCCCGCTTTGGCCAAACTCTAAACTGGCTATGACTGGAAGAAAACACAGACCTCAAGGCATTTACAAACTGTAAAAGAGGAAAAGTAATGATAAAGAGGGATCAGTAGATAGTCTGGGTGTAAGGCAGTAAGGTACACTTTATTGAGACTAGGTTTGGGACTGGGTTGGGGTACAACTCACTTACAGGAGCACTGCAAGCAGATTTATCGGCACTTTTCCTTAGGGAGGAAGGAAAATCATTATCTATCAGGAATTTCTGCTGGTTTAATTTCCACTTCTGCTCTTGAATAAAATTGGGAACAAAATCAGACTGTATGACCACGGAGATATCGACAAACAAAACATGGCCACCAGAAGGAAGGAGGCTGTACTGCCAACCGTTACCCCTACTAAACTGCATCTGATTTTTATTATCCTAGTTCAGAAAGTGATGCTGGAAGACTGGAGGGGGTTCAGAGAAAACTGTAAGTGATGAAAGGAATTAAAACATAGCCCAGAGTGCAGAGGTCAAGGAACTTCTCAAGAAAAAAAATATTAAAAGGATGATGTGATCGTAAGCCCAGATCGTGGTGGGAACCAGAAATTAAAAGCATCAATTGGATGCTTCAGTCTAGCACCCGAAGTTATAGTAAAACTCTATGACTGAATCTAGACAAATTAAAAAAAAAGAAAAAAGGCCTTATTTTTGACAGTAAAAATAATTACCCTGCAATAACAACACAAAGGTTGTAGTTTGAACAGTTGCTTTGCTGAAAGACATGCTCAAAGCAGAATTAATTTGGGGATTTCCTATGGTCTTTATTATACGAGGTCAGACTGATTACAGTCATCTTTTCCAACCTATAAACTCTGAATATATGCAGAGCTTTAGTATGCTGTAATTCATCTGTACTAAATTAAGAGCTCAGGAGAAGTCCTTTTTCAATCACAGTCCACCGAGATGGCTCACAGCCATGTGGTTTTTAGGCTGCTGACATGCTGCTTTATACCATCATGGAACAGTCTGGTCTAGTTTTCACCGAGATAAAAAGCAAACACAAAGGTGAAACACATGCAAAAACCTCCAAAAGATAGTGTCTGCTTTAGAAGAGCAGCATGGTTTGCATTTTCATTGTTTTGAATCACATGCAGAACGCTGAAACACAAAAATACAGTTTCTAACAAAATGATTCTACAGGCATATTGATAGATTGGCAGCTGAGTGGATGAGATACTGATTTCGTCTTAGAACCTACTTGCCGCTGGTGATGACTCAGAAAAATAATGTAAAGAGACTACCTTAATTTCAGTTCCTTCCCCATGTACCTTCTGGCTTCTCCTCTTATGCAGGCAGAGAGCAGAGTTACTGCCGGCCCCAAAGCAGCAGCGTGCCAGCGATACCCCACGGAGCTCTGCGAAGGTGCAAAAGCCCAAGCCCCCTATCAAACTGCTCTACTGCAGTGACCAGAGCCGGCCCGCTCACTGGCAACATGCTCTGAGTATCACCACTCAATAAAAAGCCGCCTCCTATGTTTTATGTGACACTGGAGTTTAACTGCTAATTTGGAAGTCAACTGAAAAGGCAAAACAACATCAAATTATGAATATAAGCAGCCTGTCTACTGCTGCTCACCATCGCCTCTAGCAGCTGGAGGCATGGGCCCGTGCGGATCTGCCTGCTCAGCCCACTGGGAGCATTTCCTCGTGGAGGAAATTTACTCATTTACTCATTTCCTGCATGGAGATGTACACCTAGGGCATGGCCTGATGTCGGTGCTTTGGGCTAGGCGCACACCACCTCTCCTCTTTCCCCTTCCCTTTCTTCTCCTCCTTTGGTTTCCACAAAAAAGAAAAGAGAGAGAGACAAGCTTCAAATGGAAACTGCAGAAAGTCTGAAGGTCAACAACTGGAGCACCAAAGCCCTTGCTTGGAGATCACAGAGAAGTTTTGGTACATAGAAAGTAAATTCCTTCAGAGGAACGTAAACTGGAAGCTCCTCCACAGGGTGGACCGAGTATATTGCAAGCTCTCATGGCGACCGTGTCTAGATCACACATATTGGGGCCATACAGCTCACGGGAGTGGACTGAACCCAGGAAAGCTGGGAACCCCCAGCCAGTATGTAGGGAGGCATGTAGGGGCATGCACCAACTGCGTCAGGTAGAGTCCGCAGAAATATAGGAAAAGCAACAGATAATATACTTACTTAAAAAGTTCGTTCCTCATTATAGCTCTGTTTGTTTGTGGGTCAATTGCATAGACCATGAGGTCAGACTTGGTGTAATCCTCTTCAGAGTAGCCATCCCCAAACCTCCGCGCACCAATGGATTCCACCACGACCGTTGCACCAGGAATCTGATCTTGGACATAGCGTTCCAAAATTCTAAAGATGAGATGGAACCAGAAAGCTGCAGTGATTTATTTGCACTGATCAAGACTGACAACAGCCCAAACGAGATACTAATAGACAAAACTCACAGGCTTAGACGGATGGTAACCTTCAGAGCACTTCTAAAAAAAAAATCTCTGCTCAAATATAACCTCTTAAATGCTGAACTCTTGGGAAAAGCTTAGCGGTGTTAGGAGAGGTCATCAGAAATAGTGTCCTTAAGTCTAGCTCTTTGTATTTATGACATCAGTTGAGTTTTAAATGGCTCATGGGAAACACCATCTATATTTCACAAAAAAACCCTGTCATCCTTTTATTAAGCTATATGATTTCAGAACTCTTCAATTCCAGCCTTACACAGGGTGCATACAATAAATTTTCACCCACAAAAACAACTACTTCAACCATTTTCGGTGGGATATTTCATCTGGCCCTTCAATATAGCACAACATCTCAGGTGCCAGAACACCTGCTACTCCAAAGGCATGAGCAAGTTTTACAGCCGTAAGAAAGTTGGAATATCGAGCCGACACCTTTACCACAGGAAAAAAATAAAGTGCAGAAGTTCTACAAGCAGAAGAAAGGTTGATAGAATTCAGTGGCAGATATGGCTGAGATAACAAGGGCGTAACAACAATAAACCAAAACAAATCTGTTCTTCTTCCAAAGAGAAGGATTCATGACAGCTGCCAGAGCACAGAATGGCACGCTCTGCAAATATGTGTATGAATCGCAAGGTGTCGATACACGAGAGAAATGCAATTCTGGGAAATTAAAATGTATTAGAGAAGATGACATTTACTGGTCATTTTATCAATTCTTGTCATGTGACCAATTTTCTTTAACTTAATTACTGAATATTCTTTCCTTTTTTCTTTTTTTTTTTTTTTTGACAACAGAATGTCCACAAACATCTCAGTATGCACTTTTGGAAGCCTTTGTTCTAAATTCAAAATCTCCTATTTTTCTACATTTTTCCATGCAGAACTGTTTATGGGAGAAGTCCTAACATGCGATGTTATTAATAAAATATTCAGAAAGGCAAAGGGAGAACAGCTGTTTGCAGAATGTCCCTCCAAACAAAGGAAAAATACTTGTGCCTATGCCAGGCTGCAATGCCTTCCTCGTGCCTGCAGAAGCACCAAACCAATGGCAAAAGGACCTCACGGAGCACCTGAGATGTTTCTGCACAGATAGCAAGCACACCTGTACCCCAGAGATGGAGAGTTTATGGAATGTTCTAAGCATAACTCACTACCGCTCTAACAAGCTGCTTTAGAAAGGACAAGACCTTAATAAAATAAAATAAAATAAAAAATTCTTTTCCTCCCTGTCTGCTCTGCTGCTCTAGCGGGGCCCATGAAATTTGCTGAGTTCCTGCGGCAGACTGCTGCTCTGTATCTGCTGCGCTGTGCATCCAGTGAAAAAAGGAGGTTTGGAAGTATTACAGCTCAGCGGGATGGCCTTTTGCATGCAACGGGGAGAACTGTTCTGCCATCAAGGACACAGGTGGGGCGGCAGCCAAGGTGGTGGGGACCCCTTCTGCAAGAGTGGATGGAGCCGGAAGGAAAATGGAAAGCTGTTTGGACACTGCCATTGGACACATCCCAGAGAAGACGGGAAGAGTGTCTTTGCACAGAAACTCGCTAGTAGCGTGATGAGGTTTCCAAACTGGGACTGAGAAGGGTTCGGTTAAAGCCCACAGACAGGTTTATAAACAAAGGTGTAAAAGCCAATATCATCAGTACTGGATACAGGAGCAAAGAAGTACGGAGCAAGAAACAAGAGAAGCTGGAACTCTAACCACTCCATCAGAACAATGAGTTCTGGGAAAATACAAGATCATCTGGGCTAATTTATGTGGTCAGAATATCAAATCAAAAAGCAATAGCTGAGCTAGACAGCAAAAGCAAAGGAACAAGAGGGAGCATGCTGCCTGATGTATCAAGGGTGTGGAGGAAGACAAATCTCATTAAAAAAACACCCCAATGACTTTGAGAAGTCATTTGTTTCAAACTGAATCTTTTGCAGTTGCTGAGGTTACATTTTGCTGGGGTTTTTTTTCCCCCTGACACCAGATTTCCAAAGCAATGCTGTCAAAGCTGTATCACCATCTCATAATTTTTCAAGATCAGTGATTCACATTTGTCCATTCAGTTTCTCCGCTCTCTGTGTGAAAGTTTAGCGTGTCCTTAAAATAGAAGCTTTTCTATAAGATCCTGAAAAATCCAAGTCTATCAGACCCAGGTTCTAGCCTAGCAGTGAATATATACTCTTAGTACAGAGCCATTAGGAAAAATAAAAATATAGATCGTCCGACACATTGCTAGTTGACTGGCGTTCTCTAACAACGCTCCTGTTGTTTGCAGATACGGTAAACTCTACTCATCCCTGCTTCTGGCACACACTTAACTGGCAGCCAGGGCGATAACCTGTCACAGAAACTTCCGTAACAATAATTCTCCCAGGTAAAACTTGACAGAACAAATCTGGGATATGCAGATTCCTATAGAAAAACCTCCAAACATTATGTGAATCTAAGTGACTAAAAGAAACCTTGTTTTGCACAAGGATTCAGATAGAATTCTCTTCCAAATACGGAAGAGATTTACCTCCCTAATTAGTACAGAATCATCTCCTGTAGCTGCAGGGGGGATGCTTTTGTTTCCTTGCACAGAACTATTATTTCACCCAAGAGAGAAGCGCCCTGTAAGGTTGGAAGGTTGTCACGTAGGGTCACTTTTAG
The DNA here is from genome assembly GCF_028858705.1 of Grus americana. Lineage (NCBI taxonomy): Eukaryota > Metazoa > Chordata > Aves > Gruiformes > Gruidae > Grus > Grus americana. The sequence continues at coordinate 38,427,304 of NC_072858.1, forward strand.
AAGAATTGGTAACAACATTCCCTTTTCTCAGAAATTCTTGGCATGGCTTCTGCTGGAATTCATTGCCTTTGAGAATATCTTTGTCTAAAACATAATTAAAGTTGAAGAAGAAATAGCATACTATTTTCTGACTATGCAAAATAGGTACATTGCAGCCATTGGCTTTAACTGACATCACAAGAAACACCCCAAAGTATAGTGGAATGACAGCAGTATTTCATCTGAAACACACAAATTGCATGTTTAGGTTGAAATATATAATAAAAATGCACTGAAGACTGAAAAGTAGCAATTAAAGAACGCACTTAAAAATAGGGCAGTTCCCCACAGAGTTAGCTTAAAAAGTCATTCAGCTGAACTTGTGATGCTGAAAATACTGTAGTGTTTTGAAACTCTAAGGAAAGTGGCCACCTGCTTCTAGTACTACTCGCAAGAATCAATTTTTAAAATGCATGCTTTAAGAAGTAACAACAGCGTTTGCAGTTCTACTGAATCTATCAACAAAAGTTTAGCTTAAAATTAGTCTGTCACTTGTTAATGCAACAAGGGTAATTACCATCCTCCCAACAGCGGCGTAGTGACAGGCAGAACCAGCAGCTTAATGGGCGATGAGACTTTCCTGCTGCTCTAACTCCATCTAGCTCAGCAGACGTCATGTAATGAGCAGAAATGCCTCCCAGTGCATCTTCATTACCACTGCCTGCTGGATTCCCATCAGGGACACCAGTGAAAGGAAATGAAGGACAAGAGGATTTTCACTGTCATTGAGGACATAATGTGGCCCTAAATAGCCTGAAAACTCAGAGATGGGTTTTTGTCATCTATAGATGCAAAAGAAATGGAAAGGCAAAAAGACACAGGTATGTTGGCTTGTTGAGCTGTCCCTTGGCTGGTGGCATTCTGCTTCTCAGAGCATTCCTGAAACCCCGAACCCTGGGGTAAGGCCCCACATTCCTGGGGCACACTCAGCGCTACGTCCCTGAGCCGGCACGTGCCCATGAGACATCCTGCCGCGTGGCAGGGCTGAGTTTGCACGGGACTAAACGAAGGCGCGCACCCTGGTACGGCAGCATCGTGCTGCTTACTCCCCACAGCCGCACGAATCTGGCACGCCAGATGCATGCCTCAGCACGGGGGAGATCCTGCTACTGGGAACGATGCAAAGGATCACTTGGAAGCTTCTTTGGAAACTAATGCGGAAGTCCATATCAGTCAGTTAATCCACCTCAAAACACGAGATAAGGAATCAATCGCACGAGAGCCCAGCAGCAATGGCAACCCAAACAGACCAACAGTCATCGTGTAAGACTTGGTAAGTCAGCAGCACGGTTTAACGACCCTCTGTTACCCCTGGCGGAGAAGATGCATGAGACGGCCTGAAAGAGCACCGCAATGTTCCAGTAGTTTTATACCCTCTAAAACAACTGCTAAGTTGTATATATCCTCTGAATCAGCATGCAAACAAAAGAAGCAATTCAATTTGCAGAACATTTTATATCCTCACCAGTACCTGAGTTTAATTACCGCACAATTTTCTTCTCAGAAAATTCTATGGGAAAAAAAATGTTTCAGTTCTCTAGTAATTTGACAGCCTGCTGCATTTCTGTATTTGGCATACAAATATTTTAAGAAATGAAAAAAAAAAAAAAAAAAAAAAAGAATCCATTCTTTCTTTCAGGACTCTGAAATAACTGGTACCATAGACTTGGAGCTACAAGTGCTGAAGACTAGATATCCTGCATAACTTTTGGCTCCTCCACTGAAAATTCTAGCTTCCCAAAATAACTCAGTAATAATAATGGATTTATATTCTAGGCATTTGAAAATGTAAGCGAATTTGGCAACAATGCACCAATGACAGCATTCAGCTCTGCCGGTGCACATCAATACAGACTTTTCAAGTGTTGCAGTTAACCCGAGAGCAACTCTTCAGCCATATTCTGGCTTTGCTAACTTTCTGCAAGGTTAACAATCGACAACTAAACTGCTGGATTTTCAAGGCATAAGGACCAATTCCAGCCCCTCCCACGCCATTAGCAATAGCTTCGGGGGGGTGATGCACTTGGGCCCCAGCTGCCGGCTCCCAGATGCCTTATTACAACATACATGTAGCACAGGGAAGGTTATACTCCTTTATTACAACATACGTGTGCACGGGGAAGGTTACACTCCTTCTCTGGCCTCTGGAGAGGCGCTGAGCTGCTTTGGAGCTGCCAACACAAGTCAAGAAACCCTTACTAGTCAGCTAAGTCAGCCTGCTTTGTGCCACAATGTGGAATTAAAACGCCAGAACTGGGGTTTATTGGCAAGCCTAAGACTATTCCTTCTTTGTAAAATAGCCTTTTGACAAAGATTATGTCTACTTTGATGTCACACACAAGGCATGCACCTAGCAGGAAGGAGCACCACTGAGCCAATTTACTCTGCATGTAACAACATCTAAATTATTTAGAAAATAACCCAGAGACAATGTCTTTGTACATACTTACCCTAGTCCTGTAAAAGCACATTGGATCGCACGCCATAAAGAAAATTTGCTTTCTTACATATTGCTAAAGTTTCTGTTCTTCTTTTTGTGTTCATCCTGTATAATCCTGTCCTCCAAAAAAACCTACATGCGCTCCAACGTTTTCTTTCAGTATCGTTTTTCCCAGTCGCAGAAGGAACATTACGCTACACTCACCCAAAGAGTAATACACAGAGACATCTTGACTTTGACCCAGAAGACGTATCTTCACATCTCAGCACAAAAGGGGTTTTACTGCAATAGTAAGCAATTTTGGAATAAAGCAGAAGTTTACAGCTTTATCTGAGAAGCCATGCACCGCATTATAGTGCTTCAGAGAAAATACATTAACAGAACCCCACTCGGTATTATTGAGAAGAGGGCGGAGGAGGAGATTGCTGAACCAGTGCTTTCCAGCCGGCAGTGGAAGCAGCAAGTGGAAAGGCCAGAGTTGAATAAGCTTCGGTCTCTATTACCCAACTTAATAAAGGTAACATTAATAATTACAGCGGAGGGGGGCTAAGATCAGCTAAGAAATGGAATGGCCTCTGTTAAACACTGTACAAAGTGGTAACTACAGGACATGCATTCTCCAAGCAAAGCCAAATGTACGGTGAATATGAAATATGATGCAGCCAGTTGGTGGGAAATATCCCTCTGATCTCATTCTTTATTTATTTGCTAATTTTGCAATTTTATTTAGAATGAAACAATACAGTGCAAAGAAGTGAAAAGAGAAAAAGGCAGAAGGAAGTGGACCAGAGGGCCAGGAGCAAAATGAACCCATGCAACAGCGTCAGAGAGCGCTGAGGCAAAGAACAAGGCAGGTACAGCAGTACCTGTGAGTAACGAACGTTTAATAACGGGGAGGAAAGTGCATGCTACCTGTGCAGGGTGCTTAATGGCAAGTTCAATGCCACCACCCTAACATGCAAAAAGTCCAGTCACCTGTAATTAGGCTTGATTCAGTAATTATGTACCAAAAATCACAAAGCAAGCAACAGAATGGTACTTCTCCTGTGGAAAAACTAACGAGTCTGAGTGATTTATCACTGCAATACATCCAGCAGGAAAGACACACTCATTTTCTACCAATTCATGGACTGTGGAGAAGAAAAAACACTGGTGCACTAAGGTTGAGTATTTTAATCGAGTGCTTTCCGAGGCACTGCACTTCCAAAGCTGCACCTCTAAGGCCGCCCGTCTGAGAGGCAGCTGCGTCTGCCTTTACTAAAGGTACCAAGAACGCTGGAACCCAGCGACGCCTCAGAACGTCCCATTTCATTACACACAGCCGCATCTTGACAAATCTGCTACATTTCAGAGGCATAACTCGTCCTCCCAACTACTGAACATACCAACATTCTAACAGAAAAGCAAGCAGGAACAAAGAAATAAAATGCAACGGTACACATGAGTGCCACGTAAAGCGCTCCCGTCAGCTGTCCCTTTTAAACGCCACTGACTGGCTTCCGCAACTGCGAGCAGAAAACACCATGTGCGGTATTGGCAACAGCAAAACACACCTCAAGGGAAATCATCCACGTTCTGAAACATTTCCCTGAAGAGAGGACTGTGCATTCCAGCTCCTATATATATTTCCTCATAGACTATGATTATACACAAAATTATATACGATGTACAATGTACATGTGATGTATATTATGATATATAATTTATAGTAATATCTATTTACAATTTAAAGCAATATATATGTTATGTCATTTCTTTTAAGAGGACCACAGTTCCTATGCAGAAAGCAGAGCAGACACTCCTTTGAGAAACAATGACAGTCAACTTTATATATGCGAACTATTAAGTTAGCAGGCTGAACGTTCGTATTCCGAGGCACTCAACTGATACACCTGCCAGGGTCAGCACCTGATTTTACATTTGGATTTTCTGGTTAAAAACTACCTGGTCACTTTTACATTGCTTCAGAGGTTTGAGCAAGGATTTTCTTTAACTCTGGAACTGCTCCATTTGTTTATAAGCATTAAGGTATTAACAGATTGCAGCCTCTAACAGGCCAAAATACTCATGAAGGAAAGTGCCCTGGAATTATTGCATGTGCTATTTCCAGTAATTTTGTCTGGAACAAATAACCTCGAGGGAATAACCTTGATTAAGATACACTTATTAACTCATAAAGCACTTATCTATTGTGGTATCTACGTCCATTTATTAGCAGTATGAGGCGATTCCATCAGACCCTCTTTTCCAATGAAAGATTCCTACACCACTGCTGAGAGATTTTCTTTATATGGAAACTCCGTTCCTCCAGGCTCACTTTTCACTACAGGGAGGAAAGACGAACATGGGACACCTCACCTGATTTCTGAAAGTGAGGAGACAATCCTCCTATCATTCTCCAACGACTCCCAAGCCGTCTGAGTGCAGCTAAATGTGTTTTCTTTACCCACCTCATTGGCTCAGAAACCTCACACAGTGCAAAAAACGTTAACGGGAACACTGAAAGCCAAATGTTTTGGCTAGCTCCAGTTCAGGAAAAAACAGAGTTCCCTGAGCAGTATTATCTCAATTTTGTAGGGTTTAACCCAGATTTTTTAAGAGGAGTGTCTATGGAGTATTCATCAAAGCGCTCATTTAGAGCCACTCCATTATTCCATTTCAGAGAAAATGATTTGCCATCTATAGAAGTGTGTACAGAGGAGTTTAATTCACAAGACATTTCTATTACCTATGGGATGAAACGCAGGTGTCTCTTGGTAACGTGCCTACCTGATTTTAGCTAGAGGTTTATGTTGCAGTCACGTGAAAACCAAAGAACTAAATGCTCTGAGCATGAAGTTGGCTGTTTTATTCTAGTTGAAATGCTGTTCCTTACCCAACAAGTAAGCGCTCTCAAACATTGCCATATTCAAAGAACACAACCGCCGTCTGCCTTTGCCAAGTTTTCTGAAGGAGAGGAACACCCACTGAATTTTCCACTAAGCCTCACTCCATTTTCTCTGTCGTGTCCTGTCCGTAAACGGACCTATCTGAACAGACATAATTAAAGCGGGTAAGAGAAATGGCAAATCTGACATTGATGTGCAGTCCAGGGGACAGGAAAAGCTTGTTGATGAAATTAAAGCAGCTGGAGGAAAACCGAGGCACTCACCGAACGACTGCAAAGGATCATGACACTATCAGAAGCGTCAGCTGAAGACATGCCCCTTGTATCCCTCAAAAAGCCCAAGCTCCTAAGCCAAGGAGATAGCGATGTACTCAATCTTTTCTTCTATGGCATGCTTCCGTTGTTTGGACCATTAACCAACACGCATCTCAGGGCTGTGCTGAGTAAGCCTTTGCAGTGTGGAAGAACTGAATTATAGATTTCTTAATACCTTGTAGCCACTCTCTAGTGAAAATTACAGGCAGCTGGGGAGAATCTGTTACAACTTGTTCTCCAAAGTTGTTTAAATCACTATTTATTTTGTTGTGAAAAATCACTATAATTTCAAAAATGACCCAACTACCCACTTCCCCAAGTACTGCAATTGGTGGTTAAATGTTGTATTTTCGGAGATTAATATTTACTATCACTCCGGTGTCAAAAAATGAGGAGAAAGAGCTGAATAACCTCTGTAGTGACTCAGTTAATGGTATAGTCTTTTTATCTGTTAATGAATTATAAAAAGCCCTCTCATTTTATAAATTAGGGCATTATTTGAAATGGCTGAGAAACATCTTTGGACAAAATACTTCAGCTTCAGAAGGTCTCCAAATTATTTGGTTTCCCTTTGCCTGGGGTAATAACTTCTGTATAAGGCATGAAAAATTACAAATTCCTATTATTTTCATTTTATGTCCCACATTAATTCTTAAAGCCTTTATGAAAACAGGGAGATAGCATTCTTTTAAACTATAGGAGGAAAAGCTAAGAAATCTGAAGCTGGCAATGAAATAAATACATTTCTACAGGAAACAGACAAGCACACGTGCAAAATTCATTTCTGAGACTTTTGCTCTCTGCAAATATTTTCAATAAAGGATGTGACAATTTTAACACAAGCCAATGCAATCCTTTCTTGCAAAGGTTGTCCTTGAAAACCTATCCTTAGAAGTTAGATTCTTATGCTATACTCACTCGGTGGTCTCACCCTGTTCATTAAGGTAAAGCCTTCCCAAGCTAATTTTGAGAATATAAACCTGGCCATCTTTCTTTCTTTTTATACTCATTCAAAAGCTTCTTTCACTGTGAAATGTTTACACATCTGTCAGAGACTTCCATGCACAAGGGCCAGAACAGCATGAAACAAGTCTTAGAAGAATCCAGCCTGGCAGAAAAGAGTTTTTTGGAGCACGGAGACTGAGGAATGTGGCTCTGGGCTGTCTTCCAAGACTGGGGCAGGATATGCCTGCTATTCCTCTGGGATGGTTATGGTACAATTTATTGTTGAGGCACTGAACGTTGCTGGGACCTGCTGGGAGCTGGAGACAAGCTGCTCCAGTGTTTGCAGAGGAGATTTCTGCAGGGATGGTGAAAGGGAAGACACTATCTGCTCTTGCTGTTTTTGCTATGCCACCTGTTGCAGTGTTCCCGCTTTCAGTCCCATGACACGTGTGTCACGGAGTTGATGCTTGTCGTTCAAGCCAGGCTTTTCAAACCACCATGGCAAGAACCGTCTGTACTTTGCTGGTGGCTCCTTTAGCTCCAGGACAGTTCAAAACTGGGAGGATCTCAAACACAGCCTAATCCGGATTAGCATGAGATCTATGCTATGTCCTGTAGAAACACATGGTACGGAACGCGTGTTCATTAACTTCTTCACTCAAGAAAATGGAAGCCCAGGAAGGCTACAAATGACTGTGTGAAGAAAAAAAATCATACTGTGCTATACGCTAAGGTGAACTTGAAGGCTTAGCAAAGCAGAAGCGAACCTTTCCTATTACTGTCACTAAAAGATGTATCAGTTGTCGTCTCTCCGGCCAACACCAACACCTGACACTTTTGGAAAGCTAGATTTTAAGTGTTAAGTGAGCAGACTCCTTTATTGTTCTTAGCTCTAGGAAATGGAGTCCCTGTGAATACAGACTGTTGCCTGAACAACTTAATTAGCGTTTCCAACATTACAATCTATCAAAGCTAACTTACACCTGGCTCAAAACAGAGAGAGAAAAGGGGAACATGTCCTAAATCTCCACAAGCAAATTCATTGATATTTTTTCCTAGCCCAATGAAGACGTAAGCCATTTAGAGACAACACACTTCTTTTTCAGTGATTCTATCATCAGCTCTAAGGTATTTCAATTTCCATGGAGAAGTGACAACAGCCAGGATGGAACAGACTGAGAAATGCCATTCATCACTGATTAAAGTAACAGAAGAGTACAAAGATTGTTTTTAAACTATTTCCTATAGTATTTCCTTTCCCATATTGTCCAATTCATGGTTATATGCCTAATGACACTAAGTGTAGAGAATCGTCCTTGTCTTACAAAAAGAAGCTGAAAGTGAAAACCTGGCTCCTGGAAGCTAATGATGCTGTGGCGTATGAGAGCTATTAAAACATACTTTACCAAAAGGATTTTAGCTGGCTTCCAGTATGATAAAATACTTTGCTTTTACTGCAAAGCAATAATGTTTCCAGTTACACGTCCCCCCCATCACAACATTTTAAACCTTCTAGGCCTGAATAATGACACTCTGTTACCAATTTTTTGCAATTAAAATTTTATGTAATGATGTCAGCAATATTAATTGTACCAGTATAAATTTTCTAAATTCTGCTTTCCCTTACAGCTACGTCACGCAAATAAAACCACAGTGAAGCAAATACAGCCCAGAGACACCACCGCCTCAGCCTTCTGGAGATGCACTTTATTTATGTTACCTGGATTTTGACAGATGCAGGTTCTGTGCTCGGTGTTCGGAGGCTCCACTATGGTCTGTATTAGGGGCAGCTCTGAACCAAGTTTCAGCCTGCAAAGTGGGCAGACGTGGAAGCAAAGAAGTGCTGTACGTCTGCAAGGAGGGGGACATGTGGATTTGGGGGGGGACAGGGGACGGGGGACGACAGTGCTGTCAGTCAGTTGTGCTCCCCATCAAAACATCCGCTTGCTCATTTTCAAGTCTTTTGGCAAAAAAGGAGATCATGGCATAAAGGGAGCACTCCTTGCTGAATCTAAACACAGAAACAGTGAATTGTCTGATATTTGTAGAGTAAATAAATTTATTACCCTATGAGTTGATCTTTGTTTTGTTCCACAAGGGTGGGAGGAACATTAGAGACGATGACTTGCATATCCAACTGATTGACCACAGAGACCTGGAAATAAAAGAGTGAAATTCAATTGGCACTCCCATGCATAACATCCTCCCCACACAAAAAGAATGGAATAATTACTTTCCTGCCTTCATAGCCATGCCCTGATGTACGGATTTCTCATTTTAATTCCAAGTAAGAGAGCTGGGAAATCTTGCTTTGCTGGCAGCCAAAACCAATAAACAGGAGGCAAAGATTTAACTAGAACTGTAATTGCAGGACTGCATCAGAATTATAGATTTTTAAGGGAGGGACCAAGAAACCTGTTCTTCATAGTTTAGACTTACAGAATCATGGATCTCTCGTGGCATATTCAGAATCACTTATGAGCATTTTGGTATTTTTGATGACTTGACAGGAAAATCCAACCTTGGCAATATGCAGTTTGCACCAATGGAAAAGCAAATACCAGATTACTTCAACTAAATCAATGATACTTGGCAAGAAAATCACAAAGGAAATGGTTCATCTATTTTCAAGTCATCAGTGTAAGTTATTTTAATCTCCCCCCTTTTTTAACTTCTCCCTCTATATTGCATAAAACTGTGTGTAATTGTGTGCATTTTACGATTGCACTTTTATTTAAAAGGACAGGAAAAATGCCTCTAATACACTCAATGCTTGTGGGCTTTGTTTAAAAAATAAAATCCAGGATTCCACGAAAGAACCGACTGATGTCAGAAGCAATCTCTCACGTTATCATTTTCTCCAACAAAAGCAACGTAACTCTTCTGTTTCTCAGCCACAGTCAGTGTGCCGAAGGGACTACGCGCATGCATCCCATTCAGCAGATTTGGCAAACTCAGCTTCACATCTCCTGATCTATCTTTATCCCAAGAAAAGGCTGCCTTCCAGTAAAATGACTGCATGCTGCTTCTCCCCTTTTAAATATTTGTGCATTTTGTACTAGTGCGCTCGTCATGAGCGCAGCCAACCTCCCCTCAGGTTGTGAATGGAACAGTTACGTCCCATACTGGTGGAGAAAATAAAACAGTTCTTAAAACTTGGCTCATGTCCATATAGGCATGACAGCAAGCATTACACTCCAAACCTATACTCCCTATAGAGGAGTCTGAAGGTAAATTTGGAAAAGCAGGACAATGTTAAACCCAAGAAATTTAAAAATCGGAGCTAGTGAGGAAAAAACCTCACAACCCTGTAAGCACTTCAGCAGACAAGCCATTATATACTTTCATATCAAACACTGATTCACCATCTTTGAAGCTTAATTCAACTTTAAATATTTAAATGATCTTGAAATGTCATCAGATGCACTCAACAGCACGTACAGATTTCTGTGTAAGAAAAACAGAATTATAATGTACTCAAATTTTAGACTAAGATCATCGAAAGGAGCTCGAAAGCCATGAGCAGTTTAATAGAATTAACTACATTAGCCAATTCCAGCAACCTCTGTGCACCTATGTACTGGGTACTGTATAAATGCAAGGCAAAAAAAGGCAGTAGTTCTTTTGATATTCAAAGAATCACAATTATGACTACTTGTTCATATATAAAAATATGAATAAACACACATTTATGAAAGCTATTCTAAATCAAGGGTGTTGAACAAAAGTCAAGAGAAAGTTAAGGTTTCCATAGTAACATTAATTTGCTTGATATCCACATTTGTAAAGGCTTTAATTTTTCAATTATTAAAAATAGCATTAAGTTGAAGAACCAATTCCATTTAACTACACTGTGAGAAAAGCTGTCGGGAAAAACTGTTCCCTTCCGCTGCAGGAGAGGTGGAAAGATGCTGGGAGCAGAGGTGGAAGGGTGTGGGATAGCAAAGGCTCTTCCTGAGGTACCACCGTCACCGCTCTCTGGAAGCTTTTTGGGACACAGTTACCAGGGATGATCCTGCTCCTTAGAAAGCTTTTGCTATGTCCAGGCTACTGAGCAAAAACACAGCCAGGTCCTGTGATGCTAAACAGCAGGCACCAGCCTAAATTACAGGGCTGGAAGTCAGCATGTGCAGATGTCTCATGTCACTAAGGATCTGAAGAATACATTGCTGAAAACCAGGGAAATTCCAGGTGAAATTAATAAGGTTGCACAACAAACTGAAAGTGTGCAGCAGGAGCAGGGAAAGCATATAATTGTTGATAACCGCCAGCCTGTAAGTGCTATCCCATTGATCCCACACTTCATTCACTAGGCACTTCCCCATTTTCAGATCAAGCAAGGCAGAGCCCACAGTCTTGAGCATTATACGGCACCAACGGATTCCTGGGAGTAGCTTATGCTGAGAGCTGAATGTGGACGGGCCTTGGGACCTCCCCCCCCAAGCCCCAATAAACATTTGATTAAAGATGATGTCACAGTGAACATTCACTATCCATACTTACTAAGTAGCTTTAAGTGCTTACTTGCAGCAAACTTATTTTAAAAATGTCATTTCTTCTTTCTTTCTTTTGTCTCATAGCGGATAAAAAGGCAAATTCCATCACATGGAACCAAACTGTAAATCCACGGATGTCTAACTTGAGCCATCCTGCCAGTGTGAGCCAGCAGGAACAGTCTGCTACCCTTCACATGGACCGTCCCCTACAGCACGAAGACATTTTACCTGTGGGTTTGGCAGCTTCTGGGCTCACAGAGCTGTGCCAGGGCTCTGAGGAAGCGTCCTGACCCCAGTTCTGGAGGACACCTTGCTCTGCTCAGGGTCTTCATGGCACTGGTGTCACCCCACCTCTTCTCTCTAGGCCTCCTCCCAACGCAATCCTATCTTCTCCCCCCACATCTTACTCTTTGGCACGTGAGTAACTAAATTAATTTCCCTTATCTATGTGCACTCCTTGAGCCTGTACTGAAAGGAATTAACACCTCCCGGTCTGAGCACCTGACACCACAGTGACAGCAGGATAAATTCTGTTCAAATCATGAAGCCCAGGAACAGCTTAGTCCAGGTAGAAAGGATCTTCATATACGGATCATCCTCAGTGCAAATCCAAACTCTGATGGTGGGATGGTGTCAGCCTGTAATTGTACCTAGAGCTACTCTAAGCTTTCACGCCTTGTGCAAAAACACTGTACCAGAGTGCTCATCACTCACTCAGACAACCTAAAGATACCTCTATAAATTTATGAGACATACTTCACTTTCTAATTTTAATGTCGATACCTTCTGTCTATATTTTAATATACTATTACTGCATAAATTGCATGAGAATGCCCTATCATTTTGGGAGGTCAAGCATGAGGACATCATACATTATGTTTATTTGCTGAATTCCTGCATAACTCAATATACCGAGTATTATGGCTATCATCTGTATCATTTGACAGTGTTCCCATGAACTAGATAATGTACTTCATCCCTATGACATTATGCTAATATTAATCCAATCCATCAAGTTATATAGGCTTTAAAGAAATTTAGCTTTGATGGTTTCTGTGACTGGACTAAGTCAATGTCCTTTCCTCAGCACAAAAACACAAGCTCAAGGCCTAAAGCTGGTGCCATTTTTGAAACGTTGCTTCCCCAAAAACTTAATGTACAGTCTCAGCCCAAAATTATTCCTTGTCCTTCCAGACAAGAGCAACTAAGATACGGCAACCTCGGCCTTCCCCAGTAAGTCAACTGACTTCCGGCTTTCAGAGACTGCTCAGATATTTGCCTACGCTGCAAGCAGATACACCAGATCTAACTCCGGCCCAGAAGCTACGTACTCAACTTAACACAGAGTACAGCCCAAGTTAGCAAGCTTTCAGCTTGGCTTATTAACTGGGGTTTAATGCCATGCTAAGCCTGCTTCACAGCTTTGATGTGGGAGCTGGCTGCACCTTGGTGACTTAGGGAGGAGGTGGAGATGATCTGCAAATGCTTCTGCCTGACCACGCAGGTATGACCTGCTTTATACTTGTAATGCACAAAACCAGCGCTTTTTTTGCCGCCCTCTGGGTCCCAAAGACACAGAACATGACATAGGTCCATGCTTAATGCAAACAATTAGAATCTGAATTGAACCATTAACAATGGCTCATTGAATAAACAAAATACTGAACATCACATCTAGTGCGGTAACTGAAACCAGTATCTCTGCCATGAAACGTGAGCATATGTTTCAGATGGTCATAAAAGCTTTTCATTTTAAAAAAAAGAAAAAAGCAGCTCGATTTCAGTGACTTAAAAAGATTAAGCACATGCAGTTTTCGGTCTGCCTGGAATTAAACTTTATGCAGTGTTCGAATTTCCTCAGGAATTATTCCATAATGGCTCATACTCACAAGTACTTCTGCTTTGCTGCTCAGTCCTTTTCCATAATTGTCAGTTGCAATGACCTGAAACTTGAAATAGGATCTTCTCATATTTTTGAACAGCATAGCAGTTTTTATTAGCCCTGTGTAAGCTTCAATCACAAAACCTTCTTTACCATCCTTGATTGGAGGAATGATGAGTCTGTATTGCATGGCACTGTAATTCCCAGTGTCTTTATCATCAGCCTAATAGGAAAAAGAAAACAGGCAGAGACAAATAAATATGCATGCAAAGACTCGTTAACCTTGTCCTTTAAGTAAAGTTGCATATTGGTCCAGCAAATTTCTTCCACTCTGAAGTTTAAAACATTAGATCCCAGAGAGCAGACACTACTATTGCTTTAAACGGTTCATTTAACTTTGCTGCATATAGTTTTGCTTTTCCAGCAATTTTTTTCTCCTGTGTTGGCACTAAATTGCTCAAAAAAAAAAAAAAAAAAAAAGAAAAATATAAATGGACTTTTCAAGCCTGCAACAATCTGAACCAGTAAGAACAGTTTAATTCTGAGAAACCACCACTGCCAAATTCTTGTTGACAATATCAAAGAAAAAAAAAAACCCCAGCAACACAATCATAAACTTACACAGCAAGAATGTCCTCCCTCTTAAAGATATTCTGCACCCCCATTGATTGAGCACATAGACTTTTGGAGTCATTGAATCCTTTTTTATTTAATTAAAAAAAAACCAAAAAAGAAAGAAAGAAAGGATGGAGTAGTATTCCCGCAATGCTGCACAACAGACCTGATCTCCAGACGCAGCGCAGGACAGAGCTGCCCCGGCACTCCCCCGTTGCTGCACTGCTGCAGAATCAGGACACAGCCCTGGCATCGATTCGGCAGCCCCAGGGCCGTGGTGTTCCACCTACCTCGTGCCTGACAACCCTGCGTAGCTCCGTTCTGGCCTCTCGAGACCTTCTCCTTTGCACAAATCGTGCTCCTGTTCAAAAGCCATTACCCATTTTCAGATGGGAGTGGTTCTGAGGACCCTTAGAACGTTTTCATGTGCTCTGTCAAGGAAGGGGTCAGCGAGACGGTAGCTAATTACTGCCTGTACATCTGTCCACTCGTTAGGTTTGGGCAGTGCCTCAGCATCTGGGACACTTCAGCATGTATTAGCAGGCTTTTATCGAATATCGGCACGACTTCTTAAAGTCTGCGGCCTAAGCTAATGCTGGAGTAAAAACACTCAACTTCAAAAAGTCACAGGTCTTTGTGTAAACTCCATACTTCACCGTGACTTAAACCCAAAACCAATAATCACGATCCGGCCAGGGTCTATGGCAGCGTGAAGAGTTGCTTACCATGGTACGCAACTGCAGTCTAAAAAAACATTATCTGTGCAAGGTCATTAAGCCTTCAGTAGATGGCTGTTAAGCATCATTGTTTCCTCCCCCCATCAGTGAACAAGGTCTATAAGGTGGAAACTTTTACTAACTCCTATTTTGTCTTTATTTTCTGACAATTTTCAGGGAATGCCAGTAAGGAGATACAGCAAGCGAGTCTATGCAGCACAGCGATTGCCTTGCGCACCACCAAGAGATACCCGTGCCAGACAAACGATCCAGGTACTCAAAACCGGACGTGCTTTCCATGCTACCCCGACTGCCATCAGGCCAGATGGAATAGATATAACTATACAGCGCTCAGGCAATAGTATCTGGGCTGGTTTAGCTAGAGGTAGCAAATGTGTTTCACGCAGCACACCGACGTGCTGCAGAGTTGCGCAAAAGATGAGCTCCCTCGATGACACTGGCTGCCACTCGTCACAGAGACACAGCTGTTTAAAATGGTCCTTGCATCCTTTGGAAATGTTTTGTTTTCCTCTAAATTGACAAAGCTTTATCGGGCTTGGCTACGTAAAGCATAAATATGAAATATGTTAAAGTGCTTTTGTTCTTTAGTTCTCTAGCTTTTTAAAAGGCTTTTAAAATCAGGATTACTACCTCTTGGGTGATCTCAAATCTCTTCATTAGCATTTTTAGGAAAGACAGGGAAGGTTAGAAGCTTTCTGAAATTTATCCTGTTCTGACAGCCAAAAGGTAAAGATACTGGTGAGCTTTTCCAGAGCTCTCCTGCAATCCAACTGGCACGGTTAACTACAACCCCAAAACATCAGGGAGCCAGCAGACCAGAGCTTGACAGGGGGATTTTCAGGACCAGGCTAATTTTTGGCTTTCCTTTTGAGAAGCAAATTGCTGAAGGAACAAGTAAATGAGGAGGCATGCTACATGGCACAAGGAAGGGGCTGTACCTAAATATCAGGTTGATACGCAAGTGCTAAGAGCCATCACTATTTGAGAGCTAAATGTCAGGGCTCAGCACCCAGCTCGAGTCAGGCCTTTTAAGAAGCTCCTGAGTGCCTGAACTGCACAACAGGTTACCTCCACTCCTCCAGCAACCCCACCGACTTCAGCGACCTTATTGGACTCTTACTCCCACCACGGTTTCGTCTCATGTGTTCTCAAATGAGGGTGTTGTGGTGGGATGACCTCGGCCAGCTGCCCGAGGCCACCCCTCCGCACTCTCACTCCCCTCCTCAGCAGGACGGGGGAGAAAGTAAGATAAAAAAGCTCACAGGTTGGGATAAGGACAGGGAGCTTACTTATCAGTTACTGTCACAGGCAAAACAGACTCAACTGGAGGAAAATTAATTGAAATTACAGCCATATAAAATAGATTTGGATGATAGGAAACAAAGACAAAAATTAAATCACCACCTGAGCTGTGCCTGACCATGGGGCTGTTGGAACCATCTGTGCCCGGCCCAGGGCAGCATCTCTCTTCACAGACACCCCTCAGCCCCCGCCTGGGCATGGGCACCCCATACACATCACATCTAAAAATCAAGTATTTCACTTCAAGTACCTGTTCCTAACCAAATGCAAAGGAAATCTTAGAATTACAACTAAAAGATTCCATGCGATTACTCTTACCACTAAAATTACTCTTACTAAAGAAACATTTAAAACCAGCATGATAACAGAAATAAAACATCCTTGAAAATACACAAACTGTAGGTTACAGAGGCATTCAAAGCAGCTTCTTTGGGTGCTTTTTGGATCAATTTTGCCTGTGTGTTCTAGGAGAGCATTACATCCTCCATGTACTCAAAAGAGAGACCAGGAAGCCTCTGTAGTAGCAGGGGATAACACTGGGTACCACCCATCCAGAAGACCACCTACGTGCTGCTTGAGAGACAAGAAGGAAACCTCTTTGGAAACGATTTCATGGTGATGCAGAGCGGCTAACTTTTAAAAATAATCACTTCTTGGCGTCATACCTAACAAATCACTGTGTGCGTGCATCTAAGACCAGGCAAGTACCAGTTGTACAACACAGGTCAGTTTAAAGCCATGAACAACACAGAAAAGATCCGTCTGGCAAAACCCACTGGCTCACCCACATTGAACTTTGTGTGTTGGTCATGATGCTGGGGAGGAAAAAAGGCAATTCCTGTAACCTCCCCGGCATGTGTTTTGGCACAGGTAGTAGAGCACTATCTGGTCTGGCTCCTTTGGGGTCTTCACTGTAGCAAGACAGGATTTACAGCGCCTGGCCAGCTAACTGCCGAAGGCTCTCTGGAGGCACCCTGCGAGATGAGCGCTGCGCCCTTTCAATAAAAAGCCAATTTCTTTGTTAAAATGGATTTATTAGATTGGTTCAGCTGGGTCATAAGCCTATCATTTTTTTAATATTAGCAAACTCTATCTCAATAGAAAGATATGACTTTTAATAGTAGTTTGTTTCAATAATAACAGAAACAAATTTCACCTTTGGTATTTCATGCTTGTGTATTTGTGCAACTAAGGACAAACAAAATTTGGATCCAAATTAGGGTATCAATATTGCAGGCACAGACATGAAATGAAGTCAGCCTTTCTGAACAAACATCACACTAGTGTAGTTGCTTAGAAGTAACGGTATAAGTCTTGCAGCTGGGCTTAATGCTTGAAACTCCTGTGAAAGAGGCATTTTGAAATTTGAAGCATGCAGCCTCTCAAATCCTGCAGTTCAGATGCCCAAAGCTGGTAGACAGGCTACGAGTTAATTTTCAGAAGTTCTGAGAACTCAGTGGCACTCCAGAGAAATCGGTGGCCTCGCTATCATTACAGTTCAGGCTGTTTCCATCCCAGAAACCATCTACACTGCGCAGATGAGCAAAGCCAGGTGCGAAACAGCCTGAGGAACTTGGAAAAATCATCAGATTCTCATTTCAAATATTTTATCTTTGTTGTTTCCATTTCCCCCCCTGCTTTTCACCACTCTCTATACTTTGATCAAACTGTTTGGCTTTGCAGGACCACCAGAGAGAGCTTGTGAGCTGCTGACACTAATGTAGCAACTTCTTTAACACAGAGTAAGGATGTTTGCTATTCTTGTAATTTGTCCTGAAGGTAAATAGTTTTGACACTTCATTAGGAAGAGATATACGACATCTCAAGAGTTGCGTTATGACTGTCAAAGAAGAGAAAGAGCTATACTTAATCTTAATATTACAGCAGTATATCTTCCTTTTGTTATGTGCAAGAAATACAGATGTCTCCTAAATTCTAGTATGATTGAGTACTGATAAATATTTATGATTTCAGGAATTACCGGGCCAAATTCAACCCTCCTGCCCACAGGAATGGAGCTCTGTTGGCATCGCCGTGCATGGCCTCCAGCCCACACTCATCCTCTCCCACAGCGGGAGAGGTGCAACTGCTGGGGCACTCCCTGACCTCACCACAAAAGCCCATTGCATCAGCCAGCTACCAGCTGAAAGAGGCTGCTCCAGGCCCTTATGTTGAGGGTATTTACCACAAAGTCATTAACAGTTATTTCTTATAACTTGATTGGCAGCTCCCTCTCTTGAAGCAAAAAGACCAGTAAGTGTTCTCGGTGACTACATCTGCACGGACTGCCAGTGCAACTCGCAGGAAGTCATTAGAAACGTTAAAATTCCAGGCACTGCAGAGGCAGCGAAGAGATGGACACCGGGTTTGCTCTAAGATAAGCGATGTCTAACTCGGCCCAGCACTGCAGTGGCGATGGGATGACACGTACAGCTGCTCTGCTGCCAGCAAAAAGTGATTTAACACATCAGTTGCCTTAAACTGAGAGGGAGCAGGAGGGTACTTGGTTTGGTTTTCAGCTTTAGGAGAACTGAGAGGGAAAAAAGCATTAGGTCAAGTATGAAAAATATATGGGACTGACCAGAGCTGAGCCAAGCTGCGTGCCTGGAAGACGAGATGAAAATGTATGAGCTGAAAACTAGGAGTGACAGAGACTCCTTCAGCGGGGCCTCTGTAACCAGTTAGTTTGTCCCAGTATATATGTTTTTTCTGGTGTAACTGATTAACACAAGACTTGGGTTGCATTTGAGCCCTTCACGCAGCAGCTGTCCCTAACGGCAATCCAAATATCTCACAGCTAAGAATTTGGTGGGAAGGACGGTAAGTTTGAGAAGCAGTTGCCAGGAGATGCAAAGCTACGGAGTTCTGAGGCAGTCTGTGGCAAAAACAAGCTGAGGGCCATGAGTTCAAAAGTGCTAGAGACAGGTAACAGTGTAAAAGAGCACCGTAGTGAAGAAATACAGGAAAAAAGAAAAAAAAAAAAAAAGACGAAAACTGCAATAGCTATGATAAACTTACTAGCTAAAGTGTCTGTAAATCACAAAGTAAAACCACCTCGAGAACAGTACAACAGCAGATGTGGCTTCAGAACTGAAAATATTCAACAATCTGTAAATTCCTACCGGCAAAAGTGGTCTTGTTCTACGAGCTATTTTGTGTGCCAGCAACTGATTGGGAACAGTTGAACCTGCCATCTGCTTAGTGACACTAAGCTGGGAAGAAGAAAAAAAAACCCCAACAGCCCAGTCCCGTTCCTTTTGCACGCCCTGTCAGCATCCTCGCGTCCTGCCTAAGGGTGCCCCTGCTAGGGAGACTGGGAAACATTTAACATTAACAATTGCATTTAACTCTAAGCAGCTCGTTTGAATTTAGCTCACGCTGAGAATGATAAAAACTGTAATTGCCCGATGATTATGCAATAGTGTCAGGAGCTACGGTTAATGAAGATTTTAACGCTCATCCCAAACGAGCCACCAAACCCGTCAGCCCAGTGGCAATTTTGGTGGCAATATCAGAGCGTTATCGCCACGTGGCATTGCTTTTACAAGTCTTGCCGGGCGAAGGGATGAGCGCCCTGCCATAACGCGGTGATTGTGTGGCCACGTAGCTGCGCCTCACGCTGCCATATTCCCTGCGGGAATGTGCAGATTTGAGAAATGTCAAATAATCACCTTTCACGAGGGCTGCAAGGAGCCAATGGTTAATTAATTTACGCTTTAAAATGCATCGCTTGTTAGGCATACTTACAGAGGTACTACAACAAAGAGGAAAAGAACGGACTCTGCTAAGCACATTGCTGATCGCTGCCCAGCCCACTCCGAGTAAACCCCAGCGCCATGGAAACTTCTGAGAAATACAGGTAGTGGGGGGGAAGTAAATGAGAATTGTTCAGTTTTTCCGCTGTGTCAAAAAACCCATGGTGTGGAAACACGGATCAATTTTGACACACTGTCTCATGGGAAAAAATGTCGAATAAGAGGTGTTCCCAAACTTGTATTTTGGCAAAAATATTGGAAACATTGGGTTTATAGCATTTTCCTGCTCTGCCAAGAGCAGTTAGTGCTCGATACGGTAGGTTTGTGTGTATGCGCTGCGAGGGAGTGCAGACCACGCAGCTGATCCTCCACGGGATGGGAACGATCCAGCGCTGCCAACACTCCAGGCACGCTCACCCCTTCCAGCCCCTGCAGGAGGCACGTTACTCTGGGAGGCATGTGCAGGACTACCAGCCTTAACAACGTGAGCAAAGAACACAATAACTGAAATAATCTCATATGACATTTATAAAAAAAAAAAAAAAAAAAAAAGAAAATCACAAAGGGTGGTAGTTTTTCTGAACGCTGCCAAAGGAAGACAACGGTACTGGTTTTTATAGTAAAAAGTTTTGCAAGCCAACACGTTACCTAGAGATCTGTTCTTTCAAAGAAGTTATTCTGAGCAGGGGAAGCAGCTTCCCGTCAGAGGCCAGATGTTAGAGCAGCTGTGCATGTTTGAGGGTGTGCTGTTGTCACTGCAAATAGGCTTCAAAGTAGATTTTTACTTTTACCAAGTATGTTTTCTCCCTACAGATTGCTCTCTGCGATTCATAAATCATAGTTTAACTAATAAAAGATTGTGACTGACAAAGGAGTTCATTTTTACAACAAAGTAGTTCTCTTGTGTACATGCAAAAGCAAAATTAGAGAAGGGCAAACTTTGTGTTTCCCAACAGAAAGCTGTCTCAAGGTGCTGAGGGTCGAATCTCACTTCTGCAGAACTTGCCACTGAGAAGATTTAGCCGTCATCCCAAGGAAGAAGGAAACACCAAAAGAAATCTTGAGGTTATAGGCATGAACAGAAAATAACTGGAAATTTAACATGGATAAATGTGCCTGGGCAAAAAAGTAATCCCAGTATTCTCTCTCTATGTAACACAACCATACCTGGGAACGTTAAGCATTTATTCTATCAGTGGCTTTAGATCAGTATGCAACCACCAAGAGAGATTGCTTTCGAGGATTATGGTTACGTAAAGACTAATTCCCGTTCCCCTGTGTGTCACTAGGGTAAAAACCCGTAGCATAAAATGGCTTTGTTTTATTTTGCTGTTCTGTCTGTTAGGATATTCAGTCAGAGAGGATGGAGTTACATTCTGAAGCCTATCAGAAAGGGGCACCGAACACAGAAAAGGTCCGAAATGAAAATGTGATCCACCGTATTGTAAGAATCCAGTTTCCTTCAGGATGTAACTGCATTTCCGGCTCCGTTGGCTCCTATTGTCATCGTCAAACCCCTCTGCTGGCTTCATATTAGAGCCACTTCTAACAAACATAGGTCAGCCGCTTCCTGAGACTTTGATTCACTGGCATTTATTTTGGCAAGCTTCCTTTTCTGCAAACATTTTCAGTACAAAAAGTACCTTTATAAACCGAGGAGTAATTCGGAAAAGAAGCTCTCTCTTTCTTTACTAGAATTAGCATCTCTGATATTTCCTCATTTAAATGCACTTCAACAAACAAAACTAGAGAGATGAATACTGTAAAAGAAAATGTTTAAGAACGGGCTAATAATACACCATTACAGTGAAAAGTCAATTCCCGCTAGTAATTTCCCTGCAGATTGTGTTGATTTTGGTTTTGTTTTTATAGAGCAGATTGAAAATACTGCGTATGTGGCTAAAGGAAGTCTGGTTCTAATTCAGAGGGGAAACCCAGGAGTTATATGAAAATACCAGTGGCAAAGCAAAAAAACTAATTCTAATTTAATGAAATGCAAAGCAAATCTCAAACCACAAAATTCATAAATTAGCAGTTATGAGTATTACATCTGTTTTTAATTAACATTCATAACAAAAAGCAGGAAAAGGCCTTTAATCATGGAAAAGGGGAGAGAACGTACAAGGTTGTTGTAACACCAATCCCCATCGGGAGTGTCCAACACCCGAACCCTTTTCCTGAGCGTCACACCAGCACCGTCAGCCTGTTCCAGCTGTCCCACCAGCGCGGGACCAGCCCAGCGGTGGCGGAGTGAAAGGAAAACCCAAATCCCCTGCTGCCGTCCTACCGCCATGGCTTCTCACCGCCCTTTGGCCTTGCACCCAATCATCCACGCGGACTCAAACCATCCCGTCTGTGCACTGCGTATCTTTGACAGGCTTCGGGGGAAAGGAGGAGGATTAAAAAGCTCGCTCTGCGGAATTGCCTAGAGATTTGAGACGCGGTAACCGGCCTCAGCTATCCTTTCAAGAGAAATGGTATTTAACGCAGCTCCGCGTTTCCTGCTGAGCTATTAGCAATATAAGAAGACAGAAGGACTAAAGCCTCGGTTAAAAAGTGCCATTTGATTAAACATATTGCTTTTATTTTTTTCTTAGAGACATTTGTACTTATCAGCTTTCAGAGGACAGTAGCCTTAAAACAATCGTATAGAATAATTCATATGACATATCATTAACCAAATTAATTCTAATTAAAAGTGACTTTTTGATAATGATTTGTAACATTCTTCTGAGCTCAAGCTCCCTTTTTATCTACTTATAGTAATCATTCTAAAATCTGAAGCAATACCACACATTCCCCTATTCTAAAAGGATTTTATATTCAAGCGAATAGCGGTTTCCACTGCCAGCAGAATTGCTGCACCTGACAGAGCTTGGAGAAGCAATCTATAGCATTTGCCTTAGTCACACACGCAACTGCTTTGATGATGAGAGAAGTGTTATCCAATATTTTATTGGCCTCCTTGTCTCTAAATTCAATTTGTGTGTAAGATTACGTACTCAGTACTAGTTTTCTTCTCTCCCTGCATTTTTTTTTTTTTTTGGTGTTCAGCCCATGGCAGTTAGATTATTTCTTTCTCCCAGTGCTACTCACCAGGCTGTATGGCGTAATTAGCGCTTTACAAAATATTTTTCAAGAGGGGAAGAACTGTGCTTTGATGGGAGGGGTGAAATTTTGTACAAGCCATAGAGTACGGAATGGTTTCAGCAACTGAAGTTAAACATGCAAACGTTACGCAGTATATTTGTGATGAATTTATCTATAAACGATTTACATAAATTGTTATATTAAAAATTAATGACTAGAGCAAATCATTAAGTGCAGTTAAAGAGGAACTAATTGTGAGGAGTTTTTCAATTTGAAAGCTGTAGTTTTTGCATAGGGCAATAAAGCTTGTCGACTTATTTTTATATAAATTACACTCATCAAAAATGAGTCATTCTTACGCGCCAATAACATTGTACAAAGGAAGAGAGGCAGCCGAGAATAACTTACTAAACGCCAAAATGAGACAGAACTAGAGAGCTGCCTACAGCTTAAAGGAGCATCAGCAGGATGCCGATCCCCAGGGCAAAGCCTGGGCAGCAACTGCCCCGCAGCCCCCCCGGTTTCCTCTGGGAAAACGCCTGTGCACAGCCGGGAAGAGACCTGCCGGCACCTTAACGCGTCCCCTGGCCCGGACGAGAGCTGGAAGAGGCTGCTGCGGATCTCGGTGGGGTAGGGACCGCCCGGAGGTGAGGATCTGGGCGTAAATGCAGCTGTTAATCTGATCCTGCAACACAGGTGCCTCTTGGCATTAACACCGGCGCTGCTCTGACATTTCACACTATTTTTCTTTTTAAACTATTGCAAAACTAGATACGTTTTTAATGACTTAAAATATGGTTTACCTCTTGCTTAATGTAACCCATAGACTCACTAAAGACCCAGTGAATTTCAATCCAGATTATAAAAGCATTTTTGCACCTCCTTAGTATCTACACTAGCAAACACCCATAATTCAGAACTTCCTAGCTAATGTCTCGCAGCTCATCTTTTCCACTTCCTATTTGATAAAAAGGAAAAATTATATTAGCTTAAACTGCCACTAAACAATAACTGCTGGCAAGTGCCTGCCACTGTGCTTATTATGCTTAACTAATTTAATTACAGCAATGGCAAATAAAAGCAGGCATACCCTGTAAATCACAGCTAACTGCAGGAGCCGTATCAAGATCTAAACACCAGCCATTCCGATTACTGCAATTAACCCACCCATCCATCGATCTTGTCCCACGGTTATTCCAGCGACAGGATGAAGCCAACTCGTTTGCACAGCCCTGCTCCAGCCTCCCAGCAGACCGTGGGGTTCATTTGAAGCCTCTGCTAAAGCACCAAGAGCTTTGACCTTGAGCTTTTAGGAGAAAGGGAAAGTTTCAGGATGGGTCTTGATTTCCCATCATGGTATGTTCCTCAAAACCAGATGCATGGATAAATGGTAACAGAAACCAAACCACTATCTGGCACTTGGGCTTAACATGAAATTCCAGACACTGACCTTCAGATGTAAAAGGCTGAAGTAGACACAGGTGCCCAGACGATGAGTTAACACCTCAAGTGTTATCTACTTAAACCACCCCTTTGCTTTCAGTCTAAATAAACTAGCAATGACCACCTTCTTGCAATACATCTGACACTTACCTTCAGCCAACAGTTACCTCCTCCTGCCACTCCAGAAAAAAAGCATTTCTCGCTAAGGGAACCAGCACTGGTGTTGCCAAAATTAGAGCTTGCAGAAGCAGCATCCTCCGCCAGCCTGCCAGAAGGCCCTTGTTGGGGAATTTTTATTGTACCCATTGAGGCAAATTAAACACATGTTTGTGCTTAAAATATAAAAATATAATTAATGAACATGATTTATTTTCTCTGAAAGTCTGCTAAAATATGGTGAACTAGTAAATTAAGCTATAAAAGTGGTGTTATACAAAATTTTTTTGCTACTATATGAAAGCAATCAAATAGAGTGCCAAACAGTTGCCTGCCCTTAACGCTGCCAACATTTGAGCAAGTAGGTCACCTCCAAAAAGGAGAAATTTGCTTTATTTTATCACTTGCACATGAGAAAGTAAGCGTAGGTGCTCACAATGTCAATGATCTTCATTCGTGACTTAAATAGCCTTTTCTGGGATCTATATCATCTTTATTGTACATAACAGTTACACAATTGATGAAATAGTCGTGAGAAACACATCACTGTTAAAACTTGAGTTGCGTTTTTACGATATAAAAGCAGAAGATGGATCCTATCTCACCTCTGACCAAGTGCTGGTTTTTACCTTTTTATTCTCTCTTGACTGAATTGGGTTGTCTTCATTTCTCTTCTAATGTGCCCCACCGTTTCACAGATTTGAGTTTACCCTCTCCTCTGTGCAATTTCCTAAGAACCAAACCTCGACAACCACCTCAACACAATGTTATGACTTACACTAGCCCTGTCCACAGGTGCAGGAACTGGCACCGGTCATTCGGAGCCCGGATATTCAGAGGAAGGGATCTGAAACTAAGGGCCTTGGAGAGCCACGAGTAGGAGTTGGCATTAAACGCACACGGACAGAGCGACGGACAAAGAAAAGGGGACCGGGGATTTTCAAACTGATGTGAATATCCAAATCACTCACTACTAATAGAAGCCTTTGACTTCCAGGTTTTCAAGCAAAATCTGTCACGTATAGCTAAAAATGAAGAGAAAAGCCAAGGAAGCTAGGAGTTAATCAACAGAGTCCCTACTGTACCTCTGGAATGCCTAATTTTGCTTCATACAAGGAAAACACAGGCTCAATTCAGAGTCCATTCTTTTTTTTAGTAACAACAATCTCACACTTTAATTTAAAATAAACACTTTCTCCTTCCCTCAGGATAATGGAATGTACATAAGAAACCAATTTAAAAGTTAATGTCACTTCTACACATTTAGTACCTACTTACTGCTGGTACCTCCTTGAAATACAGGGGAAAAACCGGCAAGTTTGGGTCCTAGAGTGCAGGAAGCGTTGCACGCTTTTCTACAACGGTGACTGGATGGCATTGCTGTGACAAATGATGTGACGCTAATAATCAGAAATTATAATTAGAAAATGTTTGCTCAATATGAGGAGTCCCCAGGACAATGATTTCAACCATCTATAATATGCAGTTTTATATCTTTCAGTTGTCAAAAAAATTTCTGCTAGTCACCACCACGTTCAAGGATCATCAACGTTGTTGGCAGTGACAGGAAGAAAGACAATATGCTGACAATATCAGCTTCTTTTCAAAATTACTCAGATGTCATTAAACAAGTTAGCAGCTATTAATGAATGCAGAAGATGCAAATGTATTTAACACTCTTACTGAGGAGGTTTTCTTATTAGAATAACAACGAATAATAATAAATACAAATGCTAATAATTTTTATTAGAATAAAAATAAATTTCTACAGTGCAAGCTATGCATGTACGTTATGAACGTTCTTAAAAATTTCAACTTGAAAAACTACTCATTTAATTTTACTCACCTAAACTGTTCAAGGAAAGACATTAATTTGATTAATACTTCCTAACATTAATTGGAATGGGCATCGTATTTAACTAACAGAGCCATTACTTTTTTTTCTAAAGGACAGAAAACAAGCTAACTAGCACCAACTGCTGAAAAGGCTTGGTGCTAGAACAATAAATTACAGCCTGATTTTCTGCGACAAGCACTTCTGAACTGTTTCTAATTTCACTTTAGCAAAGCACACCGTTACGTTTGATGCCATCCAGTAGTAATAACTTCTGTCTTGGACCTTGTTCTATTTTGCCTGTCAGCAAAGTCAGGGAGAACTCTGTCATACGTTTTAATAGAAGCAGGTTAGACACATCAAAATGTCCTTTTCTGTCCTCTGATCACCTTTCTCGAGTCAGATGTTTCTGAAGGGTAAAAGCAGATCCCCCTCTTCACCCCCGAATATCCTGTACCTCTATGGCTCCTCTTTCCCACACGCTTCTCACCCCTTGACTGACACACGTGAATAGCTGTGCCTCAGAAATCAGGAATGCCTCTTGGAAAAGCAGGCAGGATTTCACAGCCTGTTCAAATTTTGTACGATCAACGCAAATTGTCATTTTACATTTGTGTCTTATGTTTCACTTTCTTTCACACACATAACACTCCTTTATCTAAGTAACTTTAATATTCACTATTCTGTCTCTACTTCAGTATCTTTGTGCAGTTCTGCACCTTCAGCACTTCTAAAGTTCATGGATTTGACACAATTTTGTTTCCTATTTTTGAGTATGCCAGGGCTTCAGTTTAAGTTTCGTAGCCGGAAGCAATAACTGGCAAAACGTCTGGAAAAAGAGATGTTAACAAAAATATTACCCCTACCTTCAAAACCCTGCTCGATTATGGTCTCAGACCACCCTAACAGCAACACTACCACAATTTCTTGAAGCTGTGCATCTACAATTTCCTTTTCAGTGACTCAAGCAGACATCTGGTCGTATGTCACTATTTGGTACAGCAGAGAAATCTGGGGTACCTTAAAACTTCAATACAGAAGATGGAGGAAAAGAAATTTATCAAAGGAAATTTTGCAATTCATTTTCCAAACATCATATGTCCAACACACAATGCCGCTTTATTACTCACTTTGTAATTTCTTTATTCACGTGCAAGTACATCTTTAAACAGAGGCATTGCATGTGCTAGGCAACTTTTTTGGCTTCCTTTGCAAAGTCTGAACTGAGCCCTCACAGTTGATAAAGGAGCAGTAAATAAACACGCCTTTTCAACAAGCATTCTGGGCTAATTGCTCTCTCCAGTTACCAACGCGTATCTTTAATGTCCTCTCATCATAATTCCTCCCTACACCTTCCCATTCATTCAGGATTGCTACTTCTTGTAACTACTCACCGTTCTCCTAACAGTGCTAGGAGAGAAGGTGCATCGACTTTGATCTGCCCACCGATGCACCCCGCAGCCTGGGCGCAGCTCTTTCCATCAGGCAAGGTGTCGCACGCCAGGAACACGCTTGGGGCAAAGCGGTATTGAGGCTCCTTCAGGTTTTTGCAGTTGGGAGACTGGCAAGCACGAGCTCAGCCTTAGTTCCAGGGCAGGGTGTAAGGTGAAATTCCTGAGCAGCCCCACTCAGTATCGCCCCAAACACAACCCGCCTGCGGAGGAAGCTGGGGAGAATCAGTGTAGGGCAGATTTATACACTCTAATGTTCCCTTTCCAAGTTACCTTCAGTAAATTCCCGGCTGTTTACTTGGGCTGCCGTATGTGTTTCTAGAAGAGACCAATACGGATACTCTGGGCACAAAAAATTGCCCATGATAAGCACTCTATAAAAAGATAAGAAAAAACAAATACTCTGGAGTAGTGCACAAAGTAAACTAATTTCATCTACAGCGGCTTCCATCCAGTAATCAATGCTTAACCATTTCCCACTCTTCTGCCATTTCTGGCCTTTCTTTGGGAAGGGCTGCCACAAAACAAAAAAGCAATGGACAACTTTAATAAGCTCTGATATTCTCCATTTCATTCCTGGTGCTCTAAACACATCATGAGGTCAGAGTAAAACTGTTAGCAGGTCATATTTCTGTGCCCTTTCATGCATGAGCTAGAATCAGCAATGTCAAAGCTATTCCACTCACGCTTAACGTGAACAAAGATCCAGGAGGCCTGCGGAGGTAACAAAATAAAGGCAGAGGAAACAAGCTGACTTGGAAAGTCCTGGCAACTCAGGCTGTCTCTAGCACAAAAGATTGCATCACAAAGCATGTTACAGAAAACAAATACCTTTTCTCCTAAGCTATTTTTCTGTCCGACGCTAATGATATTCTATATGTTTCCTTGAATTTTCTCTTTTTTAACAAAAACACCACCCTACGGATAGTCAGTTTTACTCACAAATTGTGTCACAGTGCACAGACCTGAAATTGCTTTGCTGGCCTGAAAGAGAAACTGTTCTTTCCTTTTTAAAGCATAAACACGCCGCTGCCAAAGTAGTCGTCAGAAGAATTTCAGGTAAAAAAAACTAGTGTTGAGCATAAAGGAATTCTCTAAATATTAACGTATCTAAAATGAGAGCTACAAATCTTCACATGACAAACGAGCGCACAAATTCAATAGAAATAACACCTGAACAACTCTTCTAAGCTCAAAATCAAGCTCGTGCTAGTAACTGCTGGAATACTGGGCCGATGCACGTCGGTCCCTCACACACAAATGGCAACCATCACGCTCAGATTCATACTCAAACACTGATTTCGTAAGAAGAATTACCCACCCTGTGCTCACTTAACTTGATTGAGGAAAGAAATAAAATGGAAATTACTGCCAGTGTCTGAGGAGCTCAGGCAGTTTTAGGAGAAATACATTTCGTAACCTCCGGTGAAAAATCAAGCCGGTGAGTAAATGTTTTCCCACTGCAAGTGAATGTTATTTAAAATAAATCTCAGCCTTACCTTAACTTTAAGCACAGAAGAAAACATTTTGGCATCTTCAGACACTCCTCCAATGTACATTTTTTTGGTGAAGACGGGCACGTGGTCATTTTCGTCCTTCACTTCGATAAATACCTTGGCTGTATTACCTAAAAGGAGGGATGGAAAGTATACGTAGAACATTTGGCAATAAATCTGTAACGCCTACTGGAGTTCAAACATTTACAGCCCAAACAGATCATGTAAAATAGGCGCGTGGATAACACTATAAAAATAAATACATTAGAAATAATAGCACATTTGGTATGAAAAGTATGAACTTGAAGGAAGTAAAGAGATTTCATGTAAATTTTTTTCTGTACTCTACCTTTACTGTTTCCTCATTTGCCATTTTTTCTCAACGACTCTTCAGCTGAAATTTGTATTTTTATAGAAAATGATTCCCATTCTCTGCACACCTGCACTTTCCTATTAGGGCTACCTGAATTTGCCTGTAAGCAAAAAGCTGCCACAACTTTCTTTAGAAAACGAGCTATTTGGGGAAAATATAAGAAAAGACCTGTAACTCATTTTTCAAATAAATAGAACAGCAGAAGTAAGAATACTGTATTTTAGTAACACAGATTTTTGGTCACATTAAATTCTCGCAAGTGTTGTAAGGAGCTAAGGAACAGGTGACGCATACCAGTAGCTACGTTGCAAACAGCAGCTTGCTTCGTGTGCTCTCACTGTTAGTAACTCCCGTGCAAATACTTAACGGGTGGTTCTGCCGGGGGGTCTGGACACTCCCCAACGTTCATCCAGTAGCGCTGGATGAACACCACGATACTTTACCTTGCAGGTCAACGCAGCGGTTTCTATACCTGCTATACCACAAAGCACCTATGTCTGACGGGTTTGACCATGCGTGTGCTAAGCAGCCTCAACACCTAACGAACTTGCTGTGTTAATTGAGTGCACGTCTACATCTGTCTGCAGCACAAACCTGGCCTGGCCCCCGGGAACTCGAGAAACTTTATTTCCTCCCTAGAGGTTCAACACAGCTTCAAACAAAATACAGCTGTTAATCTGTGCTTTATTAAACAGTTACTGATCCACCCCACCGAACAATAAACATCTCTCCTTCTGCAAGGAAAAAACACCTAGCAAAAATTATGGACCTAGCGCAAAAAAAGATTCAACTGTGCAGTAATCTACACCAACATGTGTTTGTCTCTTTCAGAACTGTATAATCCAGAACAATTGCTGGAAATGATGATATCCAGTTCATTAAAACCACATTTTCAAGTGATAAATTGCCTCATTTCAGAGTTGGTTTTCCCAACTTGTTTCAGTGCCAGGATAATTTAAATGTTGCAGAGGTGCCACGCTGATCTGAGTTAGCTTCTAAACGCGGTCTCATTTAGAAAGAGGAAAGAGCTTAGTAGCTCTGTCTTTAGGGGACACAAGAATTAAAACCCAGGCTACTTCTTACACTGCCAAAGTCACCAAAGATATTCTATCTGATGGTCCAACTGATGGGAAAACAAATGAGGACTTCGTAAACGTGACTGAAATCCGAGAAAAACGTTTCAAATGCCATCCAATGCATTAGCAATGAGAGAAGAAAAAAAAAAAAGAGAAAGAAAAAAAGGAAATGACATTTCCTCAGAGGAATAATCAATAATTCACCTTCCACGCTGATCTGTGCAGATACATTAAACCACGCGTAGGTGCTGTTACTTCATGGGAAAATGACTTCACAACAAGCTCTCTTTTTACGGACGTGAAAAACCCCCCCCCATAATCCAACCTCTGAATGTGTGTAAAGCGGGCGTAACGGTCTATTTGTAATCATCTCTAGTTTGCTTATGCTCATTTGAAAAGAACGACATTATTTATTACAGTGAAGAAAAACTGCAGTCAAAGCGGTATTGCGAGGTCCCGCCAACAGTCGAATCTCTCCCTTGTTAAAGCGGATCTCACTGTTTCTGGCTCCAGTAGTAACTTACAGTTAGAAACTGCAGCCCGGCTGAGAAAAACGAGATTCCCAGGCAGGCTTTTCCACCGCAGCTCCACCCTTTAGGGAAGAAGGCACCTGAAGCGGGATTACAGGCAATGTGTGTAAGGGACCTTGCCCTGCTGAGCTAACGAACAGCTGTATCGATGGCTGGCACCAGCTCACTGCTGCAGGGAAGATCTTAATTGTATCACGTTCGGCGCTGGTAGGACTAGGCATTTGCTAACCTGCATTAGCGCTCTCTAATGCAAATTCAACATCTTTTGCACAGCGCTCGCTATCTTCATCTTGTCGAGCCAGTTTTGGTGAGGCGGCTTAGCCTCGTGCGAAGTTTGCTTTGCAATTTCCTCAAAAACATTTGTTTAATTTGCTGGGAGTTCTCCGAGCTGCCAAAATTCCCATTTGTTTAGCGATGGTTGAATGCTTTGAAAATGAGAAGTGAAAGTTATTGCTTCAAGAACAAAGCAAATGAAATATCCTGCATATGTACAAACTAACATTAGCATAATTAACGTTCAATTAAACATTTACCTTCAGTTTATTTTACTGCCTGATTTTTATACACAGCTTATATTTCATTCGTTCTGGCAGACGGAGGGGAACGCAGCATCTGTGAAGCCCTCGCTACGGCGTGCTTTTTATCCCATTCCAGCCTAGAGCCGGCCGTAGTGAACGACCCCAGCCAGTTACGTGGTTTGCCTTATTCTCACATCAGAAAAGCCTAGAAACAGCGCACATTAAAATCCCTCATCAGAAATCGTGCCATGCGCGTGAAGGTCGTGCCAGCCCCTTCGCCGTGGGGATTTCCCCCGCCGCTCTGCACGAGGGGTTCTGGGGTCCAGAGACACGGGGGACGCTGCCCCCACAGCCGCCACCCTCGCACCGCCAATGCCCGCCCGACCGAAAAGGCCGCTCAGCCTGAGCACGCTCTTACCGAGTCTGGTTACAGCATTAGATTCTTTTTTTCCTTCGTATTCCAAATATTTAGTGCTTGTTCTAAAGATTGCTGGTGGGTGGCTCTAGTCTCTTTTCTGGCACCTGAAGGGAGGCAACAGCATCCACTCTACAACGTGCGCTCTTAGTTACCGATACTCTGGCAGGCAGGACAGTGAACACTGAAGGACACCAATAATTACACTCACCTTCCCAGAGGGGAAATTTGTAAAATGTAAAACCTTGCTGCTTTGGTATTCTAGATCTGGAATCCAGCTCCCGTTACATTCTTTTTCATGGATTCCAGGAGTTGAAACCAGAATTTACTCCTCTGCGGTACTTCTTGTGAGACCTCATGCAATTAAGTATAATTCATATCACTATGACTGATCTACTTAAATAGCTGGCGCGGTGAAAGGAGAAAGCGTCTTTCCCTGGACAAAGCAGCACAGCACTGCCAGAGTGCCCAAAAAAAGCAAAGCAGCAAATGGAGTGCTCCAACTGCCTGCCTTCAGCTGTAAGGGAAACGCTTCCCTGCGCACAAAGTACGCAGGTAATATTTGATAAGCAAACAGCTGCTTTAGTTTTACTGCACATTTTTATTGCTAAGACACATTTATTGTCCGGATTTTTCACACCAATTAGTCATGCCGGCCCGGTCAGCCTCCCGGATGATACACTGCAAAGGAAGTTTCTGCACCAAGGTCTCGTGTGGCCCATTTGCCCCCTCTCTCTTCTAGATCCCCTGAGATGAGCTGCAGCGCACTGAGTAAACAGAACTGGAGCTGCTCGTAAGTCGTCTTCAGCTTCTAAGAACCAAACAGACTGTATGCACTGCTCCAGGTCAATAATCACTCCCAAGACTAGAAGATGAGGCATTTGGATCTTTCACCTTCTCTGATTTGCTTAAGGAGAGTGAAAACACCCTGAAAGCTGCTCTAAAGGAAACCTGAGAATCCTCTGAAACACATCAAACTAGCAGATCATGAATGACTAACAGAGAAAACAACAAAAACTCCCGGGAGCTGGTCAGAACTAGTGGGTACTAGCATTTCCAGAAGTTTTTCCCCAAACACACTTGCTGAAAACTCCTCTCCAGAATCACTGTTTAAGTAAGTAGTGCTAATAACGTGCCTGATTCACGGGAGCCTGCAGTTTCTCGCCAGACTGCAGAAATTAGGTTGAAGTAAAGCAGTGTTTTTTGAACACTCGGACAGTGTCAACCATGCTTTGAGTGTTACCAGACTCATTTTACATTATGCTTTCACCAATGATACTACACCTGACTTCTGCGATGCGCCAAAAGAGCCATTGATACAGCTGCATCGGGAATTTTACCATAAAAAAACCTGCACGTCGCTTAAGCAGCAGCCGTTTGTTCTGCAATAGGTAACAGCAGATTCTTCTCTTTTAAAAGTTCATTTTAATCAAACTGGGAATGAGAACTGTAATTCGACAGGGTCACTTTGCTTTACTACTACCTTACGAGTCTGTCGAGCAGACTTTGTGCTTTGGCAGGTAAAATAAACTGAACTGCAGCTGTGCTCAATCTCGCCTTACTAAAGTTGGCAGAACCAACTAGGAATCAGCACCAACTATTTTTCAGTGGCATTTTGATCTAAATCAGCATGTGCTCATAAAGCCTGGTATGCTGCAGCTGATCAAGAATGGTACAAAAAGGAGCTTTGACAAGACGTAAACGGCAATGTATTTGGAACAGCACTGATCCAAGGTCTGATTTAAATAAATATAAAACATCTTTTTCTACCAAATAATTAATTGAAAGGGAGCTCACATTTTATGCCGTCTGTCTAAAACACATTGCTTTGTTGCCCAAAGGAATTTGAAGTTCGTCCCAGCAGCTTTCAGGGAAGCGGCAGAGGAGGCAGAGCCGCAGCTCCTCAGGCTCTGCAGCGTATTTTGTCCATCTGTCGCGTCTCCCGGATGCAGGGACTGGCATGGCAGCCAACTTATAAACCACCATCGGCACAAACTTTTGCAACATGTTTGAAACTAAAAAATCTCAGACTACTTGAAAAGTCAATAATCCAGGGAAATAGAATTCATTTTCATATGTAACTTAGTAAAACTATCGTTCCGAATTAGTACGGAGCAGTTGCAGAATTTTGGTTGCAAAACTAGTTTTATCCCTTTTCGCTTTATGATTCCTAAAGGTTTATTTTGTGATTAGAAAACCGAAACCATTACAAGAGAGACAGAACTGTTCTCCCTTTTACCCTCAAAGACCCCTGGCAAAGCCCTGGCTCCCTGCTGGGATCCCAGCAGCAGAAGTGACCCTCCTTGGGGCAGTGCCTCTGCAGACGTCCGGGGAATCGGTCGGCACCACTTCTTGCTTGGGGCTGTGCCAAAGGCGAAAAATAGTTTCAACGGAATGAATAAAACATGTAAATACTAAAGTGAAAGGTGCATTTTTGCTTAAAAATCTTTCAATACCAAAACAAAAAAACCATCTCTACCAAGATCACATGTTCGCACCTGGCAGTCAATGTGATGTTCAGCATACCTGATCCAAATGAAAAAATGGGGAAGCGTGTTTCCCTCTCAGCTGGTCTAACACTCTTCAGATACCTACCTCTTGCTTGTTGAATTCTACTCCTAAGTTGATTATTAGTAAAAATTCGTGCTACGCTGCATTCTGCAGCGCCCGTTAAGAGTTTGGAGGGATATCTTGTTTTAGCTCTCACCCGTGTCAGGCTGTCTGCAGACACAATGAGGGCTCTGGCAGTTTCTGAAAAGGAAATCTGTTTATCAAGCCAACGCAAGCACAACTGCAAAAGATAACAAATTCATTGTTTGCTGCGTTTTTCCTTTCCTTCTGATTCCTCTTAAAAGACAGCAAAACCACCACGTGTTCTGTCATTATTCTTCTATCTCTGGGAATGTGAAATATGCACTTGCTGCTCGTCCTTTCCCTGCACTTTAATTAGAGCCAGTCAAGTCAGCAAGAGTGCAAGCAAAAATAAAGGGGAGGATGCGGGAGAGATGACAGTGGGACTGCAAGCGATGCCAGAAGTTTTGTAATGAAGATGCAGGTGACAAGATCAGGGATGCAGGGGAGAGTTCCACTGCATTTACAAGTCCGTGACACAAGAAACCCCCCTTTTCATCCCTGCCGGGAGAACACGGCTTACTTGGAAGGCAGAGGTGTCTTGCAGTCAGTCCTAGAGACGATCAAAACAAGACACAATCTACAGTGGAGCAACCCGCAGTCAAAAATACGTCCTCTGGCCTCCCTCTTAACAACTCATCGAGTAAGAGGCTGTTAACACAAGTAACTTATAACGAAGACAAACCTTTCAGGCAGCATTGTGCCAACTGGTAACACCTTTGCCTGTAAGGTTTAATTTTTAAACAATCTGTTTGCATCCGTGTCCATTTGCAGAGAGACAGGGGAACAGCCCAGAGGCTACCTTGCCGAGCCGCCACGGAGGACGGGTGAAGCTACGCACAGATGGCAACGATAAGTCAAGGTAAGAGAGCAAGCGACAAGCGCTGTCGGCAGCAGCGCAGCGAGCAAGAGCGCGGTAGAAGGCTGAATGGGTCATACGGACGGAGCCGGGGAATGAAAAGATGCGCTCTTCTCAGATGCTGGAAACTGTCAACACTGGAAAACATGAGACTGAACCCCCAGCTTCTGACCTCAGAGGAATTTGGTGGGCCCTTGTGTTCAACAGCAAACATATTCTGGCTCTCTTGTAAATATACCCCTCTCTGCAGCTCAAAGTGGGAAGCCCTGGTGTCTGCCACCACAGT